>NC_090438.1:274338781-274643166 GCF_031143425.1 Pleurodeles waltl | reverse complement strand
TGGGTCTGTTCCGTCTTCTGCCTGCGAATGAACGCTACGTTATACTCATGGTGGATTATGCGTTCAAATGGTTGCTGACTAGATGTGTAAATTCGGTTGATACCAGAACAGTGATTGAGTTTTTGGAAGAGGAATTTTCTCGGGAGGGTATACACAGTCATTTAGTCACTGACAATGGTGTACAGTTGACATCTCAGGACATGAAGTTTTTTTTGGACTCTTTAGCTATTGTACATTTTAGAACAGCGCTGTACATACCCCAGGCCAATGGTCTCGCTGAATGTATGAATAGAATGGTGAAGTCCTGTGTGCAAGAAGCTATTGAAACCGGGGTTCCTCTGGCTAATCTCCTTAGGGATATGTGGTGGGCGCATCGCAATACCCCTAATAGTATCACCAACATTGCCCCATTTGAGTACATGAGGGGCAGGTCAGGTTGTACTAAGCTGTTTCCGGCATGGTTCAAAAACAGTTTGGGGCAGGATGAATTTGATCAGGGGAAATTTAATAAGGCATCTGAAATTAGAGAGAGGTATCAACGTAAATTCCAATTGCGCTACGATTCTAAATATAGTGTTTCTAATGTCAAATGGAAGATTGGTGACATGGGGGGTCATTCTAACCCTGGCGGTCCAAGACCGCCAGGGCTAAAATGACGGGGGCACCGCCAACAGGCTGGCGGTGCCCCGCTGGGCATTCTCACCGCGGCTGTTCGGCCGCGGTCAGAAGTAGAAAACCGGCGGTCTCCCGCCGGTTTTCCGCTGCCCAAATGAATCCTCCATGGCGGCGCAGCAAGCTGCGCCGCCATGGAGGATTCTGACACCCCATACCGCCATCCTGTTCCTGGCGGTTCTCCCGCCAGGAACAGGATGGCGGTATGGGGTGTCGCGGGGCCCCTGGGGGCCCCTGCAGTGCCCATGCCCATGCCAATGGCATGGGCACTGCAGGGGCCCCCGTAAGAGGGCCCCAAAAATAATTTCAGTGTCTGCTTTGCAGACACTGAAATTCGCGACGGGTGCAACTGCACCCGTCGCACCTTCCCACTCCGCCGGCTCAATTCTGAGCCGGCGTCCTCGTGGGAAGGTAGTTTTACACTGGGCTGGCGGGCGGCCTTTTGGCGGTCGCCCGCCAGCCCAGTGTAAAACACAGAATAGCCGCAGCGGTCTTCCGACCGCGGTGCGGTATTCTGGAGGGGGGAAGTCTGGCGGGCGGCCTCCGCCGCCCGCCAGACTTAGAATCACCCCCATGGTGTTGGTGAAGAATCCTCGTTTTAGAACCAAAGGTAAGTCATCTTTCAAGGGTCCGTTCCGCATCAGAGAGGTGAGGAAAAATATTGTGATCCTTGACAATGGGGATGCGTGGAGCATGTCCAGGATCGTGAAATGGAGCGCCTTGGAGGAGAATTCCTCTAACTTGGAAAAACAGGGTGGAGGTCACTTCTCGTGCGGATCGTAAGGGTCACCACGCACCAAATTTTCTCTCAGAGTACGCTTCAAACCATTGGGGTTGAAAGACTATGCATCTTAATACTTTATAGACTATGGTCCTGACTTTTAACACTGTCTTAACTCTTGTTGCAGATTTTCTATATGTTGTGAATTATTATGTTTTGTGACTCATTTTTGTGTAACGTTTTACCTTATTATCCTACGGCTGTTGTTCCTATTTATCCTTTGTATATTTAGTGTAAGGGAGGAGGATGTGTTGTGTTGTGCTGGGAATGTTAGGGAGCCTGGAACCTTGTCTGCACTGGTGTTCCAGCATAGGGAGCCTGGAGCCTCGATGAGACTGAGGTTCCAGGGTTGGATGCGAGGAGATTCCATGGTAATTGGGGCAAGCTGACGGGGTGTGCTGCGTTGGGTTGGTTATCTCTAATAAAGCTTCTGTTTTGAACAAATCGCTCCAGCTTCTCAACAAACTGCCACTAGTCAAAATTCAGATCTCTCACTAGCAGGAACATTAAACACCAGAGTTATCTTGACATTTTTTATTCTTGCCTGAAAAACTGTTGGACACATAAGGAAGTTCACATGTATTTTACCCAATGGCTATTTTTAAACACAGCGCCACCCCACCAAAGTCAGCACCAGGCGCGGCTGCACCAGTCACACTGCCCTAAAGCCAGCCCTGCTCAATGTCATGGTTTGTTCATTGCCGACATGTGCAACTCCATTCTTTCAAGGCCGCTGGTGTGCTTTTGCATTAAAGTTGTAATGCAGGGATGTCCTCGGGCCATTTGTGCAACAAAATTTTAGATGACATGTACCTGAGTCATTTGCTGTGTGCCGTTCCTTTTCTAAATGCCTTGTGTCGCTTTACTATTCTGTTTAAACAGTTTGCCACTTAATACACACGTTGTCTTTGATTTTGATATGAATCCTGACTTGAATGCACTGCCACATCCTGCTGTTCGACTTGAATCATTAGGGTATGGTATCCCTAATAAATGGAAGTGCTGACAGAGCACTTGCGGAGGCCTGGAATTATGCTAGAGGTATTTGATGACCTGCATCATTGCTTCAATTCCGCCCTATATGTTTCTTAAATCACTTGCCGCACAGCTAGAAGAGATGTGGTGTAGGCTCAATAATACTATTACATTCAGAATCACTGGCCCAGGTAGCTGCTTCTTGAGAGGTCTCTGTGTGACATTTTAATGGCCACATCAAGACACAATTGGCTATTAGTACGGCATCAATGTTAAGTTCTGCGGTCTCTGTCCAGTACAATAAGGTTACAATAGGGTGGGAATCACCAATAGCAGCAGAGGATGAGGTGGACAGTACTGCTGTGCAGATGAAATTGTGGCAGCTGTGATTGAGACAATTTAAAAAACCATGGATCAGATTTAAGGAAAGTGGTGCTGCTCCTAGTGCAGCGCCACTTTTCTTACACCTCTGTTGGAGTGTGTCTTTTAAAACCAATATTAATATGAAAAGCTTGCAATATATTGTGTGAGGAAGCTGCATGGAAAATGTGTTAACATAGAAAATAATGCACATGTTTGAAATGTGCCCACGGGGAGTGGCTACCAAGGTATACGAAGACTAATGAAAAAGCTTGTTAATTCTGAATTATTCTGCAATAATGTTTTTAATTTGTATTAGTATATCATAATTAGAGTTATGTGTTAAGAGTTTGCTTTAGGGCCTTAGCTTAGCGAGGGTCTGGGCCTAGCTGCCTGGCCTCATATTAAACTGTATTTTCTAACGTGTAATGTGCTGTTCTTCTGAAGGATACGAAGCTGTACTTTTCCAGGAGCTGTGTAGCTGTAGTAAATTCTTCCTCATGAGAACCGACTTGCTCAAGGCGATGTTCTTGCTAAATGCAACAGTGTAATTCGTAACAGGTGCAAGGTTAACCGTACTAGGAGAAGACAATGAAGACATTGACTGGAGCACAAAGTGTAACTTTTCCTACCTGACATTCCAACCATTGAAGACATCAATAACTTGGACCAATCCGCAACATGAGAACTGTGGTTTGTGGAAAATTCTACCAAGTTGCCTACTAAAATTATTGGATAGAGACAATAATGCACCAAACTTCATCCAATGAGGAGTTAGGGACTAATTAGACAGTTTTGACTTAACCGCATGATCCAAGAGGAAGCTCGCTCACTTTTTTTCCCAGAGGACGCTTGCTACTGTGCCACTTCACTATTCCGTTATTCTCTTTTGAGCTACTGAGTTACTATTCTTCCAGCGTTTTGTCCTGATACTTTAAACCATCCTCTACCCATTCTTGTTTGATACTTCTCCATATGAGGGAAGGGTTCTATTCCTTAGCTATGCTATCTTGAGACTTTATATGTCTATCTTTGCCGATGCCAATGAATTGATATCCTGGGACAAAGACTGACACTGTTTGCTGATCTGCTGGATTGGTAACTATCTGATGTAAAACTGTGATTGTCTGTTTGCCTTTCTTTCTAGGTACCAACTGCTATTTTGATAGAGGCCATAGTTTAGATGTTTTCTAAATTCATGTTTGCTAAAAAGTTTGCATGAAGCCCAACATGCTAATGCTAATTTGAGGTTAGTTAAGGCGTTCACAAATATCTTATGCAAATAGACAAAGGACTGAGTTCTTGCTTTGTTGATTCATGTACTAATGAGACTCTGCTAAGTTGCTTCATATTGATGATGTGCCTAATTGCTGGATGAATATTTCCTATGCATTGATTAATTGCATTCTAGTTGCTAATTAGAAGAGTTTCTAATGAGATTTATTGGTGTTGAGGTTTAACAGGCATGATATTAGATTGTAACCAGTAGGGAAATAAACATCTTAACTTTGACTAAACTGGTGTGGTTATTTGTGACTGAGAAATTAATGGTGTGTTCAATGATTAAGTTCTTATAAAATGTTTATTCAATCAATCAATCAAGAATTTATAAAGCGCGCTATGTACCCGACAGGGTTTCGAGACGCGGGGGGGGTGTCCCTAGCGTTCGAAGAGCCATGTCTTGAGGAGTCTCCTGAAGGTGAGGAGGTCCTGGGTTTGGCGTAGTGAGGTGGGGAGAGAGTTCCAAGTCTTGGCGGCGAGGAAGGAGAAGGATCTGCCGCCAGAGGTCTTGCGCTGGATTCGGGGGACGATGGCGAGGGCGAGGTTGGCCGAGCGGAGTTGACGTGTGGGGACGTAGAAGTTGAGTCTGGTGTTCAGGTAGGTGGGTCCGGTGTTGTGGAGTGCCTTGTGTGCGTGGATGAGGAGTTTGAAGGTGATCCTTTTTTCCACAGGGAGCCAGTGGAGGTCCTTCAGGTGGGGGGAGATGTGACATCGACGGGGTATGTCGAGGATCAGGCGGGTGGATGCGTTCTGGATGCGTTGGAGTCGTTTGATGTCTTTCGTTGGGATGCCTGTGTAGAGTGCGTTGCCGTAGTCAAGTCTGCTACTGACGAGGGCTTGAGTCACCGTCTTCCTGGTTCCTGTTGGAATCCACTTGAAGATCCTGCGGAGCAGGCGGAGGGTGTTGAAACAAGAAGAGGAGACGGCGTTGATCTGTTTGGACATGGTGAGAGCAGAGTCGAGGATGACGCCGAGGTTTCGTGCGTGGCTGGCTGGGGTGGGTGGGGGTCCGAGGGCGGTGGGCCACCAGGAGTCGTTCCAGGCCGAGGGGGTGCGTCCGAGGATGAGGACTTCCGTCTTGTCGGAGTTGAGCTTCAGGCGGCTGTTGCTCATCCACTCGGCGATGGATTTTAGTCCCTCGTGGAGGTTGGTTTTGGCGCTGAGCGGATCTTTGGTCAGGGAGAGGACGAGCTGGGTGTCGTCGGCGTAGGAGATGATGCTTAGGTTGTGTTGACGGGCCAGTCGTGCGAGGGGGGCCATGTATACGTTGAACAGCGTTGGGCTAAGAGAGGATCCTTGGGGGACGCCGCAGATGAGGTTGGTGGCTTTGGAGCGGAAGGGTGAGAGTCGGACTCTCTGGGTTCTGTCGGAGAGGAAGGATGAGATCCAGTTGAGGGCTTTGTCTTGGATGCCGGCTTCGTGGAGACGGGTTAGCAGGGTGCGGTGGCAGACTGTGTCGAAAGCGGCAGATAGGTCGAGAAGGATGAGGGCTGAGGTTTCGCCGTTGTCCATTTGTTGTCTGATGTCATCTGTGGCGGCGAGGAGTGCGGTCTCAGTGCTGTGGTTTCGTCTGAATCCAGATTGTGAGGGGTCTAGGATGGAGCTGACTTCTAGGAAGTGGGCGAGCTGTGCGTTGACGATCTTCTCGATGACTTTCGCTGGAAAAGGGAGGAGAGAGATCGGTCGGAAGTTTTTGAGATCGTTGGGGTCAGCCTTGGGTTTCTTGAGGAGGGGTTGGATTTCTGCGTGCTTCCAGCTGTCTGGGAAGGTGGCGGAGTTGAAGGAGAGGTTGATGATCTTGCGGAGTTTGGGGGCGATGGTGGCGTCGGCTTTGTTGAATACGTGATGTGGGCACGGGTCCGTGGGAGAGCCTGAGTGGATAGAATTCATGGTTGTTAGGGTTTCGGCGTCGTCTACTTGGGTCCAGGTGGTGAGGCGGCAGGCGTGGGAGGAGTCGTCGGGGTGGGGTCTGGCGGAGGTGCGGTGTTGAAGCTGTCGTGGATGGCTGCGATTTTCTGGTGGAAGAAGGTGGAGAGATCGTCGCAGAGTTTCTGGGAGGGAGGGACGTCGTTGACGTTGGCGTTAGAGTTGGAGAGCTCCTTCATGATGCAGAAGAGTTCTTTGCAGTCGTGGGCGTTGTTGTTGAGGCGTTCTGTGAAGTGGGCGCGCTTGGCGAGTCGGATCCGTTGGTGGTGTTCACGGTTGGCGTCCTTGAGGGTGGCAAGGTTGTCGGGTGTGCGCTCGAGGATCCATTTCTTCTTGAGTTTCTGGCAGGTGCGTTTGGAGGTGGTCAGTTCGGCTGTGAACCCTGCTGGTTTTTTCTTTTCTTGGTTGGCGGTGGGTTTCTTGAGTGGGGCTAAGGTGTTGGCGCAGTTGAGGATCCATTGATGGAGGTTGATGGCGGAGGTGCTCGGGTCGGTGGGTTCGGGTGGTGGGTTTTTGGCGAGTGTGCTGGTTAGTTGGTCGTTGGTGACTTTCCCCAGCGGCGGTGAGGCGGTAGAGGGATGCGGTGGTGTTCGGTGTTTTTCTTGAAGGAGAAGTGGACGCAGTGATGGTTGGTCCAGTGGAGTTCGGAGGTGTGGCTGAAAAAGATGTGGTTGCTTGAGGTGAAGAGTGGGTCAAGCGTGTGTCCGGCGATGTGGGTGGGAGTGTTGACCAGCTGACGGAGTCCGAGGTTGAGGAGGTTGGTGGTCAGTGATAAGGTGTTGGCGGCGTCGTTGTTGTTTTCCAGGTGGAAGTTGAGATCTCCCAGGAGGATGTAGTCTGGAGAGGTGAGGGCGTGGGTGCTTGCGAGGTCAGAGACGGTGTCGCTGAAGGGGGCTCTTGGTCCTGGGGGGCGGTATATGAGGGTTCCTCTGAGGGTAGTGTTGGGGTCCGTGTGAATCTGGAAGTGGAGGTGTTCGGCTGTCTTGAGGGTGTCGTCCGTGTGGGTGTGGATCTTGAGGGTGGATTTGTGGGCAATGGCTATCCCTCCGCCGATTCCGTTGGTGCGATCTCTTCTGGTGATCTTGTATCCGTCAGGTATGGCGATGGCGATGTCAGGGGCCGAAGAGTCGTTCCACCAGGTCTGGGTCAGGAAGGCCACGTCTGGGGCGGTGGTGTCGAGCAGGTCCCAGAGCTCGATGGCGTGTTTTCGTGCGGAGCGTGTGTTGAGGAGGATGCAGTGCAGGTGGTTTGTATTGGTTGTTGCTGGCTTCGTAGTTCTGTTGCAGGAGAAGTTGCAGGTGCGGCAGGAAAAAGGTCCTTTGGTGTGCTTCGGGGTGGCCAGGAAGCACTCTATGGAGGGGCCAGGGTTGAGGGCAAGGAGTTCGCGGGCTGAGTATCGGAAGCAGGAGGTGCGGGGGGCGTGAGGACCAGGGGGGGTGGTGCTGGGCGTGGTCCAGGCGCGGACGGGCGCAGACGGGCTTGCTCAGCCATTAAGAAGGGAGGAGGCATGGGGGAGGGAGGAGCAGCTGGGAGGCGGGAGGCGGGAGGGAGCGGCGAATGGGGGCGCGAGGGGGGCGGGGCCGCAGGGAGGCAGCGGCAGGGAGCGGAGAGCAAGGGGGAGCGCACAAGGGGCGAAAACACGAAAAACAAGGCAAAAAAGTCGGGCACAATTTTTTAAAACAGTCACAATTTCAAAACAGACACAGAAATACACTAATGGCACAGTATACAATCGGGGAAACAGCAATCAGAGGGGCACAACGGGGGCAGAAGCGCGGGAGGCGAGGCGCTTGAAAACAGTAAAAGCGCACTTACAGGACGGCGAAAAGTGGCACAAACAGAAGGGGCACGACGGGGGCAGAAGCGCAAGGAGGCAAGGCGCTGAGAATGAGGAAAAACACTTACAGGACGACGGCGGAAAGCGGCACACGGGTCAAGTGAAGCTTACTAGAGCCCACTAGACACCAGGGATGAGGCGCAGGAGGATGCCTGCGGGTGGAGGAGGGCCTCGAACACGCTAGCAGCAGCGCGGGCGGGGGTCAGAGGCAGGAGACAGCAGGTTGGTGCTGCGGACGTGGGGGGCGAGCTCTGGACCAAAAACAGGTCAGAGGTCGCTCACTCGCGATGCGCAGCGCCAGCCATTAAGAAGGGAGGGGGGAGGGAGGAGCAGCTGGGAGGCGGGAGGGAGCGGCGAATGGGGGCGCGAGGGGGGCGGGCCGCAGGGAGGCAGGGAGCGGAGAGCAAGGGGGAGCGCACAAGGGGCGAAAACACAAAAAACAAGGCAAAAAAGTCAGGCACAATTTTTTAAAACAGTCACAATTTCAAAACAGACACAGAAATACACTAATGGCACAGTATACAATCGGGGAAACAGCAATCAGAGGGGCACAACGGGGGCAGAAGCGCGGGAGGCGAGGCGCTTGAAAACAGTAAAAGCGCACTTACAGGACGGCGAAAAGTGGCACAAACAGAAGGGGCATGACGGGGGCAGAAGCGCAAGGAGGCAAGGCGCTGAGAATGAGGAAAAACACTTACAGGACGACGGCGGAAAGCGGCACACGGGTCAAGTGAAGCTTACTAGAGCCCACTAGACACCAGGGATGAGGCGCAGGAGGATGCCTGCGGGTGGAGGAGGGCCTCGAACACGCTAGCAGCAGCGTGGGCGGGGGTCAGAGGCAGGACACAGCAGGTTGGTGCTGCGGACGTGGGGGGCGAGCTCTGGACCAAAAACAGGTCAGAGGTCGCTCACTCGCGACGCGCAGCGCCAGCCATTAAGAAGGGAGGGTGGAGGGAGGAGCAGCCGGGAGGCGGGAGGGAGCGGCGAATGGGGGCGCGAGGGGGGCGGGCCGCAGGGAGGCAGCAGCAGGGAGCAGAGAGCAAGGGGGAGCGCACAAGGGGCGAAAACACGAAAAACAAGGCAAAAATATTCGGGCACAATTTTTTAAAACAGTCACAATTTCAAAACAGACACAGAAATACACTAATGGCACAGTATACAATCGGGGAAACAGCAATCAGAGAGGCACAACGGGGGCAGAAGCGCGGGAGGCGAGGCGCTTGAAAACAGTAAAAGCGCACTTACAGGACGGCGAAAAGTGGCACAAACAGAAGGGGCACGACGGGGGCAGAAGCGCAAGGAGGCAAGGCGCTGAGAATGAGGAAAAACACTTACAGGACGACGGCGGAAAGCGGCACACGGGTCAAGTGAAGCTTACTAGAGCCCACTAGACACCAGGGATGAGGCGCAGGAGGATGCCTGCGGGTGGAGGAGGGCCTCGAACACGCTAGCAGCAGCGTGGGCGGGGGTCAGAGGCAGGAGACAGCAGGTTGGTGCTGCGGATGTGGGGGGCGAGCTCTGGACCAAAAACAGGTCAGAGGTCGCTCACTCGCGACGCGCAGCGCCAGCCATTAAGAAGGGAGGGGGAGGGAGGAGCAGCTGGGAGGCGGGAGGCGGGAGGGAGCGGCGAATGGGGGCCCGAGGGGGGCGGGGCCGCAGGGAGGCAGCGGCAGGGAGCGGAGAGCAAGGGGGAGCGCACAAGGGGCGAAAACACGAAAAACAAGGCAAAAAAGTCGGGCACAATTTTTTAAAACAGTCACAATTTCAAAACAGACACAGAAATACACTAATGGCACAGTATACAATCGGGGAAACAGCAATCAGAGGGGCACAACGGGGGCAGAAGCGCGGGAGGCGAGGCGCTTGAAAACAGTAAAAGCGCACTTACAGGACGGTGAAAAGTGGCACAAACAGAAGGGGCACGACGGGGGCAGAAGCGCAAGGAGGCAAGGCACTGAGAATGAGGAAAAACACTTACAGGACGACGGCGGAAAGCGGCACACGGGTCAAGTGAAGCTTACTAGAACCCACTAGACACCAGGGATGAGGCGCAGGAGGATGCCTGCGGGTGGAGGAGGGCCTCGAACACGCTAGCAGCAGCGCGGGCGGGGGTCAGAGGCAGGAGACAGCAGGTTGGTGCTGCGGACGTGGGGGGCGAGCTCTGGACCAACAACATGTCAGAGGTCGCTCACTTGCGATGCGCAGCGCCAGCCATTAAGAAGGGAGGGGGGAGGGAGGAGCAGCTGGGAGGCGGGAGGGAGCGGCGAATGGGGGCGCGAGGGAGGCGGGGCGGCAGGGAGCGGAGAGCAAGGGGGAGCGCACAAGGGGCGAAAACACGAAAAACAAGGCAAAAAAGTCAGGCACAATTTTTTAAAACAGTCACAATTTCAAAACAGACACAGAAATACACTAATGGCACAGTATACAATCGGGGAAACAGCAATTAGAGGGGCACAACGGGGGCAGAAGCGCGGGAGGCGAGGCGCTTGAAAACAGTAAAAGCGCACTTACAGGACGGCGAAAAGTGGCACAAACAGAAGGGGCACGACGGGGGCAGAAGCGCAAGGAGGCAAGGCGCTGAGAATGAGGAAAAACACTTACAGGACGACGGCGGAAAGCGGCACACGGGTCAAGTGAAGCTTACTAGAGCCCACTAGACACCAGGGATGAGGCGCAGGAGGATGCCTGCGGGTGGAGGAGGGCCTCGAACACGCTAGCAGCAGCGTGGGCGGGGGTCAGAGGCAGGAGACAGCAGGTTGGTGCTGCGGACGTGGGGGGCGAGCTCTGGACCAAAAACAGGTCAGAGGTCGCTCACTCGCGACGCGCAGCGCCAGCCATTAAGAAGGGAGGGGGGAGGGAGGAGCAGCCGGGAGGCGGGAGGGAGCGGCGAATGGGGGTGCGAGGGGGGCGGTCCGCAGGGAGGCAGCGGCAGGGAGCGGAGAGCAAGGGGGAGCACACAAGGGGCGAAAACACGAAAAACAAGGCAAAAAAGTCGGGCACAATTTTTTAAAACAGTCACAATTTCAAAACAGACACAGAAATACACTAATGGCACAGTATACAATCGGGGAAACAGCAATCAGAGGGGCACAACGGGGGCAGAAGCGCGGGAGGCGAGGCGCTTGAAAACAGTAAAAGCGCACTTACAGGACGGCGAAAAGTGGCACAAACAGAAGGGGCACGACGGGGGCAGAAGCGCAAGGAGGCAAGGCGCTGAGAATGAGGAAAAACACTTACAGGACGACGGCGGAAAGCGGCACACGGGTCAAGTGAAGCTTACTAGAGCCCACTAGACACCAGGGATGAGGCGCAGGAGGATGCCTGCGGCTGGAGGAGGGCCTCGAACACGCTAGCAGCAGCACGGGCGGGGGTCAGAGGCAGGAGACAGCAGGTTGGTGCTGCGGACGTGGGGGGCGAGCTCTGGACCAAAAACAGGTCAGAGGTCGCTCACTCGCGACGCGCAGCGCCAGCCATTAAGAAGGGAGGGGGAGGGAGGAGCAGCTGGGAGGCGGGAGGCGGGAGGGAGCGGCGAATGGGGGCCCGAGGGGGGCGGGGCCGCAGGGAGGCAGCGGCAGGGAGCGGAGAGCAAGGGGGAGCGCACAAGGGGCGAAAACACGAAAAACAAGGCAAAAAAGTCGGGCACAATTTTTTAAAACAGTCACAATTTCAAAACAGACACAGAAATACACTAATGGCACAGTATACAATCGGGGAAACAGCAATCAGAGGGGCACAAAGGGGCAGAAGCGCGGGAGGCGAGGCGCTTGAACACAGTAAAAGCGCACTTACAGGACGGCGAAAAGTGGCACAAACAGAAGGGGCACGACGGGGGCAGAAGCGCAAGGAGGCAAGGCGCTGAGAATGAGGAAAAACACTTACAGGACGACGGCGGAAAGCGGCACACGGGTCAAGTGAAGCTTACTAGAGCCCACTAGACACCAGGGATGAGGCGCAGGAGGATGCCTGCGGGTGGAGGAGGGCCTCGAACACGCTAGCAGCAGCGCGGGCGGGGGTCAGAGGCAGGAGACAGCAGGTTGGTGCTGCGGACGTGGGGGCGAGCTCTGGACCAAAAACAGGTCAGAGGTCGCTCACTCGCGATGCGCAGCGCCAGCCATTAAGAAGGGAGGGGGGAGGGAGGAGCAGCTGGGAGGCGGGAGGCGGGAGGGAGCGGCGAATGGGGGCGCGAGGGGGGTGGGGCCGCAGGGTGGCAGGGAGCGGAGAGCAAGGGGGAGCGCACAAGGGGCGAAAACACAAAAAACAAGGCAAAAAAGTCGGGCACAATTTTTTAAAACAGTCACAATTTCAAAACAGACACAGAAATACACTAATGGCACAGTATACAATCGGGGAAACAGCAATCAGAGGGGCACAACGGGGGCAGAAGCGCGGGAGGCGAGGCGCTTGAAAACAGTAAAAGCGCACTTACAGGACGGCGAAAAGTGGCACAAACAGAAGGGGCACGACGGGGGCAGAAGCGCAAGGAGGCAAGGCGCTGAGAATGAGGAAAAACACTTACAGGACGACGGCGGAAAGCGGCACACGGGTCAAGTGAAGCTTACTAGAGCCCACTAGACACCAGGGATGAGGCGCAGGAGGATGCCTGCGGGTGGAGGAGGGCCTCGAACACGCTAGCAGCAGCGTGGGCGGGGGTCAGAGGCAGGAGACAGCAGGTTGGTGCTGCGGACGTGGGAGGCGAGCTCTGGACCAAAAACAGGTCAGAGGTCGCTCACTCGCGACGCGCAGCGCCAGCCATTAAGAAGGGAGGGGGGGAGAGAGGAGCAGCTGGGAGGCGGGAGGCGGGAGGGAGCGGCAAATGGGGGCGCGAGGGGGCGGGCCGCAGGGAGGCAGCGGCAGGGAGCGGAGAGCAAGGGGGAGCGCACAAGGGGCGAGAACACGAAAAACAAGGAAAAAAAGTCAGGCACAATTTTTTAAAACAGTCACAATTTCAAAACAGACACAGAAATACACTAATGGCACAGTATACAATCGGGGAAACAGCAATCAGAGGGGCACAACGGGGGCAGAAGCGCGGGAGGCGAGGCGCTTGAAAACAGTAAAAGCGCACTTACAGGACGGCGAAAAGTGGCACAAACAGAAGGGGCACGACGGGGGCAGAAGCGCAAGGAGGCAAGGCGCTGAGAATGAGGAAAAACACTTACAGGACGACGGCGGAAAGCGGCACACGGGTCAAGTGAAGCTTACTAGAGCCCACTAGACACCAGGGATGAGGCGCAGGAGGATGCCTGCGGGTGGAGGAGGGCCTCGAACACGCTAGCAGCAGCGTGGGTGGGGGTCAGAGGCAGGAGACAGCAGGTTGGTGCTGCGGACGTGGGGGGCGAGCTCTGGACCAAAAACAGGTCAGAGGTCGCTCACTCGCGACGCGCAGCGCCAGCCATTAAGAAGGGAGGGGGGAGGGAGGAGCAGCTGGGAGGCGGGAGGGAGCGGCGAATGGGGGCGCGAGGGGGGCGGGCCGCAGGGAGGCAGCGGCAGGGAGCGGAGAGCAAGGGGGAGCGCACAAGGGGCGAAAACACGAAAAACAAGGCAAAAAAGTCAGGCACAATTTTTTAAAACAGTCACAATTTCCAAACAGACACAGAAATACACTAATGGCACAGTATACAATCGGGGAAACAGCAATCAGAGGGGCACAACGGGGGCAGAAGCGTGGGAGGCGAGGCGCTTGAAAACAGTAAAAGCGCACTTACAGGACGGCGAAAAGTGGCACAAACAGAAGGGGCACGACGGGGGCAGAAGCGCAAGGAGGCAAGGCGCTGAGAATGAGGAAAAACACTTACAGGACGACGGCGGAAAGAGGCACACGGGTCAAGTGAAGCTTACTAGAGCCCACTAGACACCAGGGATGAGGCGCAGGAGGATGCCTTCGGGTGGAGGAGGGCCTCGAACACGCTAGCAGCAGCGTGGGCGGGGGTCAGAGGCAGGAGACAGCAGGTTGGTGCTGCGGACGTGGGGGGCGAGCTCTGGACCAAAAACAGGTCAGAGTGATTGTTGTTATTGATTGGTTATTGATCTATTGATTGGTTAGTTCAAGAAGACATCTCGTACTGGGAAGTCCCCGAACGTTGTCCAAAAGTTTGTCGACCTAAACGCGTCTCCTTGTAAGGTTACTTATTAAGGCTCTGACGCGCTAACACCTCTTAGCACCCCCCAGACACCACCGTGTGTGCGCCGTATCTAAGATATGGCACACCATGGCTGTAGTTAGGGAACTAGCGTCAGAATTTCTGACTCTAGTTTGGAGCTTTGCAGGATTAACGTCAAAACTGTTGACGCTAATGCTGCAAAGCCCATTGAGGCCCATTATAAACAGTGGTGAGCCTCCTTTTAATGCCTGCTCCGAGCAGGCATTAAAAGTGCCAAAATAAATGGTGCAAAGAAATCTCTTAGATTTCCTTGCGCCATGTTTTCGGCTCCCCTAACGGAGGAACACCCCTTTGGTTTACATTATGCCTGGCGCTGGCAATATGTGGTGAAGGGTTACAAAGTGGCACAATGTATGCATTGTGCCACTTTGTAAATATGGCGAGAGGAAAAGACCACCTTAGCGTAAACAAATTACTCTAAGGCGGTGCTAAAGTGGCACTAGGCCCTCTTAAAGGGCCCAAATTTATGTCAGGAGTGGTAGCATGCAGTCTTGACAATGTAGAGGTGGTAGCATGTGATTTTCCCAAATGTGGGGAGCAGGCTGTCTTTGTAGTTTAAAGCATTCTTTATGCCTGGTTTACTCTCCCTCCTGGGTGATGTCAGCTGAATTATTGTACTTAAATATATTTCCATTAGCGATGGAATAAACATACATTTCACATGACTTGCATGACATATGCATAGAAAGGCTACTTGATTGACACATGTCATTACTTTAGAGCATTGTTATTGAGTAAGACCAGTGTTGTCCACTCCATAATTTACATTAAACACAAAGTAATGTTGTTTACTTGTTTTATCCTATTTAAAAAAAAAAATATAGGACTCGTTAATAGCGGATTCCTAAATGTCACTGTGTTCTTTGTCATGAATGTGTGGAAGTACAAATTTTGATGGTCATTATTCTTTGTATAAGTTGTTTCTCCTGTGCATTTCATCGGCTCACAAAAGGAAAAGAAATTCTGAGAAATATCACTTCTCACATGTTAAGTTATTTTCTCAGAACGGGTGGCTGTACAAGTTACATTGTAACACTACTTCATGTTTAGGATTTTTAAAGTTATGAGTGTTTGTCTACTTTTACTTACAAGGACCTTTCATTACAGTGACCACGATTACATTGATCTTGGTTTAAAAAATGTTTGTAAGTAAACCATATATGCCATGACCATGCTTCCTTTCAAAAACAGAGGATAAAGACAACAGGGTTGACTATTGAATATCTGAACTGGATTATTCATTTTAATTGTTTACTTTTTTCTCTGTCACCTTCTGTTTCACCAGCCCATGATTGTTTTTTACGGCTGCTCAGGTGCATGATACATTCACACTCTCCTACCAGCACTACATCTGCAATACGAGATGGAGCATTGTCAGATGTGCCAATGTTTTCTTCAGGGGCCTTCAACATGTATTTGCACACCTCTCTTTTCAAGGTGCTCAATCTTTTTTGTGTCAGTAAGGGTTCTTGTGCTTCCTTCAACTGCTTTGATGGATCATTTTGCATGCCTTAATTTGAGGTTGATGATCTTGGAGTCCGTGCAAAGGGTTGAATTAGAGAATCAGGCAAAATATCAATCAACATTAAATAGCTGTGTAACCAATTTGGCCAAACAATGACAACACAAATCAGAAATAAAGTTAAAGGCCCCAGTAGTATGAAGGGATACCTTTAATCACCATATTAAAAGTGATAGTTATCCCTCCCAAGAAGTGACGTCACTTCCGTGACTGGGACTTCCGGTGTCCCTGAGAGCCTTCCCTTGAAGTGCCATGTGTGTAGGGTGTGTCACGTGGTTTGTGACCTCATGGTGTCATGTGTTAGCTATGTGGCTGTGTCCTAGCCCCCTGGGTGCTGGTCTATGGGCTTTTGTAAGATGTGGGCCTTTGTGTTGTGCAAGTGTTTTCAGAGCCTGTGAGGACAGGTCTGGACATGTCAGATAATCAGGGGCAAGCGACTGCTAGGGGGTCTCTGCGCAGAGCGGCAACCAAGCCTCCACAGTGCTGGCTAATCCAAAAAGAGGGGCTGGTCAAATCTCCAAGCTGTTGGCTAATCCTAAGAGAGGGGCTGGTCAAATGATATGCTTGTTAGAGCCAGCCAATCATGGTAGAAATGCATGCCTAAAATAGATGTGTCACTAAGAGTTCCCAGGCCAGGGACCACAGGTGTTCAACATATACCAGAGAGGGGTTCCCAGGCCAGTGTCCAACGGTGTTCAGCAGATATCAGAGTCTAAACTGCCCATACAGTTAAAGTAGTTTTGAGATAAACAGAAGCCAGACATTGTAAACCTAAAACAGATGTAGCATGTGGAGTTCCCAGGCCATGTGCCAAAGGTGTTCAGCAGATGTCAGAGTCTACAGTGACCATACAGTTTAAAAAAAAAAAAAGTTTAGACATTGTAAACCTAAAACAGATGCCTACTTCTAAGCCCAACCCATCACAAAAAAAACCTGTGCATAATCAATAGGGTGACCCATATAAAAACAACCCCCACATTCACAGGGGTCTTTTTCTCAACTACACACTGGGTGCTTACAGAGAGCTTAGGCTTCCAGAAACCCTCAAGGAGAAACATATATGAAGACCCCAGCACAGACTGTTGATGCTAAACCTCTTCTACTTAAGGTCTGTAACTATGTGGTGTCTGCATATTTTCTATTATAGTTTAACATGGATGTCAGCCTCAACCTTTTTATTTATTTTTTAACTATACCCAGCAGTGTAAAATGCACATGTTTTTAAAATGATATTAATGTATGTTGGGAGCTGGTCAGCTGTAATCTGCTGGCTACAATGTTTAATTTGTACTTATAGGTTCAGGGGTTATGTATGTGCATGTATTTTGAGGGTCTGCACTTAATTTTGGGGTTGGGATGGTAATGCTTAATTTGTACTTGGTGGTTCTGGTGCTGTCTGCACTTATTTTGTGGGCTGACTGTAGGGCTTAATTTGTACTTGCTGGTTCTGGGGATATGCATGTTAATGTATTTTTAGGATCTGCATTTTATTTTGTGGGTGGTATTGTTTAATTTGTACTTGTTGGTTCTGGAGGCTATGTATGTTAATGCATTTTTAGGGTCTGCACGTATTTTGTGGGATGGCTGTAGGGCTTAATTTGTACATGCTGGTTCTGGGGATATGCATGTTAATGTATTTTTAGGATCTGCATTTTATTTTGTGGGTGGTATTGTTTAATGTGTACTTGTTGGTTCTGGGGCTATGTAAGTTAATGCATTTTTAGGGTCTGCACTTATTTTGTGGGATGGTTGTAGGGCTTAATTTGTACATACTGGTTCTGGTGCCATGTATGGGAAGGTATTTTTTAGGGTCTGCCCTTATTTTGTGGGCTGTCCAGAGGGCTTAATTTGTACTTGGTAGTTCTGGTGCTATGTATGTGAAGGTTTTTTTTTTAGGGTCTGCACTTATTTTGTGGGCTGACTGTAGGGCTTAATTTGTACTTGCTGGTTCTGGCGCTATGTATGTGAAGGTATTTTTTAGGGTCTGCACTTATTTTGTGGGTTGGTTGTAGGGTTTAATTTGTACTTGATGGTTCTGGTGCTATGTATGTCCATGTATCTTGAGGGTGTGCACTTATTTTGTGGGTTGGCTTTGGGGGTTAATTTGTACATGCTGGTTCTGGGGCTATGTCTGTGAAGGTCTTTTTTAGGGTGCGCACTTATTTTGTGGGATGATACCGGGCTTAATTTTGGAATTGTATGTTCAGGGGGCTGTGTATGTGCAGGTGTCTTTGAGGGTGCACACTTATTTTGTCGGTTGGTGCCACGGTTTAATTTGTACATATATGTTGGGCTACTCCCGGGAGATTTCCAGTGCTCTGGGGGCCCCCACGCTATTACGTTTTCTGAGTTGTTCTCAGAGAATAGTCTCTGAGAACAGCGCTGAGGCTTTAATAATGTAGGTCTCCCAGTGCTGAGCGCATCTGAGACATGTGTTACTCTGCCTCAGCATTCTGGGCGCGCACAATTAATTGCAGCCATAGGGTGTTTAGGCGGAGAGCTTTGGGGTGCAAGGTTATTAATTTTAGAACTCTGCTCGCTGCGGTGCTAGGTGTAGAGTTCTAAAATGAATAACCTTGCACCCCAAAGCTCCCCATAGCCGACCTGCACTCTGAGGAGGCCTGTTAATAACTTATTCCGGCTGCTCTCAGAGTCCACGTGGGCTCTGAGAGCAGCTTTGAAAAAGTTAATAACAGGCCTCCCCAGAGCCGACCTGCACTCCGGGGAGGCCTGTTAATAACTTATTCCGGCTGCTCTCAGAGACCACGTGGGCTCTGAGAGCAGCGCTGAAATAGTTAATAACAGGCCTTGCCCGAGCCGGCCTGCTTGGGGGAGGCCTGGTATTAACTTTTTCCGGCTCCTCTCAGAGCCCACGTGGGGTCTGAGAGCAGCGCAGAAATAGTTAGTAACAGGCCTCCCCCGAGCCGGCCGGCTCGGGGGAGGCCTGTTATCAACTTTTTCTGGCTGCTCTCAGAGCCCACGTGGGGTCTGAGAGCAGCTTTGCCCAATGAATAACGCTGGGGTCTCCAAGGATGCAGACGCCCGTAGACCCGCGTTATCAAGGGAGCAGATCTCAGAGCAGAGATCTGCTCCCTTGATAACGCTATCTCCGGGCGTCTGCAGCCTCGGAGATCGCGGCTCCCTGTTTCAGCATGGCGGCTCTCAGAAGCCGCTGGGGAATACCCCAGCGGCTCCTGAGAGCCGCCCGGGAGGTTTAATTATAGAGAATGCTGCGCGTGTTTCAGCGGCATTCTCTGTAATTAAACCTTCTTCCGACCGGCTCCCCGAGGCCGCGGGGTGTTCCCGAGGCCTCGGTGAGACGGTCGCTTGCCGCCAGAGTGCAGGGTTTGTTTTTTTTGTAAAAAAAAAAAGAGTAATGGCGCGAGGACAGGGTCTGTGGGGCCCTGACCTCGCGTGTTAGGGCCCATACAAATATAAATAAATAAATAAAAAATAAAAAATAAAGGAGTAATGGCACGAGGAAAGGGTCTGTGGGGCCCTGACCTCGCACGCTAGGTCCCTAGGGCCGATACAAATATAAATAAATAAATAAAAAAGGAACAGGGTTTTGGGGGCCTTGGGATTGGGGCACCCAATAAAAATAAGGCTTGTGTGGCCAAGAGGGCCTGGAACACGAGGCTCAGAGGCCTCCAGGGTCTCATTGGGCAGCCTTTTAAAAAATAAAATTAAAAAAAAATATATGGCCTGTGTGACCCTGGGGGTTTAGAGGCCCCTGGGGGTCTACAAGGTCATTTTTTTTTATATAGAGTGTACGCAAGAGACGGGTGTACACCAGCCAAACTACATTTACACCCACCATCTAACAGGTGATGGAAGCTGGGAGTTTGAAGGGTGGTCATGCATGAATGATTTCGTAAACACGTTCATGCAACCGAGATACCAGGAGTATACATTTCTGGCTCACAACTCCAAAGCATACTATTCGTTCTTCATTATCCGAGACCTGATACGTGAAAAGCTGGCCGTTAATCTCATTACCCAAGGTTCCAAACTAATGTTGCTAAAGGTTGTGCCTTTTGACATTAGGTTCATAGACACCTTGAATTTCCTGCCCATGAAGTTGAGCAAGCTGCCAAAAGCCTTTGGTTTTGAAGGTTGTAAAGGTTATTTCCCTCACTTTTTTAACACATGGGCGAATCAGAATTACAGCGGACCTATGCTTTCGCCCGACAGTTATGGTTACGAGTACATGATGCCCTCTGAAAAAGCGAGTTTTCTACAGTGGTACGATGAAAACAGTGAAAAATTGTTTCATTTTCAAACCGAAATGAAAGCTTACTGTCAGGCGGATGTTATGATATTGCAAAAAGCATGCAACCTTTTCAGAGACGTTGTGGTGACGATGACGAAAAGGGTCAGGTTTATTAAAACCAAATCACGCAGGAGTAAAAAAAAAAAAAAACAATGACTGAATACCTGGACCCTTTTCAAAACATTACTTTGGCTTCAATGTGTATGTCTATTTATAAACACATGTTTTTATTGTATGGAACTATCGCTTTAGTGTACCGCCTGACCTCTATAACGGTAAACATAAACGTTACTCCACCCCGTCTATTCAGTGGCTCATGTACATCTCTGCGAATGAGAACATCTTCATTCAGCACGCTTTGCAGGGCGGCGAATACTGTCTGGGTAGCTACTACCTAGATGGGTATGCATTAATTAACGGGGTACCAAAAGCCTTTGAGTTCAATGGTTGCTTTTACCACTGGTGCCCACGGTGTTACAAATCCCACGAGTTTAATAGGCTGCAGGACACCACGTTTGAACATCTGCACCGTCGGACTCTGGCGAAGGCGCAGTATATTGAGAGCTGTGGCTTTGTTCTGAAAACTCTCTGGGAACACAAGTGGGTAGAGGAGCTAGCGAAAGATGGAGAACTGGGCACTTTTATTAAGAGCCAGCAGTTAACTTCACTGTTGGAACCCCAAGATGCCTTATTCGGAGGTCGTATAAACGCCAATCAATTGATCCGCGTAGCTGGGAAGGGTGAGAAAATACACTACTACGACTTCACTAGTCTGTATCCGTTTGTGAACAAGGTGAAGTTATACCTTGTGGGCCATCCTACAATCATAAACAGGAACTTTAAGCCTCTCAAAGAGTACTTTGGAATCGTTAAGTGCTAGATTCCCCCTCCGCGGAAACTTTACTATCCGGTGCTCCCGTATAGAGTCGACGGAAAGCTAATGTTCCCCCTATGTCGAACATGCGCTGAAAGTAAACAGACTAGCAAATGCCTGCATAGTGATGAGCAGAGGCTGCTGGAGGGGACATGGTGTACTATCGAGGTGCAGAAGGCACTTTCCAAACACCACAATCCAGCTCTTTTCTGAGTACATCAACTTGTTTCTCAGAGACAAACAGGAGGCCTCGGGGTATCCCGACTGGTGTGTCGATGAGCCCTCAAAGAAAAAGTATATCTCTGATTACAAAGCTTGCGAGGGTATTAAGCTGAGACCGGTGTTCATGAAGGTTAACCCCGCCCACCGTCAGCTAGCTAAGCTCTGTCTCAATTCCTTGTGGGGAAAATTCGCACAGAGTACCAATTTGTCAAACACATCCATCATCACAGATCCAGACGAGCTTTATAAGTATATATTCACACCGGCTTATGAAATTTCCAGTTGTGAATTTATCGATGACGAGACGGCTGTTCTATGTTGGAAATACGCCAAAGAGTACCCCACAACATGTAACAATATAAACATCTTTATAGCGTGCTTCACAACCGCTCACGCACGACTAGAGCTTTACAGTTTGTTGGATAAGCTTCAGGATCGTTGTTTGTACCATGACACCGACTCTGTTATTTCTGTGAGTAAAGAGGGTGATGAAGATCCTCTGCTGGGTGATTATCTAGGGGATTTGACCAGCGAGCTCGAAAAGGGGGAGTACATACTCAAATACACCTCCTCTGGCCTCAAGACCTATAACTACAAGACCTCTAACAATAGGGTTTCCATGAAAGTCAAAGGTATCACTTTAAATGTCAATAATACAGTTAAAATAAACTTTGACAGTCTGAAGGGTCTGGTGCAAGAGTACTACACATTGTGCGATTACAAAAACACCAAATCAATAGTCGTAAATCACCCAAGCATAGTCAGGTCCAAACAAAACTGGGAAATTACAACACAGCCGCTGTATAAAACCTTAAGAGTAGTGTTTGATAAAAGGGTCCTCACCGAGGACTATAAAACCCTACCGTACGGCTATTAAAAGACATTAGAGGGTTGAACCCCAGCAACTATGGACACAAGGTTGCAACACCCCTTCTCCTGCGTTTTAGCAGGACCCTCAAATAGCGGTAAAAGTTTTTTTTATAAAGAAACTGCTAGAAAACGCTCCTGGTGTTTTATCTCAGACCCCTCACAACATCGTATGGCTTTATTCCTGCTGGCAGGA
Source organism: Pleurodeles waltl (assembly GCF_031143425.1). Lineage (NCBI taxonomy): Eukaryota > Metazoa > Chordata > Amphibia > Caudata > Salamandridae > Pleurodeles > Pleurodeles waltl. Next base: position 274,621,219 of record NC_090438.1, on the reverse strand, counting down.
TCTTTACACGGAGCTATCCCTAAAGTTCCCACACATCCGATTTATAGAGGGCATCCCCGGTAATCTCAACGACGATGACTTGTTACCTAAACACCTTGTAAACATGATCGTTGTGGACGACCTCATGCGTGAAGGTGGAGACCACCCCGAGATTGAGCGGGCTTTTACTCAATATTCACATCATCGTAATCTGAGCATATGTTACATAGTGCAGAACTTGTTTTACAAGGGTAAGAGGAGCCGTTCCATAACTCTCAACGCCTCATACCTGGTCTTATTTAAGAATCCCCAAGACAAGCTTCAGATATCAATTATAGCTAAACAAATGTACCCCGGAAACACACAGTTTTTCATGGAAGCGTTTAACGACGCTACCGCAAAACCCCACGGTTACGTACTGGTAGATTTAAAACCCAATACTCTAGAAGACTACAGACTGTGCGCCGGTATGTTGCCATCTGACTTCCCGGTCGCTTACACACCCAAAACCGGTCCCAAAGCCTATAAAAAGACCCAGTAAGAAGACTTTTATAACATTTACATTCTAAACCTTGTAATATAAGGTCACCATCATGTCTGCAAGGCTGCAGTGTAATTTAGGCCTCCTAAAAATGCTGATCACAGCCATTCCCTCAAAAAGAAAGGCTATCCTTTGCGCGGCCTCGGACGATTTAGTGGTGGCCATTTCAGAAATAGCCCTAAACACCCTAAAAGGTAATGTTCCGATATCAACGAGCCAGTTCCGGGTTCTGAAGAAGAAGCGCCACATTATTATGAAGCTCAGCAATAAGAGGTCGTCGCTCCTTTCTAAAAAGGCAACTGGTCAAACAGTCTGGTGGTTTTATAGGGTCGTTGCTACGTATAGGTATACCCCTACTCACAGGGCTCCTGTCGAGGCCCTGATGGATCACGCCCACAAAATGTACCTTGTACCCTGCCAACAGCTGGAACATTTGGGCCCTTCTACCACTGATGCCTGGGACATACGCAAAAATGAGACACAGCGGCTCGACGCTGAAATCAAAGCCATTTTGAACCAAACTGATTTAAAACCACACGACAAAGCGGGGCTTTACTCAGGAGCCCTTCAAAACTTTCTACAGTACTAAAAGCAACTAACCTCTGAAAAAAACAAATTTACTCTGTATACCCCAGATGCTGAACAGCAGCCAGTACCCTCTGTGGCGCCTCAAGACCTTGGGCCCTCACCCACCCCGGATGCCTTTGTCGTAGACCTTTTAAAAAATATAAGTCAGAAGTATAGAGGGGCTGCTCAAATGTTGCTCAGTAAAATGACTGCTACTAAAGATTTGACCTCGTGGAACGACCGGGGGGAATTTGTTTACAAGGGTCAGCCGGTTGCTGGTTCCCACATGTATGATCTGGTCAGGGGTCTCACACACGGTAAAACCCTATCGACACAAGACGCTCCTAGAGGTTGGGAGCAGTTCCTAAGTGCCGCTGCGGAACTCAACATTCCCTCAACGATTATCGGTAATGCTGAGAATCGTCGTAAGCTTGAAACTTTAAAAGATCCGACCCTTGGTGTTTTTACACGGAGCCCCGCCGTATCAACGTCGCCTTTCTTTCCACAACTAACACCATCTAGGAGCAGAGTTGCTCTACCTCTGGGGCCTAAAAAAGAGACTGTTCAAAATGAACACCTAGCTACCGCTCTAATGTGATCCCGAAATTTTAACCCATGTACAGTATTGTTAAAAAGTTCACATGTCGATAGATTTTTACATCATTTTATTTTTTACCCTTGTACATGTTTGTTGTGAAAACTGTTTCTAATAAAACGCATTTAACATTTCAGCAGTAGTCCGACATTTTTTTTTTCTTAATGGTTTTAATATGTGTGATGGTGGATAAAAAATGCATAGCCTGTTTTCAGGTTACAATGTTTTTTATTTTAGACAGTCATCAGTACAGTAGAGGCTTTACAAATCCTTACACCTTTGGCACACACCATATTCTGTTTTAACAATGCTAGACATGGGCCTAGTCTTTTCATTCACATATTTCATAACCATGCCATTGTTGTTTACTAGATCAGCGGAATACAGATTAAAAACAATTGTAAACGTCATACCTTCAGACATTTTACTAACGAAATATATACAATGCTCCCCACATGTGATGGCTAGAGAATCCTGAACACACAGCTTGTTATACACACCCATGGGTGATGCTTTTTTTACATACTTGAATATCAGTTTTGTATAAATGTCATGCTCGGGGAACTCCGCTAAACTGACAAACACTATAACCTTGTCTACATCAAGAAACATTGCAGCCCAGTGTGTACCGCCCTTGTAATGTGGGTCAGTGTTAAAGAAAAGGGTGCGGGGTCTTTCTGGGCCTATCTCCTAAAAAGTATTTCTTAGCGTATTTATGTCTACTTGAAGTCCTGTATCTCAGTAGTGTCCATTTTACAAGCTTTTAATGATAGTCAAACATAAGTTGACGGGCGTGATTGACCTGAATAACGCTGTCAAATAACGAGAATACAACCATGTTCACATTGGTCGCTAAGGCCTGTGTAAAGCGTATTTCAGCTTTTAGATTTCCGTTTTTGATCAGGTTGTAGTGGTCACCGTCTTCCATGTCAGGCGTCAGGTCGAATGCAAACAGCGTGTAGCCGGCCGCATATCCCTCTCTTGAAACAACGACTCCTGAGTCCCGCAGATGTTTCCCCGTTATCGAGACCAGACCGAGGTATTCACAGACAAAATTGGATGTTTCAAAATTCGGCATGAACGGTTTTGCGGGTATCACAGCGCCCTCGTGAACCAAAGCAGTGTAGTTGATGTCGTAGTGTTTGAAGTTGAAAGGGTTAGAGTTGTAGAGGCCGCTAAAGGCTGTATTGTCCACAAACCCTATGATGATGAGTTTTGGTAATTGCCCCAGAAATAGATTCTGCTGCTGCGTTAATCTACTACCGGCGGGGATGCTGAATATCTTCAGAGCAACTCTTTCAATGGCATATTTAGCGTTCGATAATTGTAAAGCTTCTGCATGGGCTAGCCTGACGCTCGGGGACACTTTCACCCTCTTTACAAACAGGCTTGCGGACAATATAACCAGTTTATACTGCTCCGCATCGCCGCTGATGAGACAGAAAGCGTCCTTGTTACGATTGAGTTTGATCTTGAGATCTATACCGTTGACTAGCAGCTTGTCTTGGAAGAAAAGGTCTGAATGTACACGCCCCAGGAGATCAAAAAGCCTACTGCCGACGGCGAAGCTGGCTCTTTTTTAAAACCCTTATTGCCCCCGTCCAAAGCAGTGTTCTCAAAATGCGCTTCGGTGTCTTTGTAGAAGAGTCCCGCTGAAAGTTGCGTGTCCAAGGCGTTGCAACTGTAATTTAGAATACTCTCTATGTAGGCCCTGTAAGCATACATGTTATCACCCTGCATGATAGTCGATCGCCTAGGTTAATGTCCACTTGATTAAACATGGTTGCGACGGAGTAGGTGATCGGGGCCACTCTAGCATCATCCTCGATGTCGGCGCCATTCGCTTTGGTTATTTTACAGACTAGGTGTAGAAGAGTGTTGTTGAGGTCCAGATACATGTCCGTGGACCCTGACACATAAAACTCTATAGGTGCAAGCGGCGTCAGAGCTGCCATAGGCGATACTTCCATGAAAAAACTGTTCTCGATGCTGGTCTGTGTGGGTTTGAGAGAAAACAGATCTAACTCTGATTTGGTGAATTCACCCGAGGCGCAGTGTACGAAGGCCATGCTAGTTGATTTTAAAAATATTCACAGTAGAATGTGTTCTCTTTTTCTTGGAAGATCTCTTCCGTCTTACGGCTCTTCTTTTGTGTGGGCCTTTTGAAGAATTCTGCCGCTTTTTATAGGGCATTGGCGGCCCCCTACGCCTCGATGCCCTTCACTTCCTTTTAACACCAGCACGCGCATTGTACATCAACCCGCTCCTTCTTGGGGCTGTCTGTTCATGCGTTCGGCGACAGCCGACATTACAGAGCCCACGACGTCCTGGGCTATGTTCGTAGCAGCCGCTTTATCATGCGGTTTTGCAATTTCGAACCCTCTTCTCAAAAAGGGCATGGCTCGCCTAAACAAACTCCGAAAGAAGCCCCCCAAGCCAGCCCATACATAACAGGAGCCCCTTGAGGAGCCCCTTGAAAGTAGGGCAGGGGCCCTCCATAGCCCGCCTGAACTCTATATTAGTCCCTGTACATCGAGGGATCCCCGAATGTTTTCATGATGTCCATCGCAACTGCCTAATAGTCACTGTCGCGGCGTGGCCTTAAATGAAGCTGAACAATGACTTTCCCGTATTTAAAGGCCACCGACTCCGACTGGTCGTCGTAGACCATGTTGGTTATAGTGTCAAAATGGTTTTTAGAAATTGCCACATAATCGAGTTTGTGATGTTGCATATTAACCATCGTGTTATTTTCACCCTTCACAGGGATCCATCTCAACAGCGGCGAATAACTATCCCGACCCGCTGTGGTTCTACGATGTCGCTATACACGTAGAGTGTATAAAACCCCCCGTTAATATTGGGGCACGTAGGGTCTGGATCCACCTGTCTTTTTACATGTTGCACGGTCCCTAACACCCTTTGTAATTTACCGGTACAGGTAAACACTGTACTGAGCTCCGGGGCTTTAAGAAACACTTTTCTTCTGACGTTATCCGACACCAGATGTATATTCGCATACGTCTCGATGCTGCCTATAGATTTGTTGATGTCGTCGACCACCGAGGAAACGGTTGGGTAGTAGCCATGAGGAAATCCTGCGTGGATGCTCAGAGGGTCCTGCTCACGCTTTATACTAAATTTAGCCTCTAGCTTCGTAAATGTATTCCACGTTCTAGGGTATTGTATCTCCGTTAGGGCCACCTCCCACGACCCTTTCAAGTCCACGGGTTTCGCCAGTTTCACAGTATAATTAGAAATCTGATTGCTGGGGAACATGTCCTTCGAAGCATTGGATGGCAGCGTAATATAAAAAGGTCAGTTCTCCATCTCAGCACTTACAGTGTGACCTCACACACCGTGCAGCAAGCTGGCCAAAACCCAACTGTTAAATTTCTCGGGCCAGCTGTGCCATTTGACCAGCGCCTGTCTCTTAGCTCCAGTGCATTTCCTTTTCAGAACCTTTTCATATCTGTACACCCGGTTCGGATCATAGGGCACCTTCTGTACCTCTTCGGTGTAAAAGACGCCTGCTACCTTTTCCCCATCGTAGTCCTTTAACCTGTAAATATATACCCCTTCTTTAAGCTCAACACTTTCCACCATGAGTATCTCATCGCTGAATGTTTGTTGGTAGCCTTTGGTGAAGACACCCTTCAACTTTCAAACCCTGACATGATCCCCTTCTTTTAAAGTCGGTTTCTTGACCTTCGACGCAAGCCAACTCCTGTACACAGTTCTCCACACCATTAACAAATTATCACTCGTTACCTCCGCGGGGGACATTTTGATTGTCCTATGATAACTGGTGTTATAAACATCTATAAAAGCCTGTAGAACATCCACGTATCTGTAGGTATTGTTGGCTGTGAAATATCGCCACATCTTTGATTTTAAAGTTTTGTTAAAACGCTCTACAACTGCCTCTTTTACCTCTGAGTGCGTTACAAAATGTTGAACAGCGTGTTGCTTTAATAATTTCTGAAAAGATTTGTTTAAAAATTCCTTTCCAGCGTCGGTTTGTAGTTTTTGAGGTACACTCCCTTTATCGAAGATGTCTTTAAAAGCGACGGTGACGCTGGTACCACTTTTATCGTTTAGCGCCTCTGCTTAGGCGTACTTGGACAAGACGTCTATGACTGTTAATATATATGGTGCCTTTGTTATGTTTTGCTAGATCTTGAAGACTGATTATGTCAGCCTGCCACTGATAATCTAGCTGTGCACTAACAATGGTTGCCCTCCTCTTAAAATGTCTCCTGGCAGGTTTGTGGAGTGAATAGGCCTCTTCCCCAGCTAACCAAGTCTTCACCCCGGCTCTGTTTACAGATTCATTTTCAACTCAAGCCCTTCTACATAGAGCTTCGGATCCGCCGTAGCTCCCAACCCCTAGTGTGCCGTAATAAAGCTTCCTTAAAGCAGCCCCCGTCATGCTGGCACCCTCCCCACCCATGAAATGAAAGACGTGTGTTTTGTGTAAGCTCGTTTTAATAAACATAAAAAGGTAAAAAGTGAGTTGGAACATCCTAGACATTGTGTATTTGACATTTTGCGGTATATAGCTTATAACTGTCAATACTACGGAACACAGAGGACTTTTGCCGATGTATACATAGTATGACACATGTTACACATATTACTCAACACAGTTCCTTTTACCATGTCTCAGCGTCAGAAACTTTGATATTTTTATAGCTATACTCTCAATAGTTCTAGACATGACTTCCCGCTCACCCCGCCTATAACTCTGGACACTCAGGATACTGACAGCATTCAACAGTTCATACAGTTCTCGGTCGGACAATACCGAACCTTTATTTGTGAAATAATCTTCAGTCATGAGCTCCAAAGCCCTGTGTAGTCCTGTCAGTGGTGAAAGTCTTAACTTGCGAGCCGGATCTATGTCAGAGCTCCGGTATTTATCCGCTGCTGGTAGCCAAGTGTTGATACACCATTTGGCAATACACACAGGGCTGATGCACTGCCACAAGGCCGAAGGTTCCGAAATGTTCAGATACCGTAGAGTCATAGGGTGTATTTCAGCTATTCTTTCTTTAACCAGCACATATATCAATCTCCCGATACAGATGTAGCCAGGGTGTACCTCATAGACATCATGCCCCGCGACACTCTGATACACGTCCTAAAAGTGAGTAAGTATGGAGTGTTAAGTAACACAGTTATGGTCTGCTTTTTAAAACAACTTTCGTGAGGCCAAAGACTTCATCCTTCTGTTTTTATAATAAATGTCAAACATTCGTCTTTCTATGACCCTTTCTATCAGGCAGTTGCCAAGACCTTGACCATATCAATGTGGACGACCTTCTTCACAGCTGACAGCCCGTACACCACTTTCAACAACTTATAAACCCTATGGGGGTCTAACCGGTTACAAATGTGGCGAATCTTTCTCACATTGTACGATTCGTATAGACAGTCGTGAGCCTCCTGCTGAGGTTCGTTAATTTTATGCCCATAACACATGCCATAATAGTCCCGTTTAACACACGTGTTCACAACGGCCGCCGCAAAATCTTTAACTGGCCATATGGCGTCATGGGGTACACCTGGAGTTTCCTTTTAAAAATCGGGGCTATTGTAGATGCACGTGCGCGGCTCTTTGTTCTGGTTTGTAATACTTTCAGACTGTCTGGAACAGCATAAGCAGTAAAAATTTACGGCGTTAACCTTTGGCGAAGACCACTCTAGAGCCTCTCTTTCTGCAGTTATTTTCTATGGTTCAAACAGAAAGCAAAAGACAAATTATTATTTGAAAAGTAGGATAGCAGGGTATACTTGAAAATTGTCTATAGAGTTTTAATAACCTCAGCATTTTTGCTACACTTGGCGGCTGCTCTGAAATCTTGCAATTCACAGAGGTCCATTGGTATCAAAGCATCGCCGGAGTTTACACGGGCTGGCTGTACATCAACACCCTCTGGATCTGGGTCCTCCTGGAAACCCATGTCTTCATAGACGGGCGAATTTGGTGGTGGTACACATTCTTCAGCATCTTTAATATCGATGAAGTTGACTGCATCACTTAAACCATCTTTCGAGACTTCGCTGTCGCTGCTATCACTCTTAATAGGGGATATCAGTTGCAGCAGATCCTTAAGATGGAGCTTTTCAAGCCGCTGGCAAATTTCCTCTTGAAAACCCGTAACATCGGTATCTCTCTCGTCAGGGGCAGCCTGTTGTGCATTCTCATCCATTGTAAGAGGTGTTAGGGTCTGGTAATATCTACCAATAGTGTTCAGAGCTCCTGAGGAGGCAGCTTTTCTGGCGAGCGGATTGTATCTCTTCATGGCGCCTTGACAAGCTGTTTCAGCAATGGTTCACAGTTTAGCAGACGGCTCTAACCAGCTCCTTATATTCCGCAGTTCAAAAAGAGCGGGCGCTTCTCTACAGCACCATGAGGTCACAAACCACGTGACACACCCTACACACATGGCACTTCCGGGGAGGGCTCTCAGGGACACTGGAAGTCCCAGTCACGGAAGTGACGTCACTTCCAGGGAGGGATAACTGTCACTTTTAATATGGTGATTAAAGGTATCCTTTCCTACTACTGGCCCCGATTCATAAAGGTAAACTTTGACTTTTGGTCTAATTTTAGACCAAAAGTCTAAGTTTACAACTTTTGGTATTCACAAAGGTACGTTATGAGTAGTATCTTTACATCCATTCAATTAACATGAGGATGGTTAAAACATTACTTTCAGTGATTACATCTGAATTAATAAAGTTAAGGCACACAATACACTTTCTCCTAACAGTACAATGAGTGAACTCTATTACTGGATTCAAATGTACCACTTTATGCTAGATGGTGGTTAAAACAATTTGGTATGTCTCATGAATATATATGGGCCACGTGTCAGACGTCAGAGGTGGCAGCCAATTCTCTGATGCACCAGTCCCCCTCTGATGGCAAATCAGGGCATCAAATCAGTCTGTTAGAGACAAATCAAAATATCAGAGGCGGATTACGGAAAGATCTTCTGGACTCCTTGAAGAGACTCGACTTACGAAGAGTCCCATAAATGTTTATTCATTGTAGACAGCAACAATTATTCCAGAAGCGGGGGGCACAGAGTCCAACTGTCGCATCAGTCTAAGAAGGACCATGGAATCTCATGACATCAGCTACAAGCGATGTCACAAGGTTCCAGATGACCTTCACAAGTTCTAAACCACGTCACTACACTTCTTCCTCCATTCAAAATCAGACAATAAATTGAACCAAGAAACATAAATAAACCAATAAAAATTGCAAGAAACAACTAGAACAATCCTAATACAGAATATATTTTTTCTACAGAACACAATGACTTTCACAATGAGAGAGCTTATCAAGATATAACATAATCTTGAAATTTTGTAGGTTTTTGGCTAACTCTCACACTTCTTCTCCCATCGCACTTTTCATTTCCAACAGGACCATTATCAATAGATTTATTAGGTGTACTCTGTTCTTGCATACTGGGATCCAATGCTAACCATGTGGTGCTCTACCAACTGCCATCAGAAAGCTTCTCAGCATTCCTGCGTAGTTCATGAATCTGTTGAGAATCCCTAAACTTTGACATGCCTTTTCTAAATAACATGGGATTCTTTACTCTCACCCAATCGCCTACATGCAATTTTCCACTTTTATCTTGTATCCCACTCATATTTTCCCCCCACATTATTTGAATTACTTTTTGCCACTTGCCAAATTTATTTTAAATCACTCCCTTCATGAAACAATTTAATCATCCAGAAGGGGCGTAATTCAGTTGCTGCAATTCTACCTCTCGTGTGTTCAAAAGGGCTTTTGCCAGTGGCAACATGTGGTGTAGTGCGATAGGACCAAACAAGTTCTTTAATAGCTTGATCCACAGATATGTTGCTTCTGTATGCAGCCTGGATACAATCCACTAACACACGATTAAACCATTCCACAATTCCATCGCTTTGTGGATGGTACAGTGGAGTTCTAATATGTTTAATGCCACATTTGCTCACCAATTGCAGCATTTCTGTTGAAACAAATTGAACCCCATTATCAGTTAAAATCTGTTCTGGGAAACCCTCACGAATGAAGACTTTTTTCAAACAAATGATTACACTTTGGGTAGTTGGGAACCTTACAGATTCTACCTCAACCCATCTCAAAAGGTGGTAAACAATTAGAACAAAATAACTCATGTCAGGTGGTAATACATGATAAGGACCTAAAAAATCTAGACCAATTTTCTGCCAAGCTCTAGCTGGTGATGGCACAAATGAATCCACACCACCTTCCGTAACCAATACTTTATCACTCATACAGCATCTTGTACAACTGCAGACATATTCCTCTATTTCTTTGTCCATTCTAGGCCACCAAAAATCAGAGCTCAACTTCCTTTTGGTAATGGTTGCACCCAAATGACCAGAATGAGCCTTAGCAACTAAGGGCCATATGTACGAACACATTTTCCCATTGACACATAATGGGAAAAACCCTTTGCTACATCTTGCCCTAAATCTTTCCCAAAACACTCAGGAGGAATAAGCTTGTCACTCCTAACCAAATGATCTCCTTCAATGGATAACTCATCAGACACTTTCCAATAAGATTGTAACTCAGGCAACGCAATTTTCTCTTTGGGCCAACCAGACTTAACCAAATGCATCACTTCACACAACAATTTATCTTTCCGTACTGACTCAATCCATTCCTTCTCATCCAAGAATTTGTCATAATCAGCAATACAAGCTACAAAACAATCTTTGATTTCTGTTTCCCACTCTTGTTTATCATCCTCTTTAATGGGCAAATGAGAAAGACAGTCTGCTCTACATTTCTTCCCGCTAGGAATGTACTCAACTGAGAAATTGAATTTTAAAAGCTTGGCTGACAACCTAGCTACGCAAGCTGTAGAGCGTTTAATTTTCCTTCCTGACAATATTTCCACCAAAGGCCGATGATCAGTTTTGAAAACCAAATGCCTACCTCAAAGCTATTGTTTAAACTTTTCTACACTCTACACACAAGCCAAAAGTTCCTTCTCAATCACAGAGTATTTACGCTCCACCAGTCGTAGAGTTCTTGCAGGGAACCCAATAGTGCTTTCATATCCATTACTTGAACGTTGCATTAAAACCGTACCCAAACCATACTCACAAGCATCAACAGTCACAACTGTTTCCTTACCTTCCAAAAAGGGTTTCAAAACAGGGACTTTAATAATATCCTGTTTGACTTGTTCAAACGCTCTGTTGCACTCATCCGACCAAGAAAAATTTGTCTTTTCTTACGCACAGATCTGAAACACTCAATGGTTTTAGCAAAATCTTTTACAACTTTTGCATAGAACTCTCACAACCCCAGAAATGACAATAATTGTTCTTTAGTCTTTGGAGCAGGAGCTTCTAGAATACTTCTTACTAATCCTGGTTTTGGTTTAATACCTTGTTTGGATAAAACATGTCCCAGATACTCAATTTCTCTAGATTTGAAAATGCATTTATCCTTTCTTAAGGTGTCTCCTCTATCTTCTAATGTACTTAAAACAGCCTCTAACATGTTATCATGTGCAGTTTCAGTATCAGAAAAGATCAAAATGTCATCCTGAAAGACTACTACTTTGGGATTGTTAATAAACATGTCAGACATCAGTCGTTGAAAAACTGCGGCAGCTGAGGCTAGACCAAAGGACAACCTGCAAAACTGAAATGTTGCATCATGAGTTACAAATGTCGTAAGATGTCTGGAATTGATATCCAATTCCACTTGATGATATGCCGACTTTAAATCCAGTTTTGTAAACCAACTAGATGAACCAACTTTCGTGATGAGATCATCAATTCTCGGTTATGGAAAACTGTCCACCCAAATTACCTAATTTAAACTTTTCAAATCCACGCAGATTCTTAAGTCTCCTGAACTTGTTTTTAGCCAAAACAATGGGAGACAACCACAAAATTGTTTCTACCTTCTCAATTATGCCTTGCTCACACATGTCCCTCAACAAATTGGACAAATCAGTTCTTATACTAAAAGGCACATTTTTTTATTTATGTTTTACAGGCACTGTGCCTTGTTTCAGTTTTATTGTATACGTGAAATTATCTATCTTTCCTAATTTGTCCTGAAATAATTTTTTTAATTTCTGTTGCCAGATACCCGCACAGTCTGGAACAGTTTTAACACAATTTGAATTGTTTTTTTCAATAGAGACAGGTTTTTCTCGTCCTGGTTTGATAATCAACTTGAATTCAGCTTGATGGATCAATCCCAAAATGTTAATCCCCTTTTTAGATACATACACTTTTCCTTGAATAGTTTTTATCAAAGATAGACAATGAAGCCCAAAAATAACCAATTAAATCAATTGTGCTTCCTTCAAAAGCAACCGTATAAAGATCAGGAGGGAAACGAGGTTTTGACTCCCAAAATTCATCAAATTTTCCCTACGATACAATAGTAATGCGAGCCCCTGTGTCTACCAAAAGTTTAACTACAACCCCTTCTATTGATACATCAATATCAGGATCTATAACTAGTTTGTTAACCGATGTCATAGTATCTTGAACTACTAATACAAATTCATTGTCATCATGTTGTACATTCACCGTATCTTCACTAAGCACACAACGAACATTATTTTTTCTTGCACTTCTACAAACTTGTGAGAAATGCCCCATTTTGTTACAATTCCTACATTGTTGATTAATTACAGGACAGTTCGTGAAAGAAGATAAATGAGCCGAAGAACCACACCTATAACAAATAGTCTTTTGATTGTGTTTAAATGAAGAAGTGTTTCTAGAGGTCAAAGAACCATCCTGTTTTTTCTCAACACACAAATGCTTCTTGTTATCACTACTCTGTGCACTTGTCACTGTACCTGAAATGGTCATATTAGATAAAGATAGTTCCAGTTGTTTAGCATCTTTTAAAGAACATTCAATACTTTTCATCATATCGATAGCTTTGTCCAGAGAAGGATCTTTACACGTAAGTAATTTCTCTTGAATTATTTTAGAATAGCATCTTGCTACAAATTGATCTCTAATGAGTTGAGAAGTAAAATTCTCAAATTCACATTTTGCAGCCAAAACCTTCAGTGCTGTAATAAACGTGTCAATACTTTAATTGGGGTTTTGTGATCTAGTAAAGAACTTGTACCTGTGTACTACAATATTCTTAGTTTTGGTAAAATGTTTGTCCAATTGTGCAACTGCCATATCAAATTCATCCAATTCTTCTTCTTCACCTATTTCGTAAGCTGGCAAATGATCAACAATATTCTGACCTTCAACTCCCAAATAATAATACATTAAACTTTTTTCCCTTTCAGGTATGAATTTGTGTCCATCAATGGCTCCTATGTAGGCTTTAAAAGAACGTAGCCATAGCTTCCACTCCAAAGGAGGATCTCCAGGATCTTTGTAAAAAAGGAGCAGGAGGCCATGCATTCTGCATTGTAGAACTTATGAAAAATTTAAATATATTTTTCTTTTGAAAGATTACACACAAAGTCACGAATGTTCTCAAAACATGAAGAACCTTACAGAAGAAAAAAAACAACTTCTTGAGACCCAAACAATAAAACAATAAAAAACAAAAAAAATGATTATTGTTCTTCTTCCTTTCCGTTTTCCCAAAGTAAGATGGCTGAACTGCAGGAAACCAAAAAGAAAAACTCGAAGTACTTCTTCTACTTGCTGAACTACAACCGGAAATATATTTAACTGGAACACAGACAAAAAAAACTGAAGTCGCGGTGAAAAGGAAACTCCTGGGAGCCCTATGAGTCTCTTTTTCCTTATTTTAACTTGCGTGCAGGAAGAAATTCCAAACAAAACTTGTGTGTGAGTTCAAACAGTTATATAACGTGACCCCCGACTGAAAGAACACGTGTGGTTCCTTGTGCAGCTTCACGCATTTGAAATGCTTCGCACGCGCTGCAAAGAGACATTGCTTCATGCGCACTAAGTGCTTCACATGCACCGAATAATACTTTAAATTTAGTCCACCGCTAGAGTGCCCCCCCAGAGAACAATGAACACTCACAACAGCTTGTCGTTGCTAGGCGAGCTTCAAAGTAAAAGTAAAGTCTGTCAGAAACTCTTCCGTAAGCAAAACAGTATAAAATCTACTGTAGAAACAGAGTTTCTAGTCCTTAGATTTCTTCATCCTCGTCGCCACTTTTGAAGAGACTCGACTCATGAAGAGTTACTTAAATGTTTATTCATTGTAGACAGCAACAACTATTCCAGAAGCGGGGGCAAAGAGTCCAACTGTCACATCAGTCTAAGAAGAACCATGGAATCTCATGACATGTGCAACAAGCGATGTCACAAGGTTCCAGGTGACCTTCACAAGTTCTAAACCACGTCGCTACACTCCTATACTTGCTTTATGTAACTGTAACAGATGTTCCATCTATTTTCCTTTTCTATTTCGGCCCTTCTTCTACCTTTTCTCCTCTCTTTCCCTTCACTCTTTTTTATAACTTGTAAGATCCAAATATGACTAATCCACACAGGGCAATTATCAGCAAAGGTCTCAAGATACTACCAATTATTCCACTCCCTAGACTTCCAAACCACTTTCCGATTGTCAAAAGTGCACTACCTATTGCTTCCTTTGCACCTGTTGCTTCTAATTGCTTCAGATCTACTTTCAAATTTGTGATGTTCTTAATGTATTTCTTCAAATTGTTGCTGTTATCAGGGATGTAGATACAACATTGTTGAACCCTTAACGTCCCGCCCTCTTTCGCAAAAAGGGCATCTAAAGCAAGTCTGTTTTGTAAAACCATTGATCTGATATCAGCCATTTTTGTATCTATAACTATAAATCCTCCTGCTGAACTGGTGGACAACTTACCAACTATGGTGGAAAGCTTTCTAATTTTGTGTGAGTTAAGTATCACTCTTGCAAAAGGTATCAGAGCACCAAAAATGCCTCCTACAATTTCACTAACACTGGCACCTCTCTTTGTTCTTCAATGTTGTTCTGTAGTTGAGTCCTCAATTTGTCCCACATGATAAATAATTGAAAAACTATCACCATATAACATGTTCCATACCATCTCTTGGGTAACCTGCAAAATGCATTTTTCCACAAATGTAATAGACTCCAGGTAAGATAGGATCCATTCCATCTAAATAAAGTCCCTAATTTCCTCTAACCTGCTTGGAGCCTCAATGGAAAGGGCCTTACCAGTAAATTCTGATCACCACAATTGCTGTGAAGTGTGGAGGTCTCCCTTATTGAATCCATGCAGCACATACTCGTAGAGCTCTGTGTCCCCTTGTTGATGCAACGGCACCTTGTCTGTGAAGGGCTGGTTACAGTGAGACAAAGGACGCAGGTTAGTCAAGCTGTTGGGGATTGCAAGTAACTGAAACAGCACATGTATGGTCTAAGGGGGGGTCTGAGTGAGTCATAATGTGAAGTCGTTACAGAAGGGTCCAGTACAGAGACATTGACTGTGTGAAACTTGGATGTTGATGAAGGACCTAGTGCTGTAAAAGAAAGTGGTGCTTGGAGACCAGTGATCAATAGAACAGAATGTGCCTGAGATGCAAATTCCACAGACTATTTTGGAAAAGACTGAGGAGTCTGATCAAAGTGACAGTGATGCTGAAGAGTCAGTAAACCGGAAATCAAAGAGAGAAGGTCTACCCTTTTGGAGGTTCGCCACACCTGAATGGACAAATATTGATGTCAATGACTGGGAGAGAGAGTTTAGAATCTTTTCTTTTAACACTTCAAATCCAGCTCAGCCTCCTTGAACTGATCATTGTGGCAGAATTGAACTTTGAGGTTTCATTACCACTTGATAGACTGAGATATTGTATCCTGGATGTGATTATTAGTGACTTTGAAATGCGCATTTATTAGAGACATTTGATAACTTTGTACAGAATAAACAAGAGTTCTAAGTTTTGGGTATGCAGAATTCATCGCTGTTGGAACTGGCCCTTTTTGCAGGGTCATCCCCAAACTTTTTGCCTTTTTCCTGCTATTTGTTCTGACCAGTTTTAATTGGCACTGGGACTCTGGGCATTTTACCACTGCCAACAAGTGCTAAAGTGCATATGTTCTCTGTGAAATTGTATTGGTGATTGGTTGATCCATGATTGGCACATTTAATTTACTAGTAAGTCCCTAGTAAAAGGCACTAGAGGTGCCCAGATCCTGTAAATCAAATGATACTAGTGGCCCTGCAGCACTGATTGTGCCACCCACATGAGTAGCCCTGTAAGCATGTCTCAGACCTGCCACTGCATTTTCTGTGTGTGCAGTTTTAAACTGTTGATGTGACCTGGCAAGTGTATCCACTTGCCAGGCCTAAACCTTCCCTTTTTGTCCATGTAAGGCACCCCTAAGTTGGGTGCTAGGTAGCCCCATTGGCAGGGTGAAATGTATTTAAAAGGTAGGATATGTACTGGTATATTTTACATGTCCTAATATTGAAATACTGCCAAATTCGTTTTTCACTATTACAAGGCCTATCTCTACCATAGGTTAACATGGGCACTGCCTTTAAATATCTTTTAAGTGCAGTTTCCCATTGGGAGCAGATAGAGATTTGGAGTTTAGGGTCTCTGAACTCACAATTTAAAAATACATCTTTTGGTAAAGTTTTTTAGATTGTCGCTTTGAAAATGCCACTTTTAGAAAGTGGGAATTTTCCTGCTTAACAATTCTGTGCCTCTGCCTGCTTGTGTATTCCACGCCTGGGTCAGACTGACAGTTGGGCTTTTGTGAATTCCCTCTAGACAGTGACACAAAGGGAGCTGGGGTGTAACCTACATATCCTGATTAGTCTCCTGGGCTAGAGTGGGGTGGGAGTAGCTTACACTCACACCTGAAAGGGCTGTGCCTGTCCTCACACAACGCAGTCTCCAATCCTCTGCTGTATGTCTGGGGCCAGGCCTGGACAAGGCAGGATCTTGTGAACAACAGAGACTTTCCTTTGAGGTTTGCCTACTTCAAAGGCAGAAATGAGTAGTGGACCCCAAACCCCAGATTTTTAGATTACGTCTGGACTCAAGAGGAACCTCTGCCAAGGAGAAGAGCTGAAGAGCTGGAGGAGGAGTACTGCCCCTTTGCCTGTGACTGTGCTTTGCTAGGTTTGCCTGCAGTTATTGCTTCTGCCTGAAAGAGGATAAAGACTGGACTTTCTGGGATATTCCTACTTGGGAAGTGTCTCCAAGGGCTTGGACTGAGCTTGCCTCCTCTTTTGAAGTCTCGGGCCATCAAAGACCTCTTCTGCCAGCACCCAGACAATCTGCTGGGACTTCTACCCTGCCCAGTGGTGCGCTATCCAGTCCCTGGGCCCTTAAAGGTGAAGCTAGTGAAATCAAGGTGGAAATCCATGCACAGGAACCATGCATGGAAAACGTTGACGCACCACCTGCATCGTGGTTGAGAAATCAACGCAGCACCTGCATCACTGCTGGAAAAACAATGCAACACCCACTTGCAACTTCTGAAATAGACGCAACCCCCAAGCAGTGCGGTTCTCTATCATCGTGCATCTGGATTTCACACGCATCATCACTGGCCATCTAAATCAACGTGAACCTGTCCAATGCAGGGGTTGTCTGAGGAGTGTAACTTATTTGCCCTGACTAGAGTGAGGGTTCCTGCTTGGGCAGAGTGCAAACTGACTGCAAACCAGACAACCCATTTCTAACAATCATAAGGTTTACATTCAGAAGAACACTAATGAAGATATTACAATTAACATTTGAACTTTATACAAAAGACAATTGCTTGCTATTGCTTTACTCAACTGAAAGACTGAAGAGACATTTACTATTTCCACTGCTGCATTTTACTAAACAGTCTGAATTGCGAGAAGCCATGGAGCCTAGAAACAAAAATAGTAAATGCAAAAACATATGTGCAGGAGTATTAATTATATCAGTTAAAGTAATGATTGCTATGCTTATAGAGTTAAGATTACCTACACCTTCTGGAGTAGAAAACATTAGATCTACATGTGCTCCTCAAACACCCCCACCTACTGATAATAGGTTGGCTGCAATAAATGAGAAAGACTTGCATGTAAATGCTTGTAGAGGAGATTATTCAGTGAATGTTTATTCAAAACTTCTTTTGAATATGTTGACACCCTGGATGCTAGGGATAGCTATGTTTGTATGAAATTACAGTTGTTGAGGGAATTATTCACTACTACATATCCTTGACATATGGCATTATCTGTAGCATGTTGTTGAGAGGGCCATTTTCAATATTATTACTCAGATCATGACTTGTTTTTTTCAGAGGTTCCTTTGCTGAAACATTTTGAATTGGCAGCCTTATGCTAAGAACCTTGACATAATGGAACATTTTGTTAGGCCCACCTTGACACTAAACACTGCTTATGCAAACCTTGTTCCTTAACAGGTGGAGAATCGAAATTCATAGGGCCAGTAGAAGATAGAGGAAGAGGTGTATTAGCCAAGGCTATGAATCTTTCAAAAGTGCCACAGTGGGTTAAAGATGAAAGCTAACACAGATTAATGGAAAACATGGCAGCATTAGCTCTAGATTGGCAACATGAAGGAAAATTATGCATTTTCATTAGAAAATCCACAACTGACACAAATGTTGTAGAGAGTAGTGACTGAGGACATGAGCTCTTGTTGTGGCTGTGCAGTAGCTTCTCCAATCTGATGAGAAACAAAACAAACCACATTAGCCAGTCCTGTGCAGTAATCAAGAACCTTATCATCTGTGATGTTCACAAGCGCATTTGCAGGCACAGCTGGTAATCATATGGCACACCCCATTAGGATTTCATGGGTGGCAGTCCTACTCTCCTATCTGGAGGACTGTGAAAACACATCAGCACAAGAGGCAAAGCATCAGGCCATTTCAATGAAGTGGAAGCACACACTTTAGCCAGTCTGGATTTCAGTGTTCCATTTACTTGCTCAACAAGTCCAGAAGCCTCTGGTCCATAGCTGCAATGTAGTCACTGCTCCACCTGCAATGCTGCACATAGTTACTTCAGGATCTCACTATTGAAGTGTGCCCCTCGGTCGGACTTCAGAGAAGTCGGGATCCCAAAATGTGGTATGATCTCTCTTAACAATAACTTCGCTACTGTGAGACTGTCATTCCTCTTAGTTGGGTAAGCTTCAACCTAATGAGCAAAAATGCATGCAATAACCAAGACATATCTCAGTCCATTGCACTCAGGTAGTTCGATAAAATCTAGCTGCATCCTGTTAAAATGACCTCCTAATTTGCCTAAGTGACCCAATGTTACTGCAGTTTGCCTACATTCATCTGTTGACATGTAACACGTTTGGGACACACAGCTTCTGTCATCAACCTACATCTGGGGCTGAACCATGCCTGTTGAATCAATGTTACCATTGCATCACAACCACATTAACTGGACCATGATAATGTCTTGCCATAGGCGGTAACAAGATATCTGGCAACACAGTTCCTCTATCATTTAAAGCCCAAATATCATCCTCATCTCTTTTAACACATCCTGCTCTAATCCAGCCCTGCTGTTTTGTTTCTGGCACTTCTTCCTCCAACCTATTAACTTCCTCTCATGTATCTGCTGTAGGTAATAAGCAATTGTAATTTGCCTCATCTGTTCCCTCTTTTAAGTAGTCACCATTGAACGCACAAGCTTTTAAAGCACAATATCTGGTGACTTCATCTGCATAATTATTTCCAACCTTTGCATTATCCTCTCCCGCGCGGTGTATAGAACATTTCACAACAGCAATTTGGGGCAGGCACTGGTAATGCCTTAAACAAATCATAAACTTTTTCTCCATTGCCGATAGGTGATCCAGAGGAGGTCATAAATCCTGACTGGGACCACAACTGTCTGAAATCATGAACAACACCAAAGTCATACTGACTATCAGTGAAAATGGTCACCTCCAGTTGGTCTGAAACAGTGTTTTGTAAGGGTAATCAATTCAGCCACTTGTGCAGAAAAAACTCCTTAAAGCCATGTGGCTTTGATCACACCTGAGACAGTACAGCCTTGATAGGCAGCTCTCAGGTTTCCTTCATGGTCTCTCAAGCAGAAGAAATCAACAAACATCATAAAATATGATTCAGCAAGTGGCGTAACTTGTAGGGCGTGGTGCACAGATCAGTGACATCTAGACAGTTGTGCTCAATTTCATCTTCAATGTTTGCATCATTCACAGGCAACAGTGACAGATTTGCAGGATTCAATGTACAACTTTTCAGGTTCACACTACGAGCAGCCAAAATAACCTACTCGTATTGCATCAATCTGCTATTTGTGAGGTGCTGTGTTTTAGTTTGGGTCAACAAAATGTCTACAGAGTGGGAAAGAAAAACATTCATAAGATGACCCATGACAATGCTCTTGCACTGTTTGCTGCTGACACCTGACGACCACTCTAAGGCAGCCGGGCAACGCTAAAACGTCTGGGTCAAGTCTAGCAGAAAAATAGGCCACTGATCTGTGAGTTTCCGTGTAACTGAGTCAGCACTGAGAGAGCGTATCCCTCCCTCTCACTGCAATACAAAAGTTGGTTGTAATCAGGCATTCCCAGAGCAGGGGCCCGACAGAGACTTTCTCTCAGATCTAAGAAGGCATGCATGCAGTTGTCATCCAATGGTACTGGGTCAGACACAACCTTGTGTGTCAGCCTCTGTAATGGCTTTGCCAAAAGGGAAAAGTTGGGAATCTACTGTCGACAGTAGCTAACTATTCCCAAAAACATCCTGATTTCTTTTTGGGTTGTTGGTGGATTCATTTTCAAAATTGCTGAGATTCTCTCTTGTGACATCTTCCTCACACCTTTCTCAATGTGATGTCCAAGGTACAGGAGTTCTCTCTACAGTACTGCAATTTGGTCTGGGATACTTTATATCCATTCTCAGCTAAGTGGTTCAACAGGGCAATTGTGTCTTATCTACAAGCTTCTTGTGTTTGATGCCACCAGTAGGTCATCAGCATACTGAATCAGGACTGAATGATAGGGCATTTCAAGGGTCTCCTGATTCCTTTTCAGAACCTGGTTGAAGAAGGAGTTGAAGATGGAAAGGGTCTCAGTATACCCTTGTGGGACTCTGCACTATGTCAAAACATGACTGCCAAACCGAAATGTGAAGAGGAATTGGCTTTTCTCATGCAACGGGATGGAGAAAAATGCTTGGCAAAGGTCAATCCCAGTGAACCACTCAGCTTTACATGGAGTGCTGGATTCGGTACCACGGGACAACAAGGAACCACAATCTCATTAATCTTTCTCAAACCCTGCACAATGCAATACTTTCCATTGGGCTTCTGCAGTCCCATAATGGGTGAGTTACATCGATTTCCCATTATCTTCTTCAAAATTCCACTGCTCAATCATGCACTTGAATACTGGAGTAATTTCTGCAATGGTTTCGGGAGTCATGTTGTATTGGGGGATTCTTGGACACTCAGCGTTTAGCTTTACGGTTATCTATACAGGCTCAACAACTTTGATGAGACCTATTTTCTTTCCTGAAAAATCCCAGACTTCAGGTAACATTGTGTCTCCGAAATCAGTGGGCAAATCACTTGTCAGCATGGGGTACAATGTGATACCTGGGGTTTGATTCACAATTTTAAATTCAGCATCTTCATCATGAGTCTGGATCTCTAAACCTCTTGGAGGACCATAGACGGAGCAATTAAGGGCGTGATTTAAATTTTGGCGTATTACTGCTAAGCCACACCAGTGGCAGGCCCAAAGACTGTCTCATCTGCATCTCCCGCCTGCCGTATTTAGAGGTATTGTGTATAAGCCAAAGACCGCCATGATGGAATGTATTTCTTCAAGCACAATTCCAAAATGCTATCATTTCCCAGAAAAGGCTAATGTGGTTCAGAATAGTTGACAGAGTAAATGTTGTAGCTAACAACCTGTGCACACAGGAGGAGACTAGGAAGAGGTGGGACAACCTGTGGGAGAGAGTTTGTTCACTGGCCTCCAAGCATCACCTGAAGGCGCAGAGGATAGGTGTTGGTTCTCCTCTCCCCCATCACAACTCTTTTCCTGGGAGGAGAAGGACATGCAAATCCACCATCCTGAAGGTTTGACTGGCATCCCTAGTTGAGTGCAGACTGGTAAGTCACACCTATGTATGTCTCTCTAATCACTAATGGAGTGCTGCCCTTAAGTTAGATGTTTAGAATGCTGCAAAAACCTTAGCAACACAGATATATCTAATCTGACTAAACAAAATATGTTGTGTCATACAAATTACTAGCAGGATGTTTGTAGCTCTCCTGTTAACATAATGCAATGCATATAGTCAGATTGTGTGTACTTTCCCATGGAACATCCCTAGCATAGGCTCTGCCCATTACTCTCTATCAATGTATGTTGTTGTGCTTTCAAAAACAGGTACAAAACTTCATTCATTTTCACAGGAAAGTATGGTGTTTCTGAGTGGCATATTCTCCTAGTTACATCATATCCAAAATGTGTGTACAAGTTGCAAACGTGTTTATCTCCAATATAGCCATTGAAAGTCGATGTGTAACTTACTTTTCAAACATGTATTGTCTATGGTGTCAACATATGACTACAACTATCATGATGCTCTGTTTTTTATGTGAAAACCAATAGTGGAATGAAGGGTTGTTCAACCATCCTTTACTTCCATATATACACACATTTCAAAAAGTAATGCATTTGACAGTCTCCATGTTATGCTATGGATTAAAATATCACTTCTTTTGTATCTCAACCATGTTGACACCTGCTCATAGCTACATTGAATTGATGAAAATGCTTACATTATTCATTGTGTTTTGAATCCACAATACCCCAAAAAAGTGTTGTGGCATGCTGAATAGAATTAGTAGCCACACACATTAAATTTCACTGTCCATATGATGACTGATTACAGTTTTATGTGCATTATGAACCACTGTGTAGCTAATGTATTGTAGCCGGATAGGCCATGAAATGGTCCAGTACTCCAATCTACTCATCACTGTGATGAGTTAAATGTCTGTCACATGTACCCTACAAATCTGAAATAACACTTTTGCATTTCAGGACCCCTCTATAAGGTTAGCACTTGAGTTTTCATCTGGGTAAATCAGGCTGCACAGGTAAAATAATGAAAATAACACAAATGCATAATCAGTCTATTACTCTCTTTCTAGTTTTTAGACTGGCCATTTTGCAGACAAAGACACATGAAATGATGCACAAACTATATTTTAACTACTTATCCTCTGTAACCTTCACAGGTCCAAAAGCACGGCCTGGCGTACCACTGTCAGCTAGCCAAGACGCCTCCACTCCAGCCCATGAGCGAGCCTTCAGTGAGGACTCAAATGCTGCAAGTCAAGATGACCACAAGCCAGCTGGTCCATCTGGCTGTCTAGCCAGACAAATACAGTGAGTCAAACTCGGCCCACACCTACACTTCCCATCACAGCTGCAACAACATCTCAGAGAGGGCACACCTCCACTTCTTGTGCACCGAGGACCTACACACCAGTCCTGTGCCCCCCGCCCAGTGCCCCCCCCAGTCCTGGCTCCTGTTGAGACACAAACAACACAGCCTCCAGTTCTGCCAGGACCCAGTGGGTTGGGACCACTTCCTCAAGTGCACAGGCTAGTGGGGGTAGGGCTTGTGGGAGGGTATTTGTGGGCCAGCCAAGGGAGGCCTCTGTGGTTTTTGTTAGCCAGACCACCATTGACCAAGTCTTGGGATCAGTCCAAAAGTCCCAAGACATGATGGACCAGGTTATAACTGAGCACCAGGAAATCAAGGAGATGCAGAAGGAACACATATTGAAACTACAGACCTACAATGAAAAACATGAGCTCCGTGACTGGGGTACTATTTGACATTTACCATCATATGTGCAGGGCTTTTCCTGTATTATCTGCCTCTGTCTGTGATCCCTCCACATTTTAGCAGAGTACACCACTGCCAGCCACAAACAGGAAGGATCCGCCACATGAGAAGCCTGATCCTACCACCCCAGTCTCTGTACCTCTGCCCTCACTCCTCCTCTTCCCCTGAGGGGACCATCATCTAGACCAGCAGGAGAGGAAGGCAAGACTAACACCAGCACCTCCAAGAGATGCAGAACCTAATTTCCTCCTTGTGTCCACCATTCACTCTGTGGACTATTTTATGGACACATTTACCTTTTCTGAGGACAGTTGTATTTTGGGCATTTGACTTCAAACTGTTTTGGCTTTCCTAACATGTTTCCATCCACCATGATAGACTCATTTTTGTTTATTTAAATGTTTTATAATTCGCCTCACTCTTGTTTTTGTGTTATGATAAGAAATGTAATGAACACAAAGTACAAGGCTCTTGTTGGATTATTTGTGGCATTTCCTTTGTCATGTCCCTCTTCCACCTTCATGTTGCTAAACCTTTTGAACATTCACTTGAGAAAAAAATTTGCAATTACAAAGCGGTAAAGTGTTAACCAATTAATCAAAGAAAGCAAACTTAACTACGAATGTATTTGGAACAAACAAATGTTGGCAACAGGTCCTTCTAGAAATGGAATATGAGATACAAAAAGCAGTCCTAACCCCAATAGTCTGTGCCATTTATGGTTATATGTTCCACAGACTTGAAACCATGAAGGAAAGGGAATATGCAATAGGAACAAATGAAATAGGCAAACTGTCACTGATGCATGACCTTAGTTGGACCCATACATCCTTCCCCCACAATAGGAATCCTAGATCAATAACACCAATAGTCTACATCATGGCAGTGACAACATTTGAGGCCCCGTGACCATTACAGGACACTGTGGCAGTATCTGGTACAATGACACATTCACCATTCAGTGGTGTGCCAACGAAACGTTCTATCCCCTATGATGAAACACATTAATAGCTACCTCCACTGTCCACAAATTAAAGATTTAGCCAATGTGAAGGAAGAAAGGTATGCTAGGGCTTTACGTACACATGTGCTGTGAGCAACTCAAGTGGTGCATATTACCTTGATGACAGCATCACATAGAAAACAGGTTAGATACATTCTTCTAAACTTCCATAATATCAGAGTTCAAGTTGTCTTTGGAAAGGATCTGTCCATCCCAAGTGGGTCTCTGTCCCAGGATCAACACATGCTCACTTTGTACTTCCAAAAGGCAATATATCACAACAAATGTCACAATGCTGAAATGTCCAAATAAAGCTGACAAGGTGAAGGACCCTGAAACAGAATAACAAGGGAAATTAATTTGACCACATATTAAATTGAACTAAATTGATAAGTCATGAGAACACACATACTTAGCACAAGCACATGTCATCTGTGTCAATGACCGCATTACGTAATGCCAGGAAACTTTGATATACTAACATCTTTGCCTTTATCTTTCCTGCACTGACCATTCCTAACAAATTACGATGACAGACAGATAGGTTCCCCAGGTCACAAGTTGTACTTACATTGGAGGTTAACATTTGTAAAGTTAAAATTACACCTAGGTGAGGAAGTGGTCAATCACATCTTGACGTAAGTCAACTACTTGTTCTTCAACACTGTCATCTTTTTTGGGTATTTCAACATCCTGACTTGGGGGCTCATTACGGTATTCCTCCCCTGCAATTATAGGGATGCCTCTCCTCAGGGTGATGTTATGGAGAATGCAGCAGGCAACCATGATTTGGCACACCTTATTGGGTGAGTAGAGCAAGGCTCCACAAGTCTTGTCCAGGCACTTAAAAATAGCCTTCATGAGCATAAAAACTCACTCCACCGGCCTCTGTGTTCTTCCATGGGCCTCATTGAAGCAGACGACGGTCGGTTAGGATTCACTGTGTCTCCTAAAAGGAAGCAACACATCCACAGATTACTCATATATCAAGCAATTATCCCTTCCTAAACTAGGATTCAGGCAAAATACCAAAAAGTCATATTGTACTTACCAACATGTCAGGCTCTTTTTGTTCCAAGTTGTGACATCTGCATGGGTATATTGCTGTTCTGTAGTATGAATGAATCATGTGTTGACCCAAGGAAAAGGGCACACACACTTGAAATGTAAAAGTCTAGTAAGCAGACAACTTGTACATTGTTGGAATGGAAGTTCTTCCAATTGTGGTCGACCTGTTCTCTGTTGTGTGGTGGCACCAAGGCAAAATGCATGCCATCTATTGCTCCAACCACATGTGGGAGTCCATCCAAAGCATGAAATTCTTCCTTCAAGGGGGCCGGATCCTATGGATGTGGGAATTGAATGTAGCTGTGGATGTTTTTCATCAAGGAAGCAAGGACTTCTTGCAGAACACCCCTGAAAGTTGGCTGGAACATGCCCCCAGCTACTGTCAGTGTATTGAAAGGTGCCAGTGGCTACAAAATGCAGTACTGCCATGAGTTTCACTATTGTTGTTATGGCTGTTAAATTCATATTGTGAGGCAGGAGATGAGGTTCCAACTACTGACACAAATCCAGAATAGTTTGCCAATTTAGACAATTTTGCTTGATGATGGCCCTTTTCTCCCTGGGGTCAAGGTCTGGAAAGTGCTGGAATACCTGAGGCTGTCACCTCCTGCCCATGGCTGGGTTCAGACATCTGTATGTATGGAAAAGAAAAGATAGGATGAAATGGTCACACCATACTTTTAATGTCAAAACACTTCTGACTTCTTGGAAACAGTAGAAATGTAATTTGGTAATACATGAACACACATTGACATCAAATATTTGGACTTCAAACATTTGAAATACAAGTTTAAAAAAAAAAAACAATTGTCATTATTTGCAAATATTACATTTGGACGGTATTATTTGCACACATTTTATTTTATAAACACCGTCAACGGAGGTAGTACTTCCCCCATAGCACTTTTGTTGTCAAACACAGTCAAGGTTCCCATTTTATTGTGTCATATATTTTCAAGAAAAGTGTTGTTCATTTCTGACATTTAGGAATGCACTAGTCTCCATTTGGAGTGCTGGTGGTGCTCTAACAATTGAAAAATGTGCAACTTCACACCGTAAAATGGTGACTGCCTGAGCTTGCTGTCAGGACATTGGCTACTCGACGGCTGTCAGCAGAAGTTGACCGCATAGTAGGTGGGAGCCTTCATTACGGACTCTGCCATATGCTGTGCGCACAAAAGCCAATGGTTGTGTCAATTACCATCACAGATTGCCTCTGCTGTTTACCTGTACACTGCATTGTGAAAAACACTAACTTACCTCCTTACACTACAGCCATCAAGACCTTCTCATTTTTTGTTGTTGTTACTGACCTGGGAGGTAGGATGCCGGGCAAAGCATGTGACAGGGCCCCTGCCTTCACTCCTGAGGAGCTGGAGCTCCTTGTTCGGTCCCTTTACTGCCAACACTATGGGACCCAGAGGAACAGGTACATGTCTGATTGGGGAATTTCTGACTGAGTAACCTCTTCCTTTCTGATTCACAGGCTATTTGGTTCCTTTTTGGTAATGTGTGTAGTGTTGTGATTGGATTTAACAGAATTATGTAGCTGGGAAAGATTATTGTGACCAATGTCTGAAATGTCTCTGCATGGCAATGTTAAGTCACCTGAAAGTAGGAGCTGTAATGCGTGTCCATGTAACACACAAATACAAATTGCAGGCCACTGACTACCAGTGCCCAGTAGACAATGTACCGGTAGTATGGCTGACAACATACAGCCAATGTTTAAATGAAAGTAATGTTGAGGGAAAAAACATAAAAGGGCTTGAGTTGCCTGATGCTGTACTGCTACGTGAGATTCCAACACATATTGTGTATTAGGTTGCTCTCTGTATGGTTTAAACATATGATGGAGCCATATATAGGTAAACCTATTTTAGGTGCAGCAAGTTCAGATGACATGGCTCACCATCACCCATCCCAGTCTGTCCCATTCCAAAACCCACTTGTTCAAACAGCCCACAAATCCATGCTCTCATTGACACATAGCATCCCTTCTATCTTGCCCTCAGTGATCATATGTGATGCAGACCATGGGTTCTGACTATTGGGAGTTAGGCAGTAAGAAAATGTAGCTGTGAGTATGATTATGTGCAAGGATTATACAGGTGGTTTGGCCTCTAGTGGCTCACAACGATTGTGAGTAATCAAGTGTGGGTCTCACAACAGGATTGGTTGCATAGCTCTGGCCAAGATGATGTTATAGGTCTGATTAGGTAACATGAGAAGCTAGCAAGTATTTCTGGTGCACATGAGATCACTGCAAATCAGTATTTCTGTGCTATCAATTACAATTTGCTGGTAATAAAACATCTAGTAACTGGTGAATCTACGTGTACATTTTCAAAATGTAGTGTCACAGCATTGCTGCACAACAGTAACATTGAATTTTCTTTTCTTGTTCTTTTATGTCATCTATACAGGTCAGTGCCCATCTGAAGCGGGAAGTCTGGAAAGCCATCACAGAAAAGGTGTGAACCCTGACGTGGTCCACAAGCGGTATAGCCTGCACTGTCGGAAGAGTTGGGAGGACTTGCGTTGGGCAACAAGAAAGTCCGCTGAGAGCCACGTTTGGCAGTCCAACCAGTGACCTAAATGGGTGCACCTCACCCTGACCCCCCTAATGGCTCTAATAGCATCCTTGTGGAAGCTTTCCCTGAGCTTGATGGGCAGATGAGGGCCCAACAGCAGCAACAAAGGGCTAAATCATTGTCTGTAGCTATTGTTATGGTTTGACCTATTTACTTTCCGGCTAGCCTGTTGTATGCCATCAGCTTTGATGTTGACACTCATCCAAAGCCCATGAGAAGTTATGGAGATGTAAATTGATCAGACACTGTCTGATGCTGTGTGTGGTGTATTGGTTTGTGCTGAAGGATGCCACTATATTCCTCCCCACAAGGCAAGTCCTATTGTGGGAAGACACATGGCTACATACAAACAAAGGGATTGTGAGCATTTTCACAATGACATGAGGGACAGTTTCACAAAACATGCCCCATGTCATGATTGGGTCAGGTTTGATGGTACATCGCAAATGTGTATAGTGAATGTAGGCTTCATTACTGGTAATTGTGGCACACTGCACAATTATGATGCAGCTGATATAGCAGACTTGACATTGCTAAGATGGTGCTATGAGAATGTGCATCTGCACCAAAAGTATGGGTATTCTGTGTACAGTGGCATCATTCCTTATCTGACACTTGTCTGAAAGCCGTTTATCTAGCAAAGTTCTAGTAAGTTAATGTGAAGTAGACCCTTAGTCCTCCACAAATGTGCATGTAAGCCAGTCTGGGATTGTCAATGTAAATTTCTATGCCAAACTGTATTGTTTGCAACAGACAGGAATGTGTCCACTTTGGTGAGAGAGTTGTGCATCCCACAGAAAACATTTTGGTGTCCTTAGTCCTGCCCAGATAAGAAATTGATGATGGAGAGCAATGTAATACTGAAAGCGACATTTGCATATGGAAGGTAACATCACATAGATGTTGTAGTTTCCCATCTTGTGCAGTCAATTTCCATCCAACTTGTGGTCTAAGTTTACCTTTGTGAATTGAGCCCTAAATACAAAAGTCAGACCGTCACAGTTGTGGGTAGGTTTCCCATCGAAAAGTCGACAATAGGACTGTTACCGCCAACATCTAAATCAGGCCCTACGTTTGCACAAGAGGCCGCGTCCAAGCAGACTCACAGGGCTAGACTCACACACCACAAATTAGTGATTGTTTTCAAAGGACCCATTTTTACAGGTACAGCATCAGTGATGGGGCTTGTTAATTGTTTATTTGCAACACCTACAACTTGGATTCTTTTTCCCGAGATGGGTAGGTTGGGAACTACTGCTCACAGTAGCGCTGGTAGCACCTGTGTCTACCAAAAATGACACGGGATGGTCATTCATGTTACTATCCATATATGGGCTTCTCTGGTCTACCTCTAAGAATGTGCTAGTATGTATTCCTCCTCCCCTTCAGGCACCATCATTGTGATTGATGTGAATTGTAATCCTCATCCATGGAGAATAAGGGGTACTGTCGGGATGTATTCTGATTCATAAAAGAGTAAGTGTTTGCATTTTGGATCTGGTTCTGATTAGACCTAAGAACATTTGTTATTTGTTGGGGCATCAGGGCTTGTGGAACCTGCATTGTCTAACCTTGGGAGGCATTAAAATTGAACACTCACTGTCTCCGCACATGCATGCTGTAACTAAACTAGATTTTCCCCAGCGTTTGCCCAAATCCACCATTCTGCATTTGATTCTCATTTGCTATATTATCTGAATTAAAATGACATTTCCTCTTCCAACTGCCCACTTTGCTGCAGACATAACACAGATTAGTCCTTGTTAAAGTCATCATATCAATTCCTGTACTCAGGTCAATTGAAACACCTTGTCCTCTACCTTGCTGTTTGAAGCCAGTACCTCCTTGTATCATAGGCACTCCCTGTTGATACACTCCCTCATTGTACCAACATTCCATACAAACTGTGGAGTCTGACTCCTTTGGTGCAGCCTTCATCTGCGCTACCATCAATTTCTCCTTTAACCTTTTCTGTTTCAATTCCCATTTATTGCTACAATATTTGCCAAATCTAAGAATTTTGTCAATCAGCTTATTCTGCCAACAAATCAAATGCTGCTAATTCATGTCATTCACTCCTGGTTTCAATCCGTGTGCAAATCTGAACACAAATTGTTCCACCTCAGTCTCTGTACCACTGAAATGTTTAAAAGCTGTAACAATCTCTCAATAGGAATTTTTTGACTCATCGGATACCTAAGTCATTCTAGTATCCCTGAGCCGGGCAATATCTTTAGGGGACATTTTTGTTTTAAAAAATGATATCACCTGATGGTACTTTTTCATCAAAACTGGAGATGAAGGTTTAGTCTCTGGATGTCCCATTGTTTTTTTCCCAGGCCAATCAATGGACAACTTACATTCAATACACTTGGAACAAGTGTTGCATAGGCTCTCATTATTCTTATGAGACCACTGGATTCCGAGTGGCAGAATCGCCTGCGTTGTGGGAGACTGAGTCTAACCCACTACAGGTGACACCTGTTGCTCCAATCCGGGTTCTGCTCCGGCTAACTAGCAGTGCCTCATCTCTACCCAACGGCAGGGATGATTTGGTAGCTAAGCGCATGACATAACTGGTTTCTCAGGGAAGCTGTGGTCACTCAGGTATCATCTGTTTCTCTCAGTTACATTAGTCTCACATACACAATGACAAACAGAGGCATTATATATTTCAATAATGTTTTAATAAAGCGACTGCTTCTTAGATAGCAAAGTGTGGACTGCAATAACCAGGACGATACAGCATGACAAGTTTAAAATTGTGACAAGTAGAGTAAAACATTGAGATAATGCTACCATATTGTCACTAGAGTCAACAGACTAATTCCTACCTAGGCTATGATAGAGCACAGCGTGTTAAGCTCTAATTCTGCCCTTCAGGTTCCCCTGGGAAGACATCATCCCATAAACCTGAGCAAAGGCCTGAAGTCTGCAAAACAGCTGTGGCGAATCATTCAGCAATCAGCATACAGTAGTGGTTCTCTGGCTGGAATCTCATTCTAACGTGTAAGGGACAGGAAAGAGTTTTTATAATAAAACAGCTGATGTGCTAAGAAAATGTCCCTACATAAGGATGTGTATTTTCTATGAATGTCAGAGACTAAACATATACCACGTTCACCGGCAACCTATCTTGCTGTAGACTTGAAACAAGTACAGAGTGAGCAAAAATTTCTTGTTTGAGAACAGAGTGCTAGCCTAGGCAAAAACAGTCAGATAGCGAGAAAATAAAACAAGACCGTAAAAGTGGCTACTGTAACAATAATAAATGAAAGCTGAATAAAATACATCTAGGTTAAAGTGCACAGCAGCAGGCCTAGTATGTTAAAATAACATGCATGGAGCTATAATTAAAATGGCTACACAACAATGTCAAACAATGTATTAAAATCGTCCACAAAACTTTTGAGAGCTTCACAAATCGTCAACCTTTCTGTACCATTCCACAGGTTTCTCTCTCAATTTTGGGTAATAACTTGTGATTGATGCAATGTCACCTCTACCCCAGGGTTACGTGAACATATTCTCCACCAGGAACGTCTCTCATAGGAAGCATTCGTACATCTTACTCTGATCTGCTCCAGCCGGATGCAGATCTATCCTCACCTTTCGTGTTGACTCTTTCTTATTTAATTATCTTCCTTCACATCTATCTAGCTCACTCCATTTTCAAATATAACTAATTATTTCTATAATCTCTAATTTCACTCCTGGAGGTCTCCTGTTTTCAGTATCTTGATCACTAAAACACAATCAATAACGTTTCTGTAAGGCTCTTGACTTCTTCAAATGGACTTCATTTCTCCAGGGTAAATAAGCTAGTCTTTCAATAAGCTTGTCCATTTAATCTTCCCTAGAAGTGTCTAATTGGGGTAGATCAAGAGTTAATGGTATAATGTCATTGAATTCCAATCTCAATTTAGATACACCTAATGTTTTCTCCATTTCTGGGATTTGAAATGTGCTCCCACTAAATCCTGAGCTTTCTGCTTTAGTTGGAGTGTCAATGCTCTGAGCCAATTGTCTAATTCCAGAGTAGTGAAACCTTGAATTTCTGCTGGAGTATTTATTAATATCTCTCATCTGGACGTATATGAATTTGCATGATCTGGGGTGTTTGCAACAGACATTGCAGAAACTGGCACATTCAAAGATATTCTTCTATTGGGAGTACTACAGTCAGAGTTTGGAATAGGGTTTAATCTGGGTACAAAAAATTGTGGGGATCTGTGAGAAAACCTTGCATTGGATGTAAATCCCATCGAACTTCTTGTCGGGTCTGGGTCTGCAATATGTGTAGCGGTTATCTGTCTCAGGACACAAGGAAATTACATTACCGTTGAACTCCCTGAATTGTTGCTATTCAGGACATTCCCTTCTCAAGGAATAGTAGGATCACCCAATGTATGTGTATTATTTCCTGTTACTTCTGGACCATACAGCAGAACCACAGGACCTATTGTCAATGGAAAAGTCAGTGCATCCGGAGTAGCTAAAGCACTTGGGAAATTGTCATTTCTAAGTTTCCTCCTATCTGATTTAGGTTTTATTCTACAGATGCAGTAGGTGTGTCATAATTATCACTTTCTATTGTCTCAGATTCCCCTCCTGTTTGGAATACATTGTATGGTGGTGGACGATTCAGCAGTAACTCACCTATGAAATCATCATCTGAATCATCCTCAAAGTTATCACCCTTAGTCTCAGTATCCTTCATCACTTCTTTCTTTTTCTTTTCCTTTGGTTTAGTTTGTCCCTCTTCTTCGCTAGCAAAGGCATGATATAGTTTACTTCCCTCAAATATGTCTGCTGTCCAAGACTTTTATTGATTGCCCCATCTAGCATCTGCAAAAGTTCCTAACTTTTCCCTCATTTTTTTACTTTCTGTCTCTTATTCACTATGTGTTCCCAAGTATAAGTGCTTCAAATTGCGTGGGTCTAAGAGGCGGTTTCATCTGGTATAAAATTCGCCTCAGATTCTCAATAATTCTCAAATTATGGGTTCCATAGTGTGGAAATGCCTCTTTCTCAGTCATCTTATGCCATTGTTCAAGCCAAAGACATGCATGAAGACCTATGTTTGACATCACGTAATGACCTGGTGTAAGTTCAGGTGGAGCCTCCACTCCCTCTCTAACTGTCATAAATGCATCTCCCTTCACAAAAGTTTGCAGTGCCTTAAATAATTACATTTTTTAACCAAATTTCAATAATTCACAGTTGGCTTTTAGTTCACAATCGGGAAGTAATTCCCACAACTCTCTGTCTGTCGTTCACAACCAATACCAGCACGACTCTCTCTGGCGTAGTCAACCAATACCGGGCTCAACTTCACACTAACAGATCTATACCACCACTGCACAATGTGATGTCAATCTCACTTCTTGCAGCAGCTCACCCTCCTTTACAATGTCTCTCGCAGTCACTCTCCCACTCAAACTTAAATGCAAAAATAATACAAGCAATTGTTTCAGGGTAAACAATGGTTTGGAGCTACACTTTCTGACCTTCTCTCACATTCACTTATCGAATGAAACCTCAAACAGTGGATCTCACTTGGATTGAAACCGTTTCTCCCTGTGCACTTGGAATTCACTATACCAACCTCTCACAATCACACAAAAGAAAGTCCCTTTATAATGGTACTGTTGACGACGTCTCACAATCATCACTGCTACACAGACAAGAACAATAACAAGTGTGTTCTACAATTCTCAACATATCCCGGGATTTTAGGCCACAGCGGACTCGATAACCAACTCAACGTTTTTGCAATTAGTGCCACATTCACACAACAACTGGAAATATTCTCTGCACAACCTCACAATCACCACAGTTCAACACAATCTAAGCATGACAATGCAAAGTGCAACCCTATTGATAGTCACACATCTGCTGCACTGGAACAATGATGGAACTCCATCAATCCTCTGAATGAACCATGGGGTCACAATTTGGGCTAGGTTTGGACAATTCCACAAGGGGACACCCTCATTTCCCTATCACTCCCTCCCTGAGGACTGAACCGCGAGCCACTATCTATCTATCTTCCTGAGGATTGAACCTTCCTCTGCTACCAGCTTTGATGGAGCATTTTGTATGCTCAGATTCGAGGTAGAAGATCTTGGAGTCCAATCAAAGGGATGAACTAGAGAATCAGGCAAAATATCAATCAACATTTAATTTGCTGTGTGACTGATTTGGCCACACAATGAAATCCCAAATCTGAAATAATGTTAAAAGGTTTTATTATAGCCTTAGAACCCGCCGTAGCGGGCTCTACCAGCCATTAAAGGCCCGCTCCCGCGTTAAAGGCCCGAGCCTTAGGTGAGGGCCTTTAACAAGGGAGAGGGCCTTTAATGGCCGGTAGAGCCCGCTACGTTGGGTTCTAAGGCTATTAAAACATTCTGCCACTCGGGGCAGAATGTTCTATTACAAAAAAACAAATTCCTCACGAAGCCCGAGGGGACTAAAATCCCCTCGGGCTCCGGGAGGCTTTCTTCACAGCTGTTGCTGTGAACAAAGAGAACATTGGAATGTTGGCGCTGCAGGCTTTTACCGGCCAGTATAAGCCCGGAGCACTCCATTGTTTTCAATGGAGCTGCCAACATTCCAATGTTCTAATACAAATTAACACTTAGGTTAGTGTAAACAAATCTCAAGAAAATCCTTTAAAGATGCAAAATCACCAAAGGGTAGCTGAATCTTTTGAAGAAAGTTGGTCAAATTAACATGAGACAAACCAAACTCTCAGTAACAGGGATGCACAATATTAACAGAGGATTTTATGCTCCAAAAATAAATGCTGGTCAATTCTTTTACACATTAGTGCAAATCAAATTAATCTAACTAAATTTGGCTATGGGCAACTTGGGTGAGTTCTTTAGATCCTAAACTATCAAACATTAAGAATCTAACTAAAGCACATAATGGGAAGGGGATAAAATAGGACAAAGACATTTTGGAAAAATTAAAAAAGAATTTGAAAGAAAGGTATATGGGCGGTGCCAACATTTCAGAAGCTTGGTCAAGAGTGTTCTTAAGGGGTAAAGTGTAAAGCGAAGCCACAGTCAGCAAGGGTATGGGGTATGTACCTCTCAAAGTACAAAAGAATCTGCCTTACATTTAATTAGTGAAAGTCCTAATTAATAGTTCAAGAGTCCACTGGGTTACACCCATTGATCATCGCATCACGTGCTTCATTATTCTTCCATCTCACTTTGAAACTCGCAAGAGCGGGTTTAGGACTCACAATAGTCCTGGGAACGTTGCTGTCCTTTGTCTCTTGAACATCCTTTGCTACATGTATGAATAGGAACAATCACCTCTCTTTTGATCTCTCCAAATACCTTCTCCTAGGTTGTTTTCCCAGACTCTCTATTTGTAAAACAATAGTACATAGATTTCGAAACTAAAATTTCAAGGAAAAATACCTGCAATGAAATGACTCAATTGCAGAAAACGGAAAAAAGATTCTCACCTTAAAGAAATTCACTCCTAGTCAAGCTAACATCAAACAAATGCACATTTAATTTCATGTTGCACAGAGCACATACTAATTCTACATTCATGCAATGTCAGTTACACTTTCTCATTTCATTTTAAATTTCATGTGAGACAGAATAAAGTGAAATGAAATTGTTAACACATGTTTAACTACAATGCCGAACTGCATTTCTCAACGTTAGCCTTTAAACATTAGCGCACACAATACATCAACTGTTATCGTTTTCAATACAAATGCACTGAATTAACATGAGGATGGTTAAAACATTTCTTTCAGTGATTACATGTGAATTAATAAAGCTAAGGCACACAATACATTTTTTCCAAACACTGCAGTGAGTGCACTCTATTTCTGGATTCATATGCACCACTTTACATTAGATGATGGTTAAATCACACAATGAGTTATGTCTCATGAGAAGATATAGGTAACGTTTATGATATCAGAGTGTGGTATTTATAGCAATGACCATTATTTATGTGTTTGCTGAATAGCAGAAAGAATTGGCAAAGCCAAAAGGCGAGATCTACTGGCTTTGCCAGTGCTTGTTTAAATTGATATCATGTAAGGTTGAACTTGTATTCATTTGTCGTCTCTAACAACAGGCCACATGACTTCTATTGTGGAACATATGATCTATAGTTGTAGCTGAGTTGTAAACAATGTCTTGCGTGTTTTGTATTATCATTATCTCACATATGGAACATAAAGGAGTGAGAAATGTAGGCACAGATGTTTATGTTTGTTATTTACAGTGGCCTCCATCTGCTCTGAGCAGAAGGAATTCTTGATTGCTATTTCTTCATCTTTATTCCAATCATCTTGTAATGTAAGGTCCATGTCGCAGCATCCTCCCCAGCCTGAGTACCGCCTATGACCACACCACATACTAAGCTGTAAATCACGCCTTTATCCCTCCACGTGTACCTGTGAGTGCCAACATTCTAAACCAAGCTTTCATTCTATTCTATTCTAGCGATTACATCACCCTGATGTGGAGTCCGTGTGGAGCCAAAAAGGTTCTATCCTAAAAGAGACTACATCGCTTCCTCTGTTAAATAAAAATATAACATTTTGATGAAGTCATTAGATTAAAATAGAGTGAAACTTGTACAATTATATCTCTTCATTCAATCTTTTTGGTGCTTTGATTATAAAACCTTATCAGATTACTGGAGATGTAAGCTGTCATATTCAGTGTCAGAGGGTGCCAACGATGGTTTACAGGCAGCAGCATTCATCGAGTTTTCAGGGTCTGTCTTTCTTTCCCCATTTTGAGTCAAAGATCGATGAATCAGAGGCCTTAAGTGTGAAGAGTCTCTATTAACAGCAGTCACAATGTGTCCCTTGGTAGACACCCCTTGGAAAGGTTCAGCATCATAGGGAGCATCAGATTTTCATTTGCGCATCTTTTGAGTGATCACCAAATCACCTTTTCTAAATGAGATGTCCTTTGCATGTCACCTCTGGTCTGCATATGCTTTCATTTTCAGATTGTTAACCAAGTCCCTTGTACAAATCATGTTTTCACTTTTGTCTGTCTTGGTGGTCTATTGAGGTAACTTGGTTGTCATTGCTCTCCCAATCATGAAAGTCATAGGAATTTCACCTGTGGTTGAGTGGGATGATGAATGATAAGCTCATAGAGAAGAATTTAGTACTGTTTTCAAATTGAGCTTCACAAGAGTTGCACACTGCATTGCTTTCTTTCACGTGCTCATAAAACACCCATCAAGTCCATTGGCCTATGGCCATAAATGTGTACTTTTTTATACTTTATGTTCAGGTGATACAGGAATTCGTTAAAGGGTGGGACATTGCCATATTTCACAATAGCTGGAATGCCCCAGTTCACACAGATGCCATCAAGCTTTTCAATGACTCATTCATGAGTCGTAGATGAGAGATCTTAAATCAGCAGGAAATATGAGTATTGATCTACAATCACCATTAAATGATATCCATGATCAAGTGGACTAAGGAAGTCGATGGCTATTCTATCCCATGCATGTTGAGAGAGATCTGACATAAGTATGTTGAGTAACTTTGGTAAAAAGGCAGTTGCATTATGACAATTATTGAGTAATTCATTACCACATATAGTTCGAGATTTGGAAGTATTACTAACAAGATGGCTGGATGAATGTTTATATCAGATCTGGAATAAAAATATATTCTCAACAAACATCCTAAAGCTCCATGTATTTACACTCTGCCTAAGATACATAAACACAAAACCATTCCTCCATGTAGACCGATTATATCAGGCATTGATTCACCAACAGAAGCTCTTTCAGAATATATTGATAGCTTCTTGCAGCCTTTTGTAAGAAACATACCCTCATATTTACAAGACACATGTGATACCCTAATGAAATTAGAGGATGTCATATGGTCCTCTGAGATGACATGGGTCACTATGGACGTGAGTTCTTTATATACTTAAGACTAAGGGTCTGCAGGCAATTCGACATTTTCTTTCCAATCGATCTGCTTCCTTTTTGGAACACACAGACATGCTACTTGAAATGATTGATTTTGGAGAATAATGACTTCATTCATGAGGGCATATGGTACAAACAAGCCCAAGGGGTAGATATGGGCTCATGATTTTCACCATCTTATGCCAACTTATATATGGGCCTTTTTGAGAAGACACATATTTGGTCAAATGGTCCCCCAAATCATACAGAATATATCTTCTTTTGGGGAAGATATATTGACGACATATTAATGATTTGGACGGGACCGGAATCTGTACTACTAGAGTTTTTGACCTATATTAATACCAATGACTTTAATATAAGGATGACATATGAATATAATAAAAAACGAGTTCAATTTCTTGATTTGGAAATATTCTCTGAAAATAATCAAGTTCACTCAAGCTTACATCAAAACCTACTGCATGTAATGCAATATTACATGCAACAAGTTCTCATCCCAAAACCCAAATAAATGCTATCCCCTTAGGGGAAATGATTCGTGTAAAAAGAAATTGCAGTAAGGTGGAGTCCTGTGAACAAGAATTAGACCAACTGGAAAAGAGATTCACTCATAGGGGCTACTCTGAACAAACTATTAAGGCTGCCAGAAGTTAAATCAATAAAGTACCATGAGCTTCCCTTTTAATAAAACAAAATAAGAATGGGGATTTGTCATCACAAAAAACAACACCATTTCGTACACCTTATAGTCAGAATAGTCCGGATATTTACAGGATTCTTTTGAAACACTGGAATGTCCTACTTACAGATGAGACGTTGAAACAGATATTGCCTCCAAGACCCAAATTGATCCACAAAAATGGAATTACCATTAGAAATTCGGTATGCAGGAGCTTTCTGCCTCCATTAAGGGAGGATCTGAAGACCTGGCTTCCTAGTAAACCAATTGGTTTCTTCAATTATAGTAAATGTAATATGTGCAACATAGCCTTACACAAAACTTTTACTTTCAAGTTCAATGACAGTAAAACATATACGATTCTGTCTTCCATTAATTGCAATACTAAGTTTGTGGTTTACATATTGGTATGTGAGTGTAATAAAATATACGTAGTACTATCCGATCTTTGAAGGAGAGGATACAGGAACACATGCGTGCATTAAGGAATAATGATCTGTCCTCTCCTATAGTCCGTCACATTAACAAGGATCATTCTATGACAGAGACCCCTAAATTTAGTTATATGGGCATTAGTCAGACTATGCCGCATCCTAGGGGAGGAAATCGTGAAATTGAACTCAGAAAAAGTGAAGCAAAGTGGATTATTAGACTCAGAAGCATAGACTTTGGCATGAACTTGGATCGCGAGTTGCATCACTTTTTATAAAGTCATAAGATGGGTTCATTAGGATAAGGTGACATGCATCCACAATTATGTTGTATAACTGACACACTCTCTATATTCAATACTGTATTTGCAATAATTAATGAGATAGGGTCAGTATCTTGCTGTATATGAGTCATTGCACATATATTGTGTATTTCTGTATCCAATATAATTTTTTTAATGACTATCGAATGGAACCACTTACTAACACAGTGGGGGTTGCATGTTCTAGTGACACCTCTATTGTCTCTTGATGTCTGTCATCAGTTGTGTATCTTTCCTCACATTACTGCATGGCAATTATGCATGGACATATTTAAAATGGTGTAGCTTATTCTGTGCTCTCTTGTGTTTATATTATTTTGAAGGTTCATAATTGAATGAACGTTTTGATAGTAATTCAGAACCTCAGTTGGTTGATATTTGCCCTTGTTTTGGTTTTCTGTTTATATACAATTTCCATGATTAATATTGGAGTAATATCACTTGTCAAAGTGTGTATGAATAGCATGTGTCACACTTTAAGATGGCCGACGCGGTATGTATTACTGGGTTAGTGACGTTCTCTTCTCAGTCGGCCTGGATTGCGGTTGTCCCTCTTTTATTATTTCCAGTATCTTTAAAAGGGATTTCCACGTGAAGTTACGAGTTGCTGCTGCTTTATCTGTTTGGACGTGGAATCGGCGTGCTAGTGATTTAAAACATCTACTACGGTAATTATATATACTGTTTGTTAATATTTGGGTTGGTTATTGGATGGTTACATAGTTTATTTGCTGTGCATACGGAGGTGTTTAATTTTGAGCATTAATATAAAAACACGTGTACTTTCTTTTTTCTTGTTTTTCTCTCAGGTTTAGAATCAATGATAAGTACATTATTGTTTTGACTCTGGAGGGTTGTTTAATTTTAGTTTATATGATGTAATAGCAACTTCTATTTGGATCTTTTGGTGTGTTGCAATATTGGATTAGAACTTGAAAGTAAGATATAAATTGCATAAATAACATCATTGTTTGGAATTTTTTTAGAGATTATCGATATGGGGTTTATGAGGATCTTTTGGAGATGAATGGTTTTGTGTAGAACTTTGCATACCGTCACTTACATCAAGACCAACTTCTATAAATATAAACCTTGTGGTACAGGTTAGTTTGTGAGCATGTTTCTATTGTGGAGTTATTACTAACTTGTAGGGTTATAAAATAGAATTTAACAATTTTTTATACATGTTCAGGATACGATTGTGAATTTATGGAGAGATTTGTTGCTCAAGAGGTACTTACTATACTGATTGGTTCAATATTGGATCAATTATTTAATTGTATGATAACACACAATATTAATGCTGGATTAACAAACAGTTTCCTCTGTGGATTGACTCACTATGTATAGACATTTTAAACATTTGGGCTCTGGGTGCTTGATTTCACTTTGGAGGTGTGCATGATGTTATGTGGTTTGCGTTTTTTCATCAGCACAGTTGGATGTTGGACTAACTGAGCACTTTTAGTAACATAGTCGTTTTGTATGGAGTTACATTTTCATGTTTATTCTTGATTATTTTCTTAATCAGCCTTGATGAAGTCCATTTTCTGGACGAAACACGTGTCGGCTGAAGGTTCGGTTGAAGGTTCCAACTAGACGGAATTTTAGGATTATAAGTAGGTGGAAGGCTGTAGGTTTAATTTTATGATTATAAACAGACTGAAGATCTCAATCAGGCGGAATTTCTTGATTACAATCAACATTTTTTCCTGTTTGGAATACATTATGAGATAGATCTCCCTATCTACAAGTAAGAGCATTATACTCACCTAATGGACTTACTATGGACTGTGGCTTATGCCATCTTGGACTCATAGATTTATAGGTCTATATATTTATGTTGGATTTTGTATTGGAATGTGTTTTATTATATGATTATTGTGTTGTTTATATCTGTATAGATGATTTATTTGTATATCTTTTTGATTAAATATTCAGTTTGTATTTTTGCCACATATGATTCATTGCACACATTTGTTTTTCAAAACCATGATGCTTTATAATAACCTGTACAAATGTGGGAATCCATGATATTTGAAACACATCATTTGCAGTGCTTGAGTGATCCACAGGATGTTTCTTATATGCATATATGACATGCCTTCAGTTCTTTCTCAACGTTTCATCAATGTACGGAAATCCAACTTGGTCTTAGAGTATTTTTTGTGGCAGCTATACCACAAGGTCCTTTGGCTGTATGATGTGACAATTGACGCTTTGATAAAGTTCTGCAGCCGATGACACACCACAACTAAGGGGGCTATTACAACTTTGGAGGAGGTGTTAATCCATCCTAAAAGTGACGGTAAAGTGACGGATATACCACCAGCCGTATTACGAGTTCCATAGGATATAATGGACTCGTAATACGGCTGGTGGTATATCCGTCACTTTACCGGCACTTTTGGGACGGATTAACACCTCCTCCAAAGTTGTAATAACCCCCTAAGTCTTTTGTATTGAAACAGCACAACATGTGTAGAAAAGTTGTAATGTACCTTCAACTTTCTTCAATTTCCAATTGATGATAACCCTTACTTAAATAAAGACGAGAAAATACCTTTTCACCATTGAATTGCATTATCATGTCAGCAAGGTGTGAACCTGGATGTCATTCTCATTCAACTGCCTTGTTTGCCTGACACATGTCAATGGAGATGCATACAGCTCCTTCACTGTTCTTTTAAGGCATTACTACAATGGGAGGAACCCATGGTGTTGGACCAGTGGAACACCCAATAATGTCACTCAATCATGTTTAAGTAACAATTCAAGTGCTTTTTCAACAGCTTCTTTTAAATGAAAAGCAATTTCTCTATGTCTCTGAGCAACAGGTCCGACATCCTCATTAATATACAGTTTTACTTTCATAGTCATAGGCTTTCCTAAACCATGAAACAACGAAGGGAATCCACTTAATATTTTGTGATAAGCATTCACTTTGTAATTCAGAGAAATCAGTCCTATTATCAGCAGCGGTATTGAAGCTGAGTAACCAGGCAATTGATGCTGCACCTTTAGGCACATGCATCAGTGCTTGTACATTCATTTTCTTATCTTTCACTGTCGTTACAAATGAAGCTTGACCGTTTATGGACGTTAATGCAGTCCAAGTATACACTTTGGATTTTGACAGCATAAGCTGCAGTGAAGAAGACAGGTCATTGTAGTTCTCTTCAGGCATTATGTTTAATGATTCACCACTGTCAATAATTAAAGGTATTGACCAAACATTTATTTTCATTATAATCTTTCTACAGTGTTTGTATGGTTTTTGCTGCATTGGCATGCTGACTTTTCTTTGACTAACATTTTTATTCAGCTGTGACCATTCCAACATGCGCACGTTTCTCTGAGGTAAACATCAATATGGCCTAATCACTTTCTTCACTTTCACTTGTTATTTATACAGATGAACTGTTTGATGATGATTTAGATGGTGACTAACTTAGTTTAGCACCTATTTACCTTAAATGATGTCGCTGCTTGGCCTTGTGGGTGTGCGATGAATGCTGCATTTGGAATGTTCTGGTGGCCATTTTGTCTTTGCGCCCTTATGCACTTACTTTTTCCTTTGCTTTACACATTGGTACAAAATGGTTCTCTTTTCCACAAACATTGCATATCTGTCCAACACTTGTCTTCAAGTGCAAACAAATATCCACATCTAAAACACAACTTCTTTTTACATGTAGACATCAACTTCTGTCTTTCAGTCTTTTGCTTCAGATTACGCTCAGCTTCTTCATCATTAAATTCAGTGAACTTACAGTGTTTGATTAATGCATCAAGTTTTCCACAAATTCATTGATAGTTTCACCAACTCTTTGATGTTCTTGACTGAAAATGTATAGTTTGTAATCAATGTTTGGTACTGGATTAAACTTGAGAATCAGAACATTTTTATTCTAACAGTACGAAACTTCTTCATCAGTTCTCGACATTTACTTTATGACTTCTTTCACACTACCACCAGCAAGATTTTTGAGATACTTGATAATCTTTCTGTTATCAGTCTCTTCAAGTGTATCACTTAAATCTTCAAATGTCTCTATCCAAGCAGTCCATCTATCACCAATATTTTTCTTTTTGGTGGTATTCCAAGGTGGTGGTGTTTTCAGGAAGACAGCAGCATTGTAAACCAGTGTGGAACTTACTGACGATGAGAGTAGTGTGTTCCCTGATGGTGTGTGATGATCATGTGTATGCAAACTTTCTTTAGAGTCCTTTGACTTGTGGACCTTTAACATGAATTGGAATATTGGGGGTCATTACAACATTGGCGGTATAAGGCGCTTACCGCCGTGCAGAAGACCGCCAACACACAGCAGCCGAATTCCGCCACAGCTATTATGACACACATCACGGAATCCGCCGAAATTCAGACACCCACACAATACCGCCACACCAAAGGTAAGCGATAAAAATGCGTAAACAAATCCTCCCCCTCCACGCCAACAGAAACACGCCCATGCCATTACGACCTACGAATCCATGCAGCGGTCTTTCAACCGCGGTATTCCATTGGCGGTACACACCGCCGTGCTCAAAATACACACTCAGCTCCAAAACACCGCCACATTGGACAATTCCAAATACACACACCTGATACACATACAAACACCACTACCAC
Source organism: Pleurodeles waltl (assembly GCF_031143425.1). Classification (NCBI taxonomy): domain Eukaryota; kingdom Metazoa; phylum Chordata; class Amphibia; order Caudata; family Salamandridae; genus Pleurodeles; species Pleurodeles waltl. The sequence continues at coordinate 274,576,978 of NC_090438.1, read as the reverse complement.
ACACCTAACACAATATAAAACACACACCCAGATCACACACAAACCCCTACGACCAGAATTTCTGAGAGAAGGCCAGGGAGAGACAGCACAGAATAGAGAACGCCATCACACAGAGGCACACTACACCATCACCCACACAACACCCACGCACAAAACACCACATACCACTACACTCACCACACTCATCAACACATACACCACCCACCACCTCACACACACCACCCCATGGCACGCCAAAGACACCCCCGCTTCTCTGAGGAGGAGCTCAGGGTCATTGTGGAGGAAATCATCCGGGTAGAGCCACAGCTATTTGGCTCACAGGTACAGCACACATCCATAGCCAGGAAGATGGAGCTATGGCAAAGAATAGTCGACAGGGTCAACGCTGTGGGACAGCACCCAAGAAATAGGGAGGACATCAGGAAGAGGTGGAACGACCTACGGGGGAAGGTGCGTTCCACGGTATCCAGGCACCACATCGCGGTACAGCGGACTGGCGGCAGACCCCCATCTCTTCCCCCACAACTAACAACATGGGAGGAGCAAGTCTTGTCCATCTTGCATCCTGAGGGCCTCGCAGGAGTCGTTGGAGGAACGGACACTGGTAAGTCAAATCTTAACTATCATACCCCCCACCCTACCTGCATGCTATCACACACCCCCACCCTCACACCCTCCCCTATCACCCCAAATCCTCACTAATCTACCCATGACACCAACCACCCATCCCAACCCCAAGACCTGCATGACATAACTAAGCATGGATACCCATCACTAAAGCATGCCCACTGCACAGACCCACAACACCCCCCAACCATCAGCACACAAGCCCCCACACAGGAATGCCTGCACTGGTGTACACGCACACCCAACCATTGCACACCATGAAACACACACATGCAATATTCATGTACTCATACCCCTGCAGGAACCCGAAGGAACGTCACCACACCAGAGGGTCCAGACAACACCACTCCACCCCCAGAAGAGGCCCACAGTGACGACAGCAGCCCTGCCCTACTGGATCCTGATGACCAGCCCGGACCATCGTGGGCCTCAGGACAGTCGGTTCCCCTTGCCCAGCCACAGCCAAACACCGACCTTCCACCCTCTGGGAACACCAGCACAGCACCCACCCAGCGGCCCCAAACCTCCCTACCCAGGACAGGTCAATCAGCGGTGTGTCCACCACTACAGGGCACCCAGGCTAACCCACCACCCCAACAAGAACAGGGATCTGGGGGCAGTGGTAGTGGGCACACGGTCCAGGGGACGGAGGCACAGGAACACAGGGGAACTGGGAGGGCTGCTGTGCGACAGAGGGAGGACAGGCCAAGGGAACCTACTCTCCACGAGGCCCTCTCCTCCATCATGGGAGCATACCACCACTCCCAGGAGAAGATGGCAACGGTACTGGGCAAGTTGCAGGAGACCCTGCGTCTGCAGGAGGAGCAGTATTTGGGGTTCAGGGAGGAGCTCAGGACCATCGGCTCCGCCCTGGGCACCATTGTAGGGGTGCTGACGGACATTCAAAAGACCTTGAGGGACACCGTGGCACTCCAAGGGGCCCCTGACACTAGCCAGGACGATGAAATGCCCACCACCTCTGCCGGCGCTAGTGGACAGGATGCCCCGCCACAGGACCAACACACCAGCACCCCACCCCCTGCAGACGGACAACCACCACGAAAGCGGTCCCTGAGATCCAGGAACAGGACAGAGCAAGATGCCAAGACCCCCGCCAGGAAATAAGACCACCCTGATTGTCCTCCCACTGTCCCACTTTGTTACCCTGTCCAAATCGGAACTGCCCCAGCTCCACTTCCAATGGCTAGATGTGCAATGTACCTGTGAGACTAATAGACAGGACTCTGCCATGGACATTCTTCCACCATAACCCATCCCCATTTCACAACCCCCCTTCATTGTTATGCACTTAAATAAACACCCTTGAAACACTAATAAAACTTGAGTCAGTCAATGATTTTGAACTTTGTTTTGTCAATTATAGTCTCAAAAATGGTTACCCATTGGAAGGCCAACATGCCAATGTCACACATTACAAGCCTTTCAAGGGTGCAAGCTGTTGACACGTAGGTTACCACATTAGTGAAACTGAAATGGAAGGGGACAACTCAGTTAACAAATAGTGAGTGAAATGTAGGTAGAGGATAGAGGTAGACGTGTGAAAGTTAATGTAATGGTAAAAATGAAAATGTACTCACCTGTGTCTCTCTGAAAATATTGCTGTATGACTGACTCCCTGTTGTCGTTTTCTTCTTCATCAGCTTCATCCTCATCACTGTCCACAGGCTCCACAGCTGCTACAACACCGTCATCTGGATCATCCTCCTGCAGAAAAGGCACCTGGCGTCGCAATGCCAAATTATGGAGCATGGAGCAGGTGATGATGATGTCGCACACCTTCTTCGGTGAGTAGAATAGGGACCCACCTGTCATATGGAGGCACCTGAACCTGGCCTTCAGGAGGCCGAATGTGCGTTCAATCACCCTCCTAGTCCGCCCATGGGCCTCATTGTACCATTCCTCTGCCCTGGTCCTGGGATTCCTCACTGGGGTCAATAGCCAGGAAAGGTTGGGGTAACCAGAGTCCCCCAATAGCCATACACGGTGCCTCTGGAGTTGACCCATCATATCAGGGATGCTGCTATTCCGCAGGATGTAGGCGTCATGCACTGAGCCAGGGAACATAGCATTTACCTGCGAGATGTACTGGTCTGCCAAACAGACCATCTGGACATTCATAGAATGATAACTCTTCCTGTTCCTGTACACCTGTTCACTCCTGCGGGGGGGACCAGAGCTACATGGGTCCCATCAATGGCACCTATGACGTTGGGGATATGTCCAAGGGCATAGAAGTCACCTTTCACTGTAGGCAAATCCTCCACCTGAGGGAAAATGATGTATCTCCTTACGTGTTTCAGCAGGGCAGACAACACTCTGGACAACACGTTAGAAAACATAGGCTGGGACATCCCTGATGCCATGGCCACTGCTGTCTGAAATGACCCACTTGCAAGGAAATGGAGCACTGACAGCACCTGCACGTCAGGGGGGATTCCAGTCGGATGGCGGATTGGTGACATCAGGTCTGGCTCCAACTGGGTACATAGTTCCTGGATTGTGGCACGGTCGAACCGGTAGGTCACGATCAAATGTCTCTCTTCCATTGTCAACAGGTCCACCAGCGGTCGGTACACCGGCGGATTCCGCCATCTTCCAATATGTCCCAACTGACGGTGCCTAAGAAGGACAACAGCGAAGAAACTGTCAGCATTCCTCCAGGTATGTACCCACAGTCACACACAAGACTACAACAGACAAACCTATCCGGGAAATGTTTTGAGTGTAGGCCTCGGTATGTGTGACGCAGTAGTAAATGAAGCCATGTGGGCCCCTAAAATGGCGGCTGCCTGACCTCTAAACTGGGACAATGGAATTGTGGGGTAACTGCGCTGGCGTTGGACACTGTCGCGGTAGGCGGTCGTAGAGCGCGGCGCAATGCTGCATTGGTTAACATTGGACCCTATGGGTCCCAGGAGCCAATGAACAGGTGCGCTGGCGGTGATGATGCGCCCCGCCGCGGATGTCACCGCCGCGGACGTCACCACCATTTTCTATCTGTTGAATCACTAGATACCTGACCTTCGACAGGAGAGGACCTACACTGCTAGTGCTGCTGTGACCTCGGTCTGGAAGCGACGATGGCTGCTGCGTCTGGGGAAAGGGCCCCTGCCTGCACTGCACAGGAGTTGGAGAAACTTGTGGATGGGGTCCTCCCACAGTACACGCTACTCTACGGTCCTCCAGACCAACAGGTTAGTACTGAGGGAGCACGTTGTATGAGCTAGGCCGGGGTGGAGAGCGCTGGATGGAAGAGGGAAGGGGGCAGAGTACATAGAACAGTTATGCATGGGGATGAATGGGCCACATGGACAGAGTTGGGAGGGGGCCACTCACATTGACGGTGCAGTAGGTAATGACTGTTCCTCTTTACTTGTGCATGTCATGTAGGTCAGCGCCCACCAGAAGAGGGACATTTGGCGTGCCATCGCCAAGGAAGTCCGGACCCTGGGGGCCCACCACAGACGGGGCCCCCACTGCTGTAAGAGATGGGAGGACATTCGCCGCTGCAGCTAGAAGACGGTGGAGGCTCAGCTGGGGATGGCCTCCCAACGTGGGAGGGGTGCCCGTCGCACCATGCCCCCCCTGATGTTCCGGATCCTGGCGGTGGCCTACCCGGAGTTGGATGGGCACTTAAGGACATCACAGCAGACACAAGGGGGTGAGTACAACCTCATTCTGTGGACTTTGCGTGCAGTGGAGGTGCCTGGGTGGGGGAGGTGGGCTGTGGGTGTCCCTAGGCCAGGGCGAGTTAGGTAGGCAAGGCCCATCCGTAATGTAGGCCATGTGGGACTCTACCCCAGCTCAGAACAGAGGCAAGTTGATGTATAGTTGCCCCTTTGCCATCCATGTGCGCAGATTTCTACCATTGCCATGTAGGCCATATCCCAGAAATTGCATGTGCAGAGTGCAGGAGCACGGCGTAATGCATGGGGCTGCTGCGTCTGTCTTGTACGCCAACGGTAGCGGTATGCCATGCACTAAAAATATCTTTCTTCTGTCTCCCCCCCTTTTCCTGCTCTCCCTGTCCTTTTGTACATCAGCATCATCAGGCGGAGGTACAGTGGCACCGGAGCACGAGGGAGCTGCATCCCACATGGCCATGGAGGGCCACACCACAGACTCTGAATGCGCCAGTGGGACGGAGGGCGAGGGGAGCTTCACGTCGGCCACACGATCACCAACCAGCGACACGGACTCGTCCGCCGATGGGAGCTCCACTGTGGTGGCGGCACCATCTGTGCACCCCACTTCTACAGGTACAGCCGCCACCTCCCCTACCAGCACCGCCCTCCCAGCAGCCCCTCAGCGTGTGTCCCGTGCCTGCTCACCCAGGAGGGTGGGCATCACCTTCGCCCCAGGCACCTCAGGCCCTGCCCCTGTCACCCCTGCTGCCCTCAGTGAGGAGGCCATTGACCTCCTCAGGTCACTCACTGTTGGGCAGTCTACCATTGTGAATTCCATCCAGGGTGTAGAACGAGAGTTGAAACACGGTAATGCATTCCTGGAAGGCATTCATTCTGGTCAGGCTGTCCTTCAGCGAACCCTGCAATCTCTGGCCTCAGCACTGATGGCAGCCATTGTCCCTGTGTCCAGCCTCCCCCCTCCGACTTCCTCCACCCAGACCCAATCCCCTGTACCCCAGCCCATCCCAAGCACACCTACAGACCAGCATGCACACAAGTCAACACCCAAAAGTAGCTCAAGCAAACATAGGCACCACACACACCACAGGCACTCACACAAGCATCACACCCATACAGACACAGCAACATCCACTGTCTCCACTGTGTCCCCCTCCTCCTCTTCTCCCTCCTCCCTCCCAGTGTCGTCTACACACACACCTGCATGCACCACATCTACAGGCACTAGGACTCGCACCAGGACACCCAGCACCACAAGCTGCTCACCTGCACTCACCACCTCCACTGCCATTTACACATCCCCTGTGTCCTCTCCCAGTGTGTCTGTGACGCCCCCTCCCAAAGTACCCAAACGCCGGCAATCACTCACCCAACATCCATCCACCTCACGACAGCCTCCAGTACCTGCACCCAAAACAGCTAAAGTGACACCTCCTACAACCACCTCCTCTACCTCCACTCCCAGACCCCCTCCAGCTACCCATCCCAGTGTTCGTCAGAAACTGTCCCTCTGTCAAATTGACCTGTTTGCCCCAACACCCCCCTCCAGTTCATCAGCCCCTCGTAGCGCCTCAGCCAAAAAGCCTCCAGTGCCAGTGGTGCATGTTCCAGGTTTTTGGAGTGCACCGTCCACCAGGGCAGGCAGTAGGACCCGGAGCCAAGGCACTGGCAGCCCACCCCCTGTAAAGGCTCCGAAATTGGAGAGTGGACGACGGACCGTGTCAAGACTCCTGGTGGGACAACAACTGAAATGGGATCGAAGGCGATTGGTGAGTCAGCTGTAACTCCAAAAAAGGTGGGGAAGGTCCCGAGGAAGTCTTCCCAGCCTGTTGTGAGTGTCACGGCGGAGAAGTGCGCCATCATTTCCGGCGGTCCAGACACAACCGCCAGCACCGTCGTTACTGGTCAGGAGACCACCGCCAGAGTCAGTGCCCAGGAGGGCCCAAGTATCGTTACTGGTCAGGAGACCACCGCCAGAGTCAGTGCCCAGGAGGGCCCAAGTATCGTTACTGGTCAGGAGACCACTGCCGGAGTCAGTGCCCAGGAGGGCCCAAGTATCGTTACTGGTCAGGAGACCACCGCCGGAGTCAGTGCCCAGGAGGGCCCAAGTATCGTTACTGGTCAGGAGACCACCGCTGGAGTCAGTGCCCAGGAGGGACCAGGATCCCACAACCCCGCTGGGCGATGATGGAACGTCAAGCCACACACCAATGTCCAGTGTGGAGTTCGTCATGCCACACACCAATGTCCAGTGTGGAGTTTGTCATGCCACACACCAATGTCCAGTGTGGAGTTTGTCATGCCACACACCAATGTCCAGTGTGGAGTTCGTCATGCCACACACCAATGTCAGTATCCGAACCGCCATGTCAGAGCACCGCTGAACAAGGCCAAGACTGCCATGGCTAAGCACCGCTGAACAGTCCATAGACGCCATGTCGGAGTACCGCTGAACAGTCCATAGACCGCCATGGCAAAGCACCGCTGAACAAGGCCAAGACTGCCATGGTGAAGACCGCTGAACAGGGCAAAGACTGCCATGTCAGAGCACCGCTGAACAAAGCCAAGACCGCCATGGTGAAGACCGCTGAACAGGGCTAAGACCGCCATGGTGAAGACCGCTGAACAGGGCAAACACCGTGTGGGTATGAATAGGCCGCCACATCAGGCATCCTTATCCCATGTGCAGCTGGGACAGTGACAGGACAGGAACTTTCACGGGGAGACTCATCCAGTCTGGGCACCAGTCCCACCCAGTACCAGTTGAGAACTGCATCTACTTGCAATAATGTGGCTTTGCACTCCCCAGGATGGTCCAGTGGGCAAACCACCCACTGTAAAGACTTGTGAGACTGTGGCTTTGCACTCCCCAGGATGGTCCAGTGGGCAAACCACCCACTGTAAAGACTTGTGAGACTGTGGCTTTGCACTCCCCAGGATGGTCCAGTGGGCAAACCACCCACTGTAAAGACTTGTGAGACTGTGGCTTTGCACTCCCCAGGATACATCAATGGGCATGGAGCCCCGTCGTGGATCTGGCTTTGCATTGCACACACCAATGTCCAGTGTGGAGTTTGTCATGCCACACACCAATGTCCAGTGTGGAGTTTGTCATGCCACACACCAATGTCCAGTGTGGAGTTCGTCATGCCACACACCAATGTCAGTATCCGAACCGCCATGTCAGAGCACCGCTGAACAAGGCCAAGACTGCCATGGCTAAGCACCGCTGAACAGTCCATAGACCGCCATGTCAGAGCACCGCTGAACAGTCCATAGACCGCCATGGCAAAGCGCCGCTGAACAAGGCCAAGACTGCCATGGTGAAGACCGCTGAACAGGGCAAAGACTGCCATGTCAGAGCACCGCTGAACAAGGCCAAGACCGCCATGGTGAAGACTGCTGAACAGGGCAAAGACTGCCATGTCAGAGCACCGCTGAACAGTCCATAGACTGCCATGGCAAAGCACCGCTGAACAAGGCCAAGACCGCCATGGTGAAGACCGCTGAACAGGGCTAAGACCGCCATGGTGAAGACTGTTGAACAGGGCTAAGACTGCCATGTCAGAGCACCGCTGAACAGTCCATAGACTGCCATGGCAAAGCACCGCTGAACAAGGCCAAGACCGCCATGGTGAAGACCGCTGAACAGGGCTAAGAACGCCATGGTGAAGACCACTGAACAGGGCAAAGACTGCCATGTCAGAGCACCGCTGAACAGTCCATAGACCGCCATGGCAAAGCACCGCTGAACAGGGCTAAGACCGCCATGGGGAAGACCGCTGAACAGGGCTAAGACCGCCATGGTGAAGACCGCTGAACAGGGCAAAGACTGCCATGTCAGAGCACTGCTGAACAGTCCAAAGACCGCCATGTCAGAGCACCGCTGAACAAGGCCAAGACTGCCATGGCTAAGCACCGCTGAACAGTCCATAGACCGCCATGTCAGAGCACCGCTGAACAGACCATAGACCGCCATGGCAAAGCACCGCTGAACAAGGCCAAGACTGCCATGGTGAAGACCGCTGAACAGGGCAAAGACTGCCATGTCAGAGCACCGCTGAACAAAGCCAAGACCGCCATGGTGAAGACCGCTGAACAGGGTAAGACCGCCATGGTGAAGACCGCTGAACAGGGCAAACACCGTGTGGGTATGAATAGGCCGCCACATCAGGCATCATTATCCCATGTGCAGCTGGGACAGTGACAGGACAGGAACTTTCACGGGGAGACTCATCCAGTCTGGGCACCAGTCCCACCCAGTACCAGTTGAGAACTGCATCTACTTGCGATAATGTGGCTTTGCACTCCCCAGGATGGTCCAGTGGGCAAACCACCCACTGTAAAGACTTGTGAGACTGTGGCTTTGCACTCCCCAGGATGGTCCAGTGGGCAAACCACCCACTGTAAAGACTTGTGAGACTGTGGCTTTGCACTCCCCAGGATGGTCCAGTGGGCAAACCACCCACTGTAAAGACTTGTGAGACTATGGCTTTGCACTCCCCAGGATACATCAATGGGCATGGAGCCCCGTCGTGGATCTGGCTTTGCATTCTTCCGGCTGAGGTGCCCCCCCTGCCCTTCCCCCTGAGGTGCCTGTAGTGTTTCTATCTGATGCCCCGGCAGTGTTCTCTGAGATTTTGGTCAGGTATCTATTGTGGGCCTCGCCCATGCATTTTTGGACTGTTGGTGCACGGACATTGTTGTGTACATATCTGCACTACTTCTTGTATTGTATATATAATTATGACAGATTTCGAGATATAATTCAGTATATTTTTATATGACATGTATATTGGCACATTACAATGTTTGCCCACAATTTGCTTTGTCTTTGCATTCTTCCGGGGGAATTGTGGGTTGTTCATGTGATATTTTTGACTGCATTGGTGTGTATGTTGTGATATGCGAGGGTGAGGGTGGGGGTGTTTAGTGGGTGTCCCCCTAACTTTTGCCTCCCCCCTCCCCGTGTCGTAGATGCAGTACTCACCGGTATATTCTGCACCTACGTCGCTGTTGTCCGTAGAGGAGCAGAAATACAAGGGCAGGTAGGATTTGGAGTTCCGGCTCCATGGAGTCGTCGTTCCTCGTGGGATGTGTTCAGGTGAGCGTTTTCCCATAGCAAAAGCTGTTTCCGCCGTGTTTTTATCCACGGAGAATCCGCCCCGGAAAAGGTGGCGGATTGGTAGGTTATGATACTGTGGGCGGTACATTGTCTTCCGCCTGTCTGTTGGCGGTGACCGCCACGCTGTTTGTCTGTACCGCCGTGGCGGGCGAAGTGTTAAAGTGTCTGTCTTTGTTGGCGGTTACTGCCAGGGTTGTAATTCCCTTTTTGTGTCCGCCGGCCTGTTTGCGGTATTTCCACAGCTTTAACACCCCCATTGTCTTCTCTCTAAGCTGCTATCCTCAATTTAAACAAATCAAAAACTGTTGCCTTCAACACTTTGCTTATTGAACACCTACGAAGTTGTTCTGAGCCCCACTCTGCAGCTTGGTGAGCAAACTACTTCGGGTATGGACAGCTTCGTAAGCCCAACCCTGAGCCCTTCTCCTTGCTCCGTACAATGTATAACTTTATTTTGTGTGACAGCGCGTTCCTTTTTGTATGTTTTGGTCATAGCTTCTTGTGCAACAATTAGTAGATGTTTTAGTGAAGATTTCTTTATTTTCTATTGCTTCACAGTGGCTGGAGTTAGCTTTGACCCCACATATGCCACCATTGACTCGGCACTTAGATGAAGGCGAATGTGGCATGCATGAGCAGTTTGCTTGGACAAAAGCAAACTCTCTAGGAGAGCGCTGTCTTTTTTTGAATTACTTATCCCCTATCTCATCGTCGGTTCTATTTTCCTCCACAGCCCGAGTACCCGATACACACTGAACTTTAAATCATATCTTTATTCCTCTGTGTGTACCTGTAAACTCTAACATCCTAATCCAAGCTTTCATTACATTCTATTCTAGCGACTACATCACACTCATAAGCAGTCCATATGGAGACAAAAAGGCTCAGTCCTAAAACATAAAAGACACTACACATGTTTTTATAAATATGATTTTTCCGCAAGCAGATTTGATTTATAATTAAATGAGTGATAAACCTGGATAAGAGTTTGCATGCAAATAAATCATCTGTGGAAAAAGCTTGTAATCAAGCTGCGTGAAAATAACGCTTGAAAGCATTTTGTTTGGCCTAATTCGTAATGCAGGCATCAGGGGGTAAAAGAACATGCATTCTCATTAAAAAAGAATTCTGTCAAGTATGTTATGGTTGTAGAAGTAAAATATTTTATTCGAAAATTGTAGCTAATGTAGTTTTTGGTTTGGTTAGGATAACTAGGCCTTCTTAACAAGAGTGCTTGTCACACTGCAGAAAGTTGTGTGTTCATTTTTTATGCACACCTTCATGTGTTTTGTTTTTCTAAAAATGATCGAAATTCAGATGTAAACCATGGTCTTTGTTTTTGTGTGCAAAATAAGGCAGACTTTTTTTTACATTCCTGTTAGACTTTTCGTACTTGCTGCTTGGAGAAGAGTAGATGTTGGTGATCATTTGTGTATTTAGGCCTATTTACCTTTTCCTATTATTACGTCAATCAGTTGCCAGATGTGCTGTGGCTACTTAATTTCTTAAATGCACATTGCATTATTGCTTTTATTAAGCTTTTGTTTTATGATTTACTACTGTTTTTGCTTTCTGTTATTATGCTATTATTTCTAATAAATTCTCAGATACTGAGACCTGGAAAAGCCATGTTGTACAGGTTTTCTTAATGGTCTTAACCGAGGTTTAGAGTTCAGGATGCTCCCTTTCCTGGCCATCAACCCTCCTTAAATATTTTGGAGTGGAGAGTCAACAGGATTATAGTCAAACCACCACAAAAAAATAAACACGACAGTTAAGGTAAGTTGCACTTTGATAACTCCCTTTAATGCACCTATCTCATCCTGACACATGACATTACAAATGGCATCCTTAGCTACTTTAAAGGTAAAAACGCATATAACATCTCTAATTTATATGAGATAATTGGATTCGCATCTGTTCACTGACAGTGTAAATACATCATTGTTTTTATTTGTGTCCTTTACTAAAACAGATAGATGTTGAAAAGTCAAAGCCAATGTGTAAGGAAAGTGGTTTATGGGACAGAGGCTCTGAGCACTGGGTCTTGCATTTAGCAACGACGTTTACCCAGAGACCATTGAGCGTGGATGGTCAAAGATATGTAAATGGCCTACAACACTCCACTTCCGGTATAAAGCAAACATGATCCCCATTGCAGCTACTGTGACTGCTTTGTACCAGCAGCTGTGCAAGATGGAGAAAGATTTCCAAGGGATTGAGATTAGGATCCCCCAGCTGGAGTCCTCAATGATGAATTGTAAGGACAAAGGTACTTACCAGTGAGAATCCTTGGCTGTGACAACAAGCTTCAGGGAGAGTCTGTCAGTGCCTGTCCTAGACAAGGAAAAACTCCCATCTGATTCTAACCTCCATGATCAGGTTCGAAAAGTATATTATTCTAAGGACGGGCGTGCCGGGCACGTTCCCAGCTAGAATGTTCTGGACTTGAACATGGGGCGATGTGCTGCATTATACACTTTTTTAGTTTGACATGATATGTATCATTTGTCAGGAGCTACTCATGAGCTATTGTCTCGGGCCACACTTCCAGTTTTGTTGCTTGTGTTTGTTTACTTTCCCTTATGTCATACTTTGACATAGATTCCAACTTCTGGTACCATTTTCTCTGCAAAGGTTCACTTGACTCAGCCAGTTGAGGGAACATTCGCTGAGAGATCAGGCTGGCTGTGGATTCCTGTACTCTGGAGACAATAAAATCTCCTGTCTCTGCTTTACACCTGTGTGTACCTCTTCTTTACTGATGATCGACTGTAGAAGCCATTTTTCCAGCCAATGACTAAGAACACAAGCTGGGGAGTGCCCTCTAAAGAAGACTGCCAAGAGATAAAAACACAAAATTTGCCAACAACAAACAGTGTACCACTCAAAAATACATGGTCAGGCACAAGGCTGTATTTGACAGCCAGGAAAGAGAAATCAGGACAGAAACTATATAAACAGGGAAAACGTGTTAAAATTTGAAACTCACTGGGTAAAATATACCCCGAAGCATTGCGATGCTCCAGGATGAAAGTGTGCAGGGTATTGGTACTATTCCTTAACTTGGAGCAGAAAATGAGACCTAGGAAGTAAAGTTCACCATTTTAGAATCAGAGAAATGGCAGCCATGATGTAATGGGTTGAACTAGAAAGTTCCATCCATCATTGTGCCTCCTACTTCTCATTTGCTGGTATTGATGATACCAGCAAGGGAAGCTTCCCACTGCCCCTTAACACTCCCATTGGGCGCCTTCCTCTGCAACACAGCCGCTGATACAAAAGCAAAGGAAACCCAGCATTCAACTGCAGCAGGACACCAGCACTCCATTACTTGGTGACTGCCTTTGGGTATAAATACCCATGGAGCACACCTGCAGGCAGTTTTAATAATTGTCCCTTGATTAGCAGAGTAAAAGTAAATACAATCTGCACAGATACTATCGAAGGGGAGCTGGGTGGGGGTCTATAGAGAGAAGGTCCTGAAGGAAACAAACAATGGAAGAGGCATCCATCAATGATGAGCATGAGGGGTACACTGGGACAGAAAATAGGCACAGGCACCAAAATAAAAATGATCTCCATTAGTAAATCAGATAGCTAAGAAAGTGGTGATGAAAAGTCCACACGGGAAAGGGTAAACTGGTTTGTTTATTGAGCAACAAGAATGGCTACGTCTCTCAGAAAAGGGGCACAGAACATGGAACATCATGACATCATAACAATGATGTCACGATGTTCCATACCACTATCAGATATTGTCAGTCAAGATCACCACAAGTGGCTCATGTTTGCTAATCGCGGCTGTTTTCAACATGAAAAGACAACCTCCATAGGCGTACTGTAGGATATGGGAGACTGCATGCATTGGTGCTTGCTGTAGGAAATGTTTGTGGTAATATCAAGGAAAGCAACAATAAAATCATGCCACCAGACCATAAAACATGCCTTTAAGAAGTTGGGTTGTTGGTTGACTGGGGTGTGAGCCCTGGTCAAGGAGCAACCATAACCCTTGTCAATGTGAAATCACAAGCAAACCCCAAATTAACCTGTGCTCAACCCTCTGGTAGCTTGGCACAGAGTGATAAGCCCTAACCCAGAGGCAATGTGTAAAGTATTTGTGCAACACTTCAAACAGTAACTCAGTGAAGACACAACCAAAAGGATTCCATGTCACTTTAGGAAAATAGAACAAACTTTAATAAATAAGAAAAAAAACACCAAAATCTTCAATCAGCAGAACTGAAGTTATGAATTTTTAAAAAGAGTTTCATGAAAATAGCGCCAAAAGCATAAAGCGGCAAGTAGCGGTTGCGATGGACTGTATCAAAAGTCACACTTTCAATCTGCCACAATGGAGCACAGTTCGACTACAGTCACCAGGGTATCCCAGCGGAAGTTTACCTTCTCAAATCTGTGCCAAGAGTCCCATTCATGATGCAGGGAGTAACGAGGAGCAGAGAACTTTGCAGGAGGCTTCTGGAGTAGTGCAAAGAGGGAACCAGGTATTGTAAGCGGGCATTGCTGGAGCTTTGCGTTTGCAGTCCCCCGCTAGGGGTTGATGCTGTAGTGCAAATAAATTGCTGCTTGAGCTTTGTATTAAATTGCAGTGCAAATGACAAGGTCTTCGTACAAATGGGCCCATTTTCAGTCACAAAGAGCCCAAAAGCTTGACTACAGATCCTTGAGTCACACCAAGGGTCCATAACCTGAGGGGCAACATTTGATGGGTCAGGAACTCACTTCAGCTGGGACCAGGGGCTGACGCAGGATGCTAGGAAGCCTTTTATGTCCCTGAGGCTCAGATCAGGAGGCCAGCAGACTAGCCCTTGGAGTTACTCTGGCATCCTGGGTTCAAGGATGAAGTTGCAGGACCAGTTCTTTTTTCACCCAGGCAAGAGGTCAGCAGGTCAGCACAGAATGGCAGTAGTTACTTCAGAGCAGCAGTCCAGCAGAGTGACAGTCCTGTTGCAGGGGAAGTGCACTGGGCGGGGCATGATGATTAATGATGTCTTAGCCCTTATTTTTATTGGTGTGAGGGGGCATGGTATTGAGTCTATGAGGGCCGAGGTGGATTAATTTATATAGCAGTGTGTCACATTATGGTTTTCTCTATCCTCCCCTCAGGGAGATCAGGAGGCCAGCAGACTAGCCCTTGGAGTTACTCTGGCATCCTGGGTTCAAGGATGAAGTTGCAGGACCAGTTCTTTTTTCACCCAGGCAAGAGGTCAGCAGGTCAGCACAGAATGGCAGTAGTTACTTCAGAGCAGCAGTCCAGCAGAGTGACAGTCCTGTTGCAGGGGAAGTGCACTGGGCTGGGCATGATGATTAATGATGTCTTAGCCCTTATTTTTATTGGTGTGAGGGGGCATGGTATTGAGTCTATGAGGGCCGAGGTGGATTAATTTATATAGCAGTGTGTCACATTATTGTTTTCTCTATCCTCCCTCTGCTTTGCCCTGCATTCCCACATGCAAGCAGCTTGTGGAACTTAGGTATTTTCATCAAATGGACATATTGGGATGGGTTAGTATTCATTAATTTAGGCTGGTGATTTTTAGCTTTCAGTGAACGGTCCATGTTTTCATTTTCTAAACCTATCCTGAATAAAAAAGAAAAGTAATTGGAACATGACAGGGAGAGAGAAATGTTAGTACTGAAGTCTGCCACTGAGCTACAAGAAAGGCCAAAAGTGACTGCTACCTAGGTTGACGAGGGGAATATTACTGAGATTTGAAATAGAGGGCTCAAAATAATAAAAAATGGTGCAATGCCTGACAGCAACTGAGGGCTACCATACGGATTCTTGAAACTGAAAAAATAACAAGAACTGCTTTTCAATCAGTGCAAGAGCTGAATACATATTCGTTTTGCTACGGTTTTGACTAAATATTGCTACTGAATGGATGTGTACTGTGCCCAGTTGGAGAATAGGGCAAATTGAGCATTTTGACACGTGCCTTGCTCTGTTGTTTTTGAGCATTACTATTATGTGCATTAATAACGTGTAGTGTGATTTCTATACTTGCATTTACGTATACATACCTATTTGATGTATGTATACATTTGAAACATTTTTCTATGGTATGTAAAAGTGTCTTTTCCTGGCTTATGTCAACTAAGCCTCAGTTAGACCTCAATGCCACCTTGATCAAAACGGATGTATCCTCCTGCATGTGCACTGTTCATTATTTTGCAATGCTCAGTCAACTAGAGTCTTTTGTTTATTTTCATTGCTGGTATTCTTGTTTTTTTCGAAGAAAGTGCAATTCTTTTGCTTACACCATGAGGATTTTGCAGAAACTAATTCTTTCCTATATAAACTGCATATAAATCTCAGATTTGGGTGTTCCTGATGACTTTCAGATGGTACTGGAGATGCAGCCCAATTTCTTATTGTTTTGCTGCCATTGTCTTAGGATATTTTTTGATTTTGCTCATATTTCTGTATTGCCCTATTACTATGACCCTTTATGGCATTAATTTGGTATGCATCTGCACCTTATAAATTCTTTATTGTACCCTTTGAATTGTGTAATAAATCCTTTTAAATTTCTACCACTGTCATAAAACTCAATTATTAAAACTTTCCTTACTTAATTGATTGAATTCTTGAGATGCTGAGTTGTGCATTAATTTGGGGTATTGCCTCATAACATTGAGGTTTAACACAGTCCCCAACCCATCCACCCATAGGCGTCCTATTAAAATGACTTTTAGGATGTAAAAATGTAGGGGTTGGCCTGCCCACAGTATATACAAAGATAAAAACCGAGATCTTACTCTGCAGGGCGCAGCAATGGGTAAACACCATTATCCAGAAGGGTATTTGTATAACCCCATCCCTGATAAATGCATATCTCTGGAGAGTTTTTGACTGAGACAGGAGTTGCGGAATTCATGACTGTTGCTGAGAGAGGAATAGTCCAAAATCGGCTTCACAGATATACATTTTACTTCTGGGCAAAGCAACTGATTGTGAGGTAATTGGCAGCATACAAGGGTGATGCAGCATATCTGCTCTTATGAGGTCACAGTTGATGGGGGATATATAGTTGAGTCACGGGAACTCCCTACACTAGTGGCCTAGCAACCTGTAACATCTTCAGGGCCACTCACTCATGAATGAACGGAGGGATTTAAGTAAGGTGATTTTTCAAAAACTTTCAGGTCATGTATTTGAGAGTAAAATGTACGCCTGGAAACTGCGGAGGCTTCACAAGGGAGTGGTGTGGCTTTATTTCAGTGTAAAGTCCACGACAAGCACCATATAGATACTTTTCCTACGAATGCACTTAGTAAACAAAAAGCACAAGCTTTCTCATGCAATCTAAAAAATGGTCTCATAGTCACGTAAGAAAACGTAGATCTATTCTGAGCAGAAAATGAATTTTTGCGACACATGATCATCAAGTAGGCAAATGAAATACAACGTATATACCTGTCAGCACATTATTATATTTGTCATTGCATTTCTTCCTCTGATATCAAATCCTCTAATGTTTTTTAGAGGAAACCCCCAAGTATAAGTCAATGATCTATTGAGCGCCTACAGTTAGCCACTCTCAGACTTGTAAAATCCACTACTCTGCCCCTAGTAATGCACGTGTAATCAACAACTGTTGATCAAAAGTTGTGAGTCATCTATGTAACTAGATGTCACCAAAAGTGGACGGCTGTTCAGTTTGGAGCAAAGAACCAATTCCACAGTGTCAAATAAATGTACCAATCTTGCAATTCCACAACTTGCTTTAAATGTTCATAGGCACACAACACTAGCTTGGCTATAGGGATCGACGTGAAGCGTATTCCAGAAGCGCTCTTTGGTCATCCCAGGTTAAGTTGTCAGTCGCTATAACTCCCTAATTGTAAAGCCCAGCACCCCTCCCAATAAATTCTGCACCTTTCCACAACTATACTCCTCTAAGAGTATACATATTGCGGATAGGACTGGAGTTGTTGCCTTTTTCATATCTCTCACTCCCCAACAAAATGTTGCTTATTGTAGCGCACAGTGAAAATTCCAAAACTGCACATCCCTGGAATTCCCTTTGCTAATATAAGAGTAGTTGGTTGCATCAGATGTGACTTACAGCCCAGCCCATCTCCCAATATTTCAGTCCCTTAAGTGATTGTGAGTAATTGGCAGCATTTGAGGGTGATGCATCACCCCTGCACTTATGAGCTCACCGCTCATGGTAGCTATATATTTTGGTGGGGGGACTGCATGAATTAGTGGCCTAGCAACCTGTAACATCTTCAGGACCCCACATGGACGACTGAACAGAGTGAACTTAAGTAAGTGAACTTTTTAAGAACATTATATTTAGTACTCCCTATGAGAGAGTGCGCATGGCTTATAAGGGACTAGTGTAGACTTTAGGGGTATTCTTAAACCGTATTTGTTTTTAACAGGGTGCCTTGATTTGAATTGGAAGCGGGCTGTTTAAAAATGCCCCAGCTCTTCGTGACTGGGGTGCTGATAAAAGGGTAGAAAGGAATTTGTTCGTTTTTTACCTAAGTCACCCAAGTGCTTCACGAAGCGAAGGGCTTACAGTATTGATCAAAAATGAGGCTGAAAAGCCCATGTACCAATGTAGTCCAGGTAACCAATCAGTGGTTAGCTGGACACTCCTTATTGTAAGTAAGAGGAAGACATTTCTGCTTGGAGCACTAGGACACATTCAATGTTTAGGGTGAGGGGTTGG
Organism: Pleurodeles waltl; assembly: GCF_031143425.1. NCBI lineage: Eukaryota > Metazoa > Chordata > Amphibia > Caudata > Salamandridae > Pleurodeles > Pleurodeles waltl. Next base: position 274,558,853 of record NC_090438.1, on the reverse strand, counting down.
CAGCATGTCCCCTCTCGCATAGAAAACCCATATTTCTGTACCTCACTGAAGAAGGTTCCTCAGGAGACAGATGTTCAGCATTGATTTACAGGGGAGATTAGTTTCCACGTGGTCAATCACTAGAAGAAAATGGACACGAATCCTAGAATAGGTGGAGGGATTGAAACCGCCCCTGCCCGATGGCCTTGAAGAGGGAGGAATGAGTACCATTGGGCTAGAGAATAACATTACAAATACCAGAAGATTCTTCATTGATAAAACAAAGCAAGAAGACAAAACTACTCTTTGTAACTGGAAAGGCAGGTATAAAGATTTAAGAAGCATTAAGAGAGTAAAGGCAATGTCGCACCGACCTATAGTTTATATTTGTGAAGGTGTGCCCATTCACCACTAGCAGTAGTGCTTTAATAAAAAGTGTTCACCGCCTATTGGTGTCAGTTCTAAATACGGTATCACCAGGAAACCCCAAGTTGGTGGCATCATCTGGAGAAGGAATCGCAGCATGAAGACAAACAGCCAGCTGGGGAATAAAGGTACATTCATCTTTCAAACTCCCAACATGGAAAGTACAACCCATGACAATTCTCAAGAACTCGGATCATATATCCACAAAAGGAGGAGGTTCGGTGTGTACTCTTTTTGCAGGGCTGGTATCAAACTTGTTAAACAGTGGCCCGCATGTACCATCTAGAAAGCACCTTTGGCTTTGCTTGGTTCCAAAGACCAGCTGCCCTGTCTGAACTGGTGTCTAGAGGTGGGTTTTGCCTGAGATCCCCTACAAGCCAATATTTGAGCACACCTTCGTTTTTTAAAAAAAAGATTCCAACAGGCAATTACAGTCTACAGACGAGCAAGGTGCCAGATTTGAAAGTGTGACCACCGATAGAAAAACCCACTTACAAATGCAAGAGAAACTCTGTTCTTTGAAATAAATTAGTTTTTTTCGACTTATTTAAGGATTGACTTCTGGGACAATGCTGAAGTCGCTTCTATTTTTTCTGCTTGTAATCCACCCCTTTCTATTTTATACTCTTTTTCGAGTTTCATCTGTCTCTTAACAGGTATCTTTTAGGGTCCTGGGTAAAGCAGTTGCTTGTGAAACAATTGGCAGCATGTCAGAGTGATGCAGCGTCACTGCTCTTATGAGATCACAGTAGCTGGGGGCTATATATGAGGGAGGATGAGTCTCCCTGGATTATTGGCCTAGCAACCTGTAACATCTTCAGGACCAGGCATGCTTGACTGAAGAGAGGAAGCTAAGTAAGCGGACTTTTAACCTTTTTGACCGAGTCTGTTTGAGAATAACATGAGATGAATTTCTTGATGGCTGACAAGGGAGTGGTTGAGCAGTATTTAAACATGTGGCAATGTATTTGGTTCTTTTAGGGCAATGCCTTATTTTTATCTGTAAACACAGACTGGTGCTAATAGGAAGCGAATTGTTGAAGAGCCTTATCTCTTCCGAAGTAAAGTGGTGTAGATGAATATGACGTTACATGTTTAAGGATTTTGAACTATTGGTTGCTTTAGGTGGAATACTAATTGTAGTGAAGACATTGCTATTAACAGTACATTAGCATTAGAAGAGAGTTAGCGGCTAGTGCGGCCAGCAAGCAGCTTTCAAGTAGGCGATGTAAAATGCTGTGACATTCACGAAGCTTGTGCGAAGACCATCCACTGAGATACTTTGAAAGGTGACTGAAATGTTGATTCTTTATTCAGTATTGATTCACTTGGCCTAATCAAAGTGACTGTGCGGGCGATTAGGCCGTCATCTCTGACACACAGTAACTATGAAGAAGAAATGTTTTGAGGCTTTTGGGAAATCTTTGACGAACGGTAAAAGGAATTAGCTTGAATGTGAGACCTATCCTGAGCTTTCGTTGTTCCCACGGTTTCTGGCAAAAGTACAAAAGGAAGCATCTATCCAAATAGCAACTCTCACCTTTAAGCCTGGTTGGCAACTGTTGCTATTGAGAGTTGGGTGGTTGTGACATCACTACTACTATGAGCTCACGCTTGGCCTACTAATAGCTTCAATCCAGCCTGTAACTTTGCAACTTTTGACTGAATTGACAATACATATCACCTTTTAAACATTATCTTTGAAGGTCTGGTTTTACATTCTGTTAAAACTTCATCTATTATTTTGCAAAGTTTATGACTGACTCGTGTTGGACTTTGGGTGTTCACATAGCTTTATTTTTCAGATACTTGGCACCACATATGAGTTCGGGTGAAGTTATCGTAAGTCCCTCACAGCTGACAAAACAGCTGACATACACTGGAAGGAGAATATCCCTGTGCCTGAAGGCCTGGGGTTATTGTTGCACCATGGTAGTTCCCGGTTGAGTAGTGCCTCTGAAGAACTTAGGCATATGATCACTGGAGTAGTTGTAAATTGTCCAAGAGATACATTCTTACGTTCCCCTGAGTGACAATTAAAAAGGTGTGAATTTAAGTGTTGAAGATTATTGGAAAACTCGTTATGGGAAGGCACCGTTGTAAGTTATTTCGGTGCTTGTGAAGATTCCCCACTACCAATACATCAATGAAAAGGTTATGTACACTTGTTGTGAAACCCAGTTTATCGATACAGTGAACTTTTTGGCTCATCAATGTGTTTTTACAAAGAAACAAGGTGGAGCCATCACCAAATACTTTAGTGTGACAGCATTAATTTGTAGAATATTGGGACCTCCCCTTCAAAGTTCCCAATCCTTCACCTCACGATCCCCAAAATTAAACTCACTAGATCTTGGTTCATCAACTCCACAAATGAAACATTAAAAAAGTGGATGGCCATACTTTTTCTTAAGCTTCCCCCATACAAAACCAAATACCTCTTCTAGGATCAGGAATTTGCCAGCAAGAGCAGACCACAAAGTATCACATGAAAATGGTAAGGATGGGTAGAGGATGTGGCTTAATGGTCAGAGCTGCTGACTTTGGAGCTGGGAAACCAGGTTTGGGTCTAGGCATCGACTCAACATTCAGTGATTCTGGGCAAATCATTTAATCTCTCTGGCCTACAAAATATGAATGTGTCCTTGTGTAAGGTAACTGTTGCTTGTGTAAAGCGCTCAAATACCTTCAGGTCGAATTCATGCTATATAAAACCACCCCAAAAAAATCAAAATCCAGGGGATTCATTTGACATTGTTGCATACTGCCCTGACAGGGGCCACATTTGACCAAGTCTATCAATACATATTTAACATGCCAGGAATGTATTTCTGAACATGTAGTACTAATGTAGAACTATTGCTGACCAATTGTAACCAGTCCCTTCATTTAATGAAAATAAACTCTTGGTATCCCATGCCTTAAATTCTGTCACAAAAACAAGAGGTGAAAGCTATAAGCATATTCAACTGATTATTCAAGCTTCCGTGTAGTTTTGCGCTCTAGCATGAACCATAAATGAATACATTGCAATTGGGTTGTGGACCCAGAGGCATTATGACACACAACATATTGTGATCATGACTTCACACTAGAAGGACTAACTAATGCTGCCAAATAGTTGTCCCAAACCTCTTTCAATCAAAGGTTCCTGTTTTCCTATCCTTTCAGGCATTGTCCCAATTGTGCTCTCCATCATGCTTCCAGTCATGTTTCTGCAAAAAATATTTTGTAATTTACTCGCAATCCTTCCACTTCTCCTTAAGAGTCCGCATGTAGTTTTTGAGGTGCTCTTAGGGCACTTGTTAACACCGTTGATAATCTAAATGCCTGTTTCTGGTGATGGTGAGTTCTAGATCTAGATACATTGTTCCAAACTGATCCACTTCCGAAATACATCCCGTGTTGACAACATCTCACACTTTGGATTGGTGATACACTTTCTAGATTACTCCATGTGGGCTGGGATTTCATCTGAAACCATTGGGGTTTTAATAGTTTACTTATTAAACTGTATTGAATTGCTGAAAATAGCAAAACTCTTTTAAAGAGGTTTTCATTTTAAAATGTTTTATTGTTCATTTTTTAAATCAGAAAGTTGTAAAAATTTTTTCTTTTTCAGCAATCTGGCTTTAACAATCTGGCTAAGAACATCAGCACTATTGAAGGAACTCACAACAGGTGTATATCAATTATATTATTACATTACATAGATTTTGCAAGTTGCATATGTAAATGATTTGGATTGATGAACATAATTCAAATGTAGAGGTGACTTTTAAATGGGTGGTACCCTGTCAAAATCATGTTATTGACTTACATTGACATCGGCACATTGACATTGATAAAATCTCATTGACAAGCCAATACATAACATGGAGATACCCCCCAATAATAGCACTTGAGAGTAGTTTATTTGCCAAAAACATTTCACCTTTTTTAAAAGTGACCTAAAGTTTCAGGTTAGGGCACCTGGGGTTGTTGGTCAAAATATTGAGGCCAGAAATATGAAACTGAATACATTTTGAGTTCGGAATATTGACTATCGCAATATCGTCATGTTAAGCATGTGTATAGAAAGTGTAGATTTACTCTTACCCATGTTATGTCATGTGTATTTGAAAAGCGCACTATCATTACAAAGGGATATCCTGGCACTGATTAGGTGCGTGTGCCTAATACCTGTTGGTTAATTGACAGACAAGTTATTCAGTTTATTGCGGAATTCAAGAAGGGCGGAAGAGGCTTTGATGTAGATTGGGAAGCTTTTCCGTGCTTTAACCGTAATGGAAGTTAACACTCATCTTCCTGATCTGGTGCTGCTTATGTGTGGGATGTGTGAGTAGGAGTCCTGTGGAGCCAGGGGTGTATGTTTGGTGGAAGAAGATGCAACCATTTAGGTAGATGGGGCCTCAATTATATAGTGCCTTGAATGTGTGAGGCATTTGAAATGAGTGTTTTATTAGAAGCCAGTGGAGCTCACTGAGGTGTGGTGTGATGTGAGTTCTGTGTGAGGACTTGAGGACCAGTCTGACTGTCAAGTTCTGGATGGTTTGCAGTCTTCTAGTGAGTTGTTTGGTGATCCCTACCTAAAGGGTGTTCTTGTCTAACTTGCTGGTGACTAGGGCATGAGTGAGTTTGCTTGGGAGCCATTTGAAATTTTTCGTCAGCATCTCCGAAGTGTGGAAGCAGGATGCAGTGATGGCGTTGACTTGTGCGGTCATGTCCAGCTACGTCCACTTATTTCTGCACTTATAATGCAAATAAATACTATGGAGTCGTGTGTGCAGGTTGATTTTGATAATTTACAGAGCACACTTAACACTGGGTCTGGAAAATGCATTACATTTTTTGAATCATTACATTTAAATAAATATACTGAAATATGTTTCAGGTTTCAATGGCATTTAATGACACATTTAAGTTACACTCGGGCCTGATTACGAACTTGGCAGAGGGGACAACTCTGTCACAAATGTGGGTATCCCATCTGCCGCATTGCCATGTTCCATAGGATATAATACAACTTGTAATATGGAGGGCGGGATATCTGTCACGTTTCTGATGGAGTAATCCTCTCTGCCAAGGTCGTAATCGGGCCCTTACAGTTAGATTTCAGGTTAATTGATAAGACTATGAGAGGAAAAGCAACAGTTTCTCAGTTCTTGGCTATTGCTATCATGGCCTGCAGCACGTCTGTGCAAGCGTTCACTTAGTGTAGTGTACTTTCCTGCAAGGGTGGTTAATAATCTGCAGCATGCATCGTCACAATTCTTGATTTTGGCTTTTGTAATCTGAACGGCCTCCCATGATTCCTAGCTCTGTGGTCTGCTCCTATCTATTTTCCATTCCATGTAGCACTTAGCATCTCTACTTAGGAATGTTTCCCCTTTGAAAGCCTCCCCTATTGTACATGTGAACTTTAACAGGTTTGTTCATCTCCTACCCATTTTGAATGGCTGTGGTGCTATAACCTAAGGTCAGCTTCTATCTCAATTTCACTTACAGTTAAAAAATTGTCATACTTTCCCACAAGTTATATGTACTCAGGAAAAGAGTCCATATTGGACTCTCAACAAACTAAATGCATAGTAAGGCGTACAAAACATCTCAGTACCAGCCCGTAGTCTCTGGAATATTTGCCTGGCCTAATCTTTGATGCAGTTTAGAAAACCATTTCCTTTCGAACATGTCTCATGAACGTCTACTTACCAGCACCTTATGACACAATACATTACTCTTCTGCTGTAGTTTCTCTTTCTTGGGTATCTTTGATAACATTTGTGAATATCTCAATGTTGAACTTTTCCTTACTAGTCTGGACCCTGCTTGGCCTCCTGAGAGAGATCTCTTCTTTCTTTCTACTCTTTATGTGGTGCACCACAGGGATTAGTTTAGGATCCTTCTTGACTTCATTTATGCTACACCACTCACACCTATTACTTGCTTTAGCTTTGAAGCACAATGTGTTGCAGATCTTTTATACCTCTTTTTCTTATCTCTGTCGTTCCTGAATCACCTAACGTTGGCCACACATTTGGTTTTCCCAGCTTGGGCTCTGTCAATATTTTTCTTCACTAATTTTAGCAATCTAACATTGATAGGAAGAACATTTGTCATGCATGTTTCATTAATGGTTAACATCTAACACTGTCTCGTTGATATGGTTAACATGTTCTGTTCTTGACTGATTTCTAGCTACTGTTTATGCTTTGATTTCTGTTTTTGCTTTGTACTTTGGCTAAAAACACTTTGGAATTTTAACAGATAAGCCTCTGATACTAATGGAATATTGATCGATAGTGACAACAGTAACATTGTAAAATTAATGTAAATTAATGTCCCCTCTTCGCACTCCTTTCAATGCTTACATGCCTAAGTAGTGACCTAAGCAAAGTACTATCCTTATCATCAAGGCATGAAGCGACTAAAGGCTTTCCAGATTTGCCTCCCTGCAGTTTTAGCCCTTTGAACAAAGCACTCTCCAGTGGTGTAGTATGGTAACCCTCTAGTAATGTGTTTAGGCACCTCGCCAGAAGTATAAAGCACTATATAAATGGAAGTACAATATAGTTGTTTCATCTTGAATGGTTTAATGGCTGAATAGAACATTTGTATATCAAGCGTCTCTTACTAGTAGCACATCATTGCCTGCACCTGCTGAAGTAACGTTAGAACGTCTTAATGTCTGTCCTGAACTTGGGGAAATCTCTAACCATGGTGTAGTAAGTAAAAAGTATCAAGGTTGGTACCTCTTCGATCTTCTAGTAGTTTGATACAACACATTTTATTTTGTTGACTGGGGAGCACTAATAAAATCTATATCAGTGAGACACCGGCCATTCAATGAAACCTTCTCTATGGGGTAGAACCATAGGAGGTGGCAGTCTTTTTCAGATATTTGGCCTGAGTGCCTTTGTGGGCAACGCTGAAAATATTAAAGTTTCTTGGATCTATCTAGACGGAGTATTTCAATAGCCTTATCAAAGCTGGTCATTTCATTTAATTAAATGATGCATTAATTGCGTTTTAAGTGCAGTTTTTTTATGAGCTCGATGCAGCACTTTCTCCGGGGGCAGTTCAGAGATTTTATATGCCCCAATGTGTCAAAACTATTTTGGTGTGCCAAACAGATCCTGAATTCATATAACCAGGATTCCAGTGTTGAACTGTGAAAATAAAACATTGGTTATGCCTGAAATTCCTTTTTTACTTTCCACATTGGTTTCATTTTTTAGCAAATAAAAGCTTAAGATAATGGTAAACTGTCGCTTAATATGCTTCTTTGTTTCCATTTATAGATAAAAAACATGTCTAGCCACCGCAGCAGTTCGGGACACTCGAGTATGGACGGATACAGTCCATCTGAATACTCGTCAGTGTTTGAGAGTCCTTCGAATTCCTACATGTCATCAATGCATTTTTCAGACAAGGGGTATCATGGTGGCTCATGCCGCAGACACTCTACGAGCCCTCACCCTCACTCCCGCAGAAGTTCTTCACATCATAGACACCACTCTCATCACTCTAGCTCACCATCCCGCCACTCTCATCGCTCATCATCTCGCCATTCACCATCCCACCACCACCACTCACATCATTCCCATCACTCACCCCATCACTCTCACTCAAAATCCCGCCATTCGCATTCATCCCATCGCTCACCATCCCGCCACTCTAGATCATCATCCCACCATTCACCATCCCACCACTCTCATCACTCGCGCCACTGCTCACCCCCACGTGAATCATCCCCCTTCGCATCTTCTCCCCACTCTCACTCAAAGTCACCACATCGCCACTCCTCAAGACATGGCTCACACCATTCAAATGAATTAGCTTGCTTCTCTCCAATTCGGCATAATTCACTTAACCTTCCTTCACCATTTACACCGCCCTCATTCGCAAAGCATGGGCATTCAACACTCTCAACACTTGATAGTATACACAGCGACATGTCAACAATCTCAGACTGTGTCCCAAATTTCCCCTCCAACTTCCAGACCCCCTCACCTGTTCCCCGGGACCAACATGATAAAGAGCCAAGAATATTCACATTCGACGGCTGGTGAATCAAATGATACAAGGGAAAGCTGACTGGCATGTGATGACACTTCGTGTGCTTGGGAAAGACATGGACTTCCTGGTATGATGTCACACAGCAACCCAGTATGCCATTACCTGAGAGCAGCATGCTTCCTATGTAGACTAACCGGCTGTACAAGTGGCTACTTTAGTGGGCTCGCAATTACAAGACATTGAAGAGGACTCAACAAATTCAGTCCAGGCCACCATCGTTTTGTTCCTTTTTAAGCTTTTGTTAAAATAGTTGCTTCTGTTAAAAAAATTGTCTTGCGTCTCTTTTCGAAAGTTGAAAAGTTAATTAAGAGGATTGGCATAGTGAGTAATGTATGTGGTGAATGAATCATTTCTATAATGAAAAGGGAAGCAGTGGCAGTTTACTACTGTCTTTCAGGGTATGGCTTTTGCACATATTTGAAGTGTGTACTGTAAGATGGCATGATCTAAAAGCTATATAGTGGTCCATTTTAAGTTTGGCTTTATGAATGACAAGGCAGCATGTATACCAAATAATGTTTGAGATGAGACTTTAGCTATGATTGGCTTGAACTAGAGATAAAGATGCAAGTATCATGCTTCAGAGATGGGAGTTTAACTTTGGTGTCATTCTATTGGCATCTATTCTCATTGGCTGTTTGATAAATATGTTAATGCTATAACAGCACTGCCTAGGAAAGGTTTTTCCTTTCCTGAAGTGAATCCAATACTTGCCCTTTAGTGGTGTATTTGGGGTCACCAAGAATTCTCTAGTATAACAATGGGTGTTATCGATGTGCACTGACCATTCCATGATTTAGTGATTATTTTTAATGTGAGCCCTTCTGCTTTGAATGTAGATGTGGAACATGGATCTTTTTGCATTGTCATCCCCATTTTTGTAGACTGTTATTAATGGTTATTCATCTCCACACATAGGGGCACTGCTGTCCAGGCCCCAGTGTGTGTGCTAAACTCTAAAACATAAAGTTGGCTAACCCCAAATTAACAATTAACTTCTCAGTAAGGTCATAAAATATAGTTCAGGAAATACAACAATGGCATGAAAAAGCTCAATGTCACCTGTGGGCTGGACCATGTGGTATTTCATCCAATAATCTATCAAAGGAAACATGGCTTCAGACCTACCTGAGCAGCCTGGCTCCTTCCTGCAGCTTTAAAAACTACAAGCAAACCAATCAAAATAACCCTTTTCAAAGGAAAGAACCCTACATACAAATATTAAATAAGTCACACCTAAGTAGGCTTTGTAGTCTACAAGGTAGGGTAGCTAGTATTTAAAAGTGGATATTGCAAGAATTGCATGGTTGCACGTACCTTCAATAAAGTGACTAGCGCATAAAAGCTATTTCACTATAAAGGACTGTAGCTGTCCCATGAGAAAAACTAGAGTTTGGAATAAAATAATTACTCTATTGCTGATTTGGAACAAACTACTGGGATAATTAAAAATGTCTAAAACTGCAATTTATTAATGAATTAAATATTTAGGAAAAATGGGTTTTAAGTAACTTGACTTTTGCCAGCCTGAAGCCTGGTAAGCTAATTAGCATAAGCCTGCTGACAGGTGGTCCTGCCAGTGGTTCTTCTTAATGGGTGTCTAAAACTGCTTCCAGAGCAGAAACAATGGCTTTGGTATTTTCATAGGAAGACCTGGGTATAAGGTTTGTGAAATATTGCAGCTCAGGGAGGGTTCAAGAACGTCATTAACTTGAGAAGGATAAGAGTGAGACCTACCCATTCATAGTTAAGAGTAAAGAGAGACTTTGAGTAGAGAAGCCTTTTGTATCTAGGCTCTCTGTAGGAGGTGATCCAAGAAGCTATTTGGCGTAGCTGAGAAAGAAGGATGCTTGTTTCCCTAAATTCAGCCCTGACTCACACAACTTCTTTCAGGGGCAGAAAGATTATGGCATGTAGGATTTGCTACAGAATAGTGCATTGTAAGACAAAAAGGATAGATACAAACTTGGAAGGTTTTCTCATTGAATGTTGTTATTGGTTAGGGAGTGTCTTATAAGTCACCCCTACTAGTAGTAAAGCCTACAAAGCTGACACGTCACCCACAGAACATTTGGAACCTGCAGGAGAACATATGAGGACTGGATTTGATGTTTGAGACCTGTGTGAAGAATGAAAGGCTGGTCTTACTCCAACTAGTTCAAGACCAAGGCTTAGTGCACTAGAAGGGTCAGCTGGCTTACTTCCTGTGTGACCAATAAATAGAACAAGCTGAAGGGGTCCTTTTCCCTGAAGTGACCAGCTGATCACTAACATCTGGGCCTACAATAGACCCTGCTGTGGTGGCCTTGCTGGAGTGAGTCCTGGTTCCTAAGTGCTGATGCGGAGGTCCCGGAAGCCTTAAAAGTGACCAAGAAGAACTGCTCCAGACCCTGCAAAAAAGGAGTCAGATTTCAAAGGGACTTTATCAGATACAACTTCAAGGTAGTTATGTTGTTGGATTTTGAGCTCTATGAAAAAAAGGACTGGGTCCGAAGGTACAAACCATGACCTGGTGAGGATGCGAAAAGTAACTGCCCGACGTGAGGACTACCATGGTCACAAATTTGGATTTCTTCTGCTCAGAGCTTTTACCACCTAAACCAAGGGCTTCAGAGGACCTTGCCCAACTGCTAACTGGTTTAAAGAGCACTTCAGTAGATACAGCCTGCAACATTGTCCCACTGAAAGATTCTAACTTCCATTCCAGAGTTGAGTTGAAAGATAACATCGGACCCAAATAATCCGTTTGGTGTGTCCGACCTGCACTCCATCATGGCTGGCCTGAAATCGCACCTAGATCCCTGTCAACTGCTAACAGTGACTATTTACTTTTCCTTGGCCCTTTTTGACATAAACATTTTAGAATTCATGTCTTTGTCTGGTTCCCCATGTTGTTTTTATTGTCATTTTGGTGTCATTTACTCATAAAATCTATTTTTTTAAATTGGTTGTGGATTTTTATTGTGTTCTGTTTTGGATTTTTAACTTGTGCTACTGCTAAATACTTTACACATTTTCCTAAGTGAAGATTGCCTGCTGTGTATCAGTGCTACCAGATTTAAATTATTGAAGATTTATTTTACCCTTACAAGTTTGGGGTCTTATTCTTATTGATGCAATCACATCCACCTTAAACACCCACTTCCTTACAATAGTTTAGTGAAAAAAACAAGAACAATGTCAGGCATTTTTCATCCGTATGTGTAGGCTATGTTGCCAAGTGGCCCATGTCATCTGTGACATATTTAGACAGCCAGGTGCTTTAGCCGCCTAAATGTTTTACAGAATGCAGCTCTGGTTTCCTTTATTTGTATGTCTTTCGTATCTCAGCATGCGCTGCTGCTAGCATAGATAGCAAGAACAGCTGAAGGTGTCAACCATGCCACACAAACATCGTAAGCAAGTCAAAATCCAGGTGGTTCACTCAACATTGCTTTCTACAGTTCGTGTATTTTGCTGTCATGGGTTACAGTGATATGGGTATACTAATGTACATTATACAAGCCTGGGACGTTTTGCTCAATACATACTAAAAATATTAGAACTGCAATAGTAGAATAAGATGTGGGGATATTGCAGACGAAATGTAATAAATGTCTTAATTTAAACCAATATGTAAACTCTTGCATTAAATTCTGTTCTAAAACAATATAAAAGTTGAAAGCCTACATAGCTTTTTATTCAAGCGTGGTTATGGTTTGCACTCTACTAGGTAGCACAAATGAATATTTTGTACTTTGGTTGGATGACAATTTTTTTTTTTTTTAACGAGCCAATATGACACACTATGACTTCACTCTTCATAGAATATCTAATCCTACCATATATGTGCTCCAGACGTACTTGAAGTAATTGTACATGTCTGTCTTCCATCTTGCCAAGCAGTGTACCATGTGTGCTCTTAAGCGTGCATTCAGTAATCTTTATGCAAACAGCAAAACACAGTTTGTAAATTTTAATCACACTCCACATTTTTGGAGTTCACATGTATAGGTTTTTGAGGAGGTAGTCTCTTAGGTCGATTGGTTCACGCCATTAATTATCTTAATCATCTTTTTCTGGAGAAAATGAGTCCTGAGGGAGGCACACAATGCCAAACGAGCCCTGTTCGACAGTACATACCGTGTTAAGACAATCTTACATCTTGGATTGGTTGTGCTTTTTTTTACTCACCATCCGAGCAGAGATATTTCACCTTAGAAAATGGAACATATAAGTATTTGGATAGTGTTCTTATGAAACTGTTGTACTGCCGAAAAAACATCAGAATTAGAAAACTGCAACAAAAATGTTTTTGTTTCTTTTTCAGCAATTTGGCTGTATCAATCTGGAGAAGAACACAAGCAATATTGAGGGAACTCTCAACAGGTGTATATTGATTGCAATACCCCAATAATAATAGTTAATTTGCTTAATTAGAGTAAATATCAATATCTGTTTAACATATTCAAAGGCGTTAGATACACGTTAAAAAACTTGGAAATGTTTCTAACAGTTAAATACACCTCTGAGTTTGTCAAAAGTTTCAAGACTGTCACTATTAACGTGTTTGGCATTTACATGAAGTGTGGATTACTATTTTAGCTCCAAATTTATCGCTACTATACAGTGAAAGTAGATATTGTAGTGTCGATATGTGCAGATTGATAAAGATAATTTACAGCTGTAACTGTAAAAGAGAGGTTAAGGGATAGAGTTAACATTGTTAGGAAATTGATTACCATTTTTTAATGTTGTGTTTGCTACATTTAATATCATATACTGAAGCGTGCCTTAAGTTTAAATATTTATCAGTTTCATGCTTTTGATAGGGTTGCATTTAGTGTTAATAAGGTAAAATGATGGGCCATGCAGTGGCAAATGACAGCTTTTCTGTGTAATAGTGTCTGATCTTTTATTTACCCAATTTACAAATTACATCAAGATTTTGCTTTGTTTCATTTTTGTTGCTAAATTTAGCAATAGAGATGGATAGGAAACAATATTCTTAACTTCCCTGGTCATATACTAGGCAAACAAGCATTGGCATTTTAAGTCTGTCTTCCGAATGAAAGGGCCTTTTGCATCATTGTTGATGGGAAAGATGGGTTTATGCAGTCCATAAGTCATCATATATGCACACAGTTACTCATTTTTGCACTCACGCATACATTTGTACATCAACTGACTTATTCTTGCATTCACTCCCTGAAATAACTGCAAAACAATTCACACACACTCAAGAAAATATGTAAGATAAACAATGTAAGTAGAAAAAAAGAAAACATGCTGCCATCTAAACATGACGGGCATATGCTTGCAATAACAAAACTAAACATAACAGAGGGTATCCGCCTTGCAAATGTATTGTAGATAGTCTATCATTGTTTTAAAGTTCAAGCTCAGCAGCAACATTTAGAACTAACAAGTTGGCCAGCTTGGAATGGTAAACAAAGATACACTATGGACAAAGCCCATTTCTTTTCAGGTGGATGTACATGTGTTCAGAAAATGACATCATTCACATGGCAAGCGATCCAATGACTGATGAGGACTGAAACATGACCACGCTGTTGAATATCATGGATGGACATAGAGTGTAAATGACACTCAGAAAAGAGCTGGCCCAATGGCCCTCTATGTATCTATATGGATAATTATTACATATGGATGTATGTATTTAATTATTTTTTATTACAAGGTCCTGGAAGACAGCTTAGAGGTTTTAGAATTATTGCAGTACAAATCTTCTCACACCCCCAGGGTTTATCAGAGGTGGTAACAAACACCAAACACATTCCCCTTGCAGGTAATTTGTTACATTTCATTTAGGAAAATACCTTTCCATAGGCTCTAATGCAGAGACACAACAATCCACCGTAAATGCCTATTGACTTTATTGTATGCTTTTTATAATCAATATGTCAGGGTTAATGCATTTATCATAACTTTTCCTAATGAAAATATCAGACCTTTGGCCACAGAAATATTCTTTCCTATTGAACCAATCAGGCCTGTAGCTGGTATCATTGACATCACCGTAACCAACAGAGTCCTCCTGTACTTAGCATAAGGTCCCCACAAGACAACCATCAGGCATAAAATCATAAAATTACATAGTATACCAAATTACAGTTGGCAACTCAAAATACTATCTCTTCTAAGAGGCTGAAACAAGGATGCTGACAGTACAAATCTTCTGTACCCACGGTTTGCCATAAGGGTTGATCAGCACCAAAACTCTTACCTTCAATGGTAATCTGTATGATTCCATATGACAAAATACTTATCTGTCGGGTTCAATACAAAATAATTACAGTCAACCCTTAAATGCCTACTAACTTTGTCAGGCTTACTTCCAGTTATCATAAAAAATCTGACCTAAAACCTTTATGATTGACTTGCCTCCATAAATCGAACTCAGACTTACTTTGTTGGTTCATTAGCTTTCCAACAAGGCAACAATCAAGTATACTGTTATAAAAAAAACAAATATATACAAAATACAGTTGTCAAATCAATATAAAATCCCCAAATCTTCTACACCCCTGGTTTCTTCCGGTGGGTACCCAACACCCAAATCCTTGCCTACTACAGTAATCTTCAAGGTTCCATAGAATAAAATACCTGCCTACAGACTTTAGAGTGTAGTAACAATCCAGCCTTAAAGGCCAATTGTCTTTCACACAGACATATTGCAATACGTTCGGCAGGCTTACTGGCTTTGTCATTACATTTCATACTAAACAGAACCAACTTATGAACTCCGTCATGATGTTTCACAATAACTGGTTAAGCCTTTACCCATTAACTTTGACTTTATAGTGCACCCAACACTTGCCTATTCAAGCGCAAATAAACTGGCAAATAATGTATATACAGTTATAAAATTACAAATGTAGACAAATACAACTTGTAAAACAATATACAATCCCTCTTTGTGGGGCCTAATAAGAGTAATTACAGTAAAAACCCCTAGGATTGTCCGGTTGGGTAGTCAATGCCAAAACCTTTGCTGTTAGAAATGGCCCTTTCTGCATTGTCACCCCAAACTTTTTGTGTACCTCTTCCCTTTTTTGCTGAATTCGTTTTTGTTGGCATTAGGACTCTGGGCACTTTATTACTGCTAATCAGTGCTAAAGTGTGTGTGTTTATTCCTCTGTGTATCCACAATTAGCATATCTAATTTACTTCTAAGTCCCAAGTAAAGTGCACTATTTGTGCCCAGGGCCTGTAAATTAAATGCTACTAGTGGGCCTGTAACACTGATTGTGCCATCTACTACAGTAGCCCTCAGGCCTGCCACTACAGAGCCTGTGTTTGCAGGTGTAAACTGCCATTTGAACCGGGCAAGTGTACCCACTTCCCAGGTCCAGTCCTTCCTTTTTATTACATGTAAGTGGGCCCTAGCTAGCCCAAGCTCAGGGTGCAGTATTTAAAGGCTTGGATATGTACCTTTAGGATTGTGCAATTCATTTCTCGATGCTGCAAGGCCTATCTCTCCCATAGGTTAACATTGGGATTACCTTGATACAGTTTTGAAGTGTAATTTCCAATTTGGTGGGAAAAGGTAGATAGTTGGAGTTTGCTGTCTCTGCACTCACAATTTAAAATCACAACTTATGGTGAAGTCGAATTTCAAATTGAAATTCTGAAAATGACACTTTTCGAAAGTTGCCATTTTCTTACTTTAACCATTCTGTGCCTCAGCCTGTCTCTGTAAACATGTTTATGGTGGCTGACAGCTGGGCTATGTGCACACACAAAGGGAGCTGGGGTGTGAGGCTCACACCTCTATGGTCAGGTTACCTATGTGTTTTATATGCCTGAAAGTGTCACCTGCAAGTGAATAAACACTTGATGTGCAAAGAGGTTCTGTGCAACAGAACCAGATTCCTGTGCAGAAGTACGCTTGCCTTGTAGAAAGCTGTCAATCTAGGAATAATTGTCTGCATTAATTAAGATTATGGGTGGAAAAAGTGGAGGACAGGGATGCAACAGGTCCTTGTCATGAAAAATGTTTGAACTAATAGATTGTTTACAAACATTTGTCAAGTGTCTTCGCATCCTTCGTCGCTGCTAACCTTCTTGTGGGCATGTGTTTTTACAATGTTATGAACCAGTGAGCAACCAAATATTTGATGGGGCTAGGACAAGGACTTTATTTTTCACATGCAAATATAACACTGTGGAAACGTGTTTGAATAAAAGGAAAAACATCACTGCAACTCAGTCTTAACCACAGGATTGTCTTCCCATAGACAGTGCACTTGACTATTATCTTACATTCCTGACTCCTTTATGAATGCACTCAAACAGTTGTAAATCTTTGCAAGACTGGATTTACGCCTTTTGCAGGAATTTCAGTCTGCTATGATGCAGCTCTAGGTGCTGCCACGTAAACAGAAAAGATCTTATTATAACCTTCTGTAAAGTCTAGACACGTCTTTCTATATCACATCGCTGTAAAAATTAAAAACAAAAATCCAAGCTAGTGAGCATCTATCTTGTATGTAGATCGCTGGTTATGATTGAAATTCAACTTTTTACCTTTCACCATTGTTTTCAGTTTTAGCAGATATGTTTCAGATAATGGTAAACTGGAACTTAATATACTTCTTTGTTTCCATTTGTAGATAAAAAAAAATGTCTAGCCACCATTCAGCTGCGGGCCCACCGTGCCTCATCTCCTCAAGGCATTCAACGAGCCACCGTAGCAGCTCGAGAAATTCGAGCACAGGCAGACACAGTCCACCTGCATGCCCGACAGCGTGCGCAAATACGATAAACACTACGAGAACTTCGCATAAGAAACCCTTCATGTCACCTATGCATTTTACGGAAAAAGGGTATCACACTGGCCCTATTCGCAGACATTCTGAGGGTCCTCACCCCCGCTCCCACAGAAGTTCTTCACAACTTAGACACCACTCTCATCACTCCCAACACTCCCATCATTCACGCTCACCATCCCACCATTCTCAACGCTCATCATCCCACCACTCAATTCATTCTCCATCCCACCATGCAGTGTCCCACCACTCACGCTCACGTTCAAAATCATCCCACCATTCGCAGAAGTGCGACCCTCCTGCCCACCGTTCCCTCTCACCTCACCACTCACATCCAAAATCCCACCAGTCACGCGCACTAACCCGCCATTCACATTCATCCCACCCCTCAGCCCACCCCTCTCACTCAAAATCCCACTCAACACACCACTCGCACTCAAGATCCCACCACTCAACCTCACCATCCCATCACTCTAGATCACCATCTCACCATTCGCATCACTCACCATCCCCCCACTCTCATCAGTCACGCCACTGCTCACCCCCGCGTGCAGCATCTCATCACTCACACCACTCACACTCAAACTCCCCACATCACCACTCTTTAGGGCACCCCTCTCACCATTCTGCCTCTCCAGGGGGGCATCATTCATTCAGTAGGTATGAAGTGCCAGCATTCAACTTACCGACCACCTTGTCATCAATGTCAGACTGTGTCTTCGAGTCCCCCTCACCTTTTTCCAGTGACCAATATGATAAAGAACCAAGAATATTCAGATTCAGCAGCTGGTGAAGCAAATGATACAGGGGAAGCTGCCTGGCGTGTGAAGACACTTTGTGTGCGCGGTAAAGGCATGGACTTCACTGTGTGATGTTACACAACAACCCACTATACCATTATCTGAAGGCCGCATGCTTCCTACTAGACTAAACAGCTGTACAAGTGGCTATTTTAGTGGGCTTGCCCATTGCAAGACATTGAAGAGGACTCAACAAATTCAGTCCAGGCCACCGCTGTTTTGTTCCTTTGATGCTTTTGTTAAAATAGTTGCTTCTGTTAAAAAAATGGTCTTGCGTCTCTTTTCGAAAGTGGACAAGGCAATCAAGAAGCATGGCTATGTGTGTGATAAATGAATCAATCATATGTATACTGAAACGGGAAGCAGTGGACATTTGTAGATCTTTTGAGCATGTACTGCTGCAACACCGGGCGCGGAGCGCTGGGTCGTGTGTATGTTGGGCTTCATGTATGATTTGAAGCATTTATTTGCCAAATTCTTCTGGGGATGAGTCTTCAGCTGTAGACTCTGTACTTCTATGACTTGCTTGAACCAGAGAAGTAAGCATGTCATCCTTCATAGGTAGAGCTTAACTTTGGAGTGATTTATTTGGCATCTGTTTTCATTGACGTTGCTAGTTAAGTTCATGTTCTCATGACATACGTGCCTAAGAGATTTTTCTTGCTCAGAAGCAATCTAATTCTTGCCCTTTAGGGGCCTATTTGGCGTCACAAATAAGTCCTTATTATTTCAATGGGTTTTATCAATATGCTCTGTGACCATTCAGCCATTTATTGTTATTTAACTTCGCCATCCCTTTCTTCAGAATATTGATGATTAAAAAACCCGAGACCAATGCTTGGCTTCGTAAACTGCACATTTTAAGGTGCATCCCTGTATGAGAGCAGGGTTGACCAATGGTCCATGTTATCTGTGACATCTTTTGCCAGTCGGAGTTTTTAGGCAACAAAACTATTTCGGAATATGTAGTTGTGTTTCCTTTTATTACTGTGGTGTTTGTTGTGTGTCTCATCATGCCCTGCTGTTGACCTAGATTTCAGCTGAAGGTTTCACAGATGCCAATCATCCTTCAGCCAGGTATACTGGAGTACGAATGTGCTTGTTTGTAGGGTGTATGTGCGCCTGTGTTTTTTCGTATTAAGGTTCCTGTTTGTATGTTTCCTGCGTGCATGGCTGCATGTACGTTGTTTGTTTTGCACATATATGTATATTTTTGGGTTCAAAGGCGTCTCAGTCTGTTTGTCGATGAAAACATTCATAAGCGCAGGTGCCAGTGTACGAATTTCAAACCTAGTGGCTTTATTGTTTGATTTGAACTTCAGAGTTAATCAGGTTTCAGACCAAAGAACAAAAGGAAAGCTATTTAAATCGTTCCAAGCAGAAGAGCAGCGATTCTATATATAGGACATTACAAATAGTTCAATTGATAAGTAATGCATTTGACACATTTTCTTACAGGAGGTTAGTTGAGCTCCATAGCACACTACGAACAGCTAATGAGAGCAGAAAAGAAAAGTAGAATGTTTTACACTGTATCCAGACCTTTTTTGTAATGATCCATGTTTACAAAAACTGCAAAGGATAACCTTGATGGTAACATTTCCGTTCATCCCCTGCCACGTCTTACACCCAGTCACCAGTGTTCTTCTATGAGAAGAGATGACGTGAAGGTACTTAAACATACAGGTTGTACAATACACAGTTGCAGTTTGGAGCAGGGGTTACTCCATCACAGTGTGACAGATGTTCTATCCCTACCCAACTTATTCCAAATGCCATAGGGTATAACGCACTCGTAATACGGCTGGTTGGGATATCCTTTATGTTCTGATAGAGTAACCTATCTTGCAAACTGTATATCAGGCCCTTAACTACATAAGGCAATATTAGGTGGCGGCTTCTACAAGCCAGTGGTGGCGATGCCAGATTATCTGTAGATGCTCAAATATCGCCCTAGAGGTAAAACAGGGCTTTGGCAGTATTGTGTGTTTGCCTTAGGTGCCAAAAATACTTTCAATTTCCCTGGACTGCCTCACTGCAGGTCATGAAAGAGGGACCAGTAAAATCAGTGAATTGGGCTGGTTTGCGTACTTTCAAACACAGGTGGCGTTTTCATTATTAGAACTGCCTGGATTATTTTGTTTGCACATTGGACCTCTAAGGGAGTGGCTGAGAGCCCCACTTGTAGAGAAGTGTCAAGGTACAAGGGCACTGGAGACTGATGTTACGCTTGTCCTGTCTTGGCACATGTTATCAAATTATGATATGCACACTAGAGTGCTGGTGTGGACTTGTGGCTGAGCACAGTATTGTAGCAAGGATGCCATGGACCCTGGTGCAAGCAAGGAAAATAGCCCCTTGACTGCACTTACAACAACCTTCAGAAGTAAATGGGCCCCTCAGGGCCCCAGTTCACTGCACTTGATGCACCAATGGTGGGCCCCCCTAGCTGAGCAGTCTAAAGTCACCAGTAAGTGTCACATCTAACATATGACGACAGTGTACGGAATAATCATAACACAACTGTCTATAGACCTACAGAAGCATTTGAGGGAACAATATTTCACACCCGTCCAAAGCTTCAGGTGGCATTACAAGCCTGAGGACAACTACACAATACAGCTATATGACACATGGGGGGTCATTTTGACCCTGGCGGCTGGCGGTAAGGTGGCGGGAACACCGCCAACAGGCTGGCGGTGTCCCGCCAGCTATCATGACCGTGGCGCAAAAGCCACGGCCATACCGCTGGCCCCTCCACTTTACCGCCAGGTCTCTGCCTGGCGGTCATAATCCCCAGGGCAGCGGTGCAAGCACCACTGCCCTGGGGATTATGAGTCCCCGACCGCCAGCCTGTCCGTGGCGGTAAACACCGCCATGGAAAGGCTGGCGGTAAGGGGACTTGGGGTGCCCCTGGGGGCCCCTGCACTGCCCATGCACTTGGCATGGACAGTGCAGGGGCCCCCAGGCATAGCCAGTCGCACATTTCACTGCCCGAATTTCGGGCAGTGAAATGTGCGACGGGTGCTACTGCACCCGCTGCACATCAGCATTGCTGCCGGCTCCATTACGAGCCGGCAGCAATGTTGATGTGACATTTCCGCTGGGCCAGCGGACGCTAACGCTGTTACCGTCCGCTGGGCCAGCGGAAATGTCATAATAGGGAGGCAGGAATACCGCCGGCAATGGCGGTATTCTGTCTCCCGCTGCCTCAGCGGTCTTCTAGGAAGACCGCCGAGGTCGTAATGACCCCCCTAGTTTCTTCACTCATCATACAGTGTCCTGGTGAAAAGTCACTATCAGAAAATCAACTGGAAGCCCTTACACAGAATAGGTCTTCAGTTCGGTCTCCAGTGATCTCACAATAAAATTACTTTCAGGTTAGCGGGTCTGCATTATTTAAACTGGTAAACATTGAAGGCGTCAGAACAACTGTGTATGCCAAATCGCAACTTTGCAAGAAATAACGTACATTTATGGTTGCTTTTTCTGAGTGGGGGTAAATTAGTTTTGTGATGGGACACACTAATCTAAAAGTAGGTGGAGGAGTGGGAACTGTATGGTGAAGCAGGCATGAAGGCAGGGAGAGTCCATGGCCCTGGCATTTTAGAGTTAATGAGTTCCCTATAAGTAGGGTGGTATTTACTACAGCTGGTCTTTTTAGGAGAGATCAAACCGTATTAGGCAGATTGATGGACTGCACCTCCGGTGAGCTCTCCACGACTGGGCTATGCTTGCTGGTTACTCTTGCTCTGCTGATAGTGGAATGGGGCTGATTAGAAGTTAAGCCACCGCAAAATAGCACGTGACCATCTTAAAAGGATTAACTATAACCACAGTAAATCAGGGTAGAATGTGCTGGCGAAGCGAGAAAGTTTGTTCACAAAATGTGAATGTATTCTCACTATGTATGCTGTTATCTCACGCATAAGATTGCAGCTGCCTGGTGTATTATTCCATGGGAGTACCCCTTCATCGGGGGTGGCGAGGTGTCACTTCTTGTGGGAACACCTATAAAAGTAGTTGGACTCCCACAAACTTTTTGCCCATATTTCCCAATCACAAATACATTACTTACATGCGTCTTGTCAAAGGAATGCATATTCTGGCATAAAGTGAAGGCAATATCCTAAAATTGGTGGAAATTATAGGCGTTGGGGTTCTCCCTAGGGCAACATGTTTTCCATCTGGAGGAAAATGCTTAAAGCTGCCCTGCAGTGATAACTACAAACCGGTTCCTCTTACCGAGTCTTACATTATCAGCAATCACCAACAATTCGAGTTGCAGACGACGTCTGGCTAGGTTTTGAAAAGCGTCATTTACCACATGGTAAATGTACTAACTCTTATATAAGTAGTAGCACAAGTTAATAACATGGAATTCACCCTCTGGAAGAACGCAAGGACCCCTTCACCCTCTGGAAGAACGCAAGGACCAAATGAAATGAGTTTAACAAGTGTAATAATTGAACAATCAGATAGGCCAAGATAACTTTAAATCATCAGTATATACAAATATTTACAGCAAGTACACAAGTCCGTACACTGTCACATTAAATGTCCGTGGACCAGTGGTCCCAAAAAGCATGGGCAAAGCCCATACATGACTGCTGCCTCAAAACTGAGAGAACACTGCAGGGGCATCAGGTTGAAAAAAAACAGGCACCTCAGGGGGAAGGGGAGGGGGGCACTTCAGCCGGATGATGGGACGATGCCACTGCTCCTCAAGGGGGCTCCATGCCCACTGCCTGGTCCTGGGGAGTGAAAAGCCAAAGTCTCTCAAGTCTCTCAAGTGGGTTCAATGCCCACTGCTTGGTCCTTGGGAGTGCAAAGCCACAGTCTCTCAAGTGGATGCTGTTCTCCTCTGGTTCTGGAGGGGACTTGGTGCCCAGAGTGCTTCATCCTGCCAAGGACTGGGTGAGTGGATGCTGTTCTCCACTGGTTCTGGAGGGGGCATGGTGCCCAGAGTGCTTCATCCTGCCAAGGATTGGGTGAGTGGATGCTGTTCTCCACTGGTTCTGGAGGGGGCCTGCTGCACCAGGGGTGTGGCAGTTCTCATACCCTCACATGGGTGTCTGAGCCACAAGATTTACCGGTAACAGGTAGCATGATACTCCATGGAGGCAGAGCCACACTCCTCCTTGCGCGACTGAGGCTGCAAACTGCTGGTAGTGCCAGTGCTGGTGCCTCATGTAGTGTGTGTAGGGTCCAGGACTTCTCCTGCAGCCTCGGACGGCTGCCCACTGGGGATGCTGCTGATGTCCGCTGTAGTGGCACTGGCTGGGCACGTCGCGGGGCAGGTGGCGATGGCGGAGATGCTGCCCGTGGTGCAGGTGTCTGCACTTGTGGAGGGAGACACCAGGCCGTCTCCTGCAGACTCGGAAGGCTGCCCACTGGGGATGATGCTGGTGACTGTAGTTGAGGCAGTTGCTGTGCAGGTGGCGGTGCAGATGGCGGTGCAGGCGGCGGTTGTTGCGGCTGTGATCACGGAGGTACAGGTTGCTGATCTGTCTTGCGAAAGGGGAGACACCAGTCCCTCACCCGGAGGCTCCGTGCCCTGAGGTGACTTCCCTTTGCTCTTGTGTCCCTTCCCCACCTTGGAAGTCGCTGCTGGGACCATGGCACTGTCCTCTTTGGTTCTGGATGAGGCCTTGCTGGGTGGATGGTGCGGCTTTTCTCTTCTGCATGCTGGCCCCTTCTTTACCTCGGCAGGTGGCGGAATAGGGTGGTCCTTGACTTCACTAGGTGGCACACTGGCAGCCCTGATGGGTGCCCCCTTCGATCTGGATGAGGATTTGGTGGCTGAGGTGCTGGTCAGGGCTCAAGACAACCTGGCCGTAGGGAAAGGACGGGGGGGAGGTGTAGGGAACAGGTCAATGGTAGCCAGGAAAAGTTTTTTAGACACACGGGGATGGGAAGATGGAGGGGGTTTGGGAGTGGAGGAAGAGGTAGTGGTTGTAGGAGGTGTACGTCTGCTGAGTTTGGGTGAAGGTGCATGGGTTTGAGGCTGTTGTGAGGTGGATGGCTGTTGAGTGGGTGTGTGCCGACGTTTGTGTACTTTGGGAGGAGGGCTTACAGACACACTGGGAGAGGACACAGGGGACATGTGAATGGTAGTGGGGGTGGTGATTGCACATGAGCGGTGTGTGGTGATGGGCGTGCTGGTGATGGAGGTAGTGGCTGATGATTTAGTGCATGCAGGTGTGAGTGGAGACAAGACTGGGAGGGAGGTGGAGGAGGGGGACACAGTGGAGGCAGTGGATTTTGGTGTGTCTGCATGGGTATGGTGCTTGTGTGAGTGCCTGTGGGATGTGTGGTGCTTATGTTTTCCTGAGCAACTTTTGTGTGTTGATGTGTGTGCATGCTGGTCTGATGGTGTGCTTGGGATAGGCTGAGGGGATTGGGTAGGGGTAGTGGAGGTTGGAAGGGGGAGTCTGGACACAGGGACAATGGCTGCCAGCAGTGCTGAGGCCAGAGCCTGAAATGCTCTCTGTTGGGCCGCCACACCAGAATGAATGCCCTCCAGGTATGCATTTGTTTGCTGCAAATGCCTCTCAATACCCTGGATGGCATTCAAAATGGTTGACTGCCCAACAGTGAGGGATCTCAGGAGGTCAATAGCCTCCTCACTGAGTGCAGCAGGGCTGACTGGGGCAGGGCCTGAGGTGCCTGGGGCGAAGGAGATGCCCACCCTTCTGGGTGAGCGGGCACAGGAAACATGCTGAGAGGCTGCTGGGGGGGCAGTGCTGGTAAGGGGGGTGGCGGCTGGACCTGTTGTTGCATTGGGCACAGAGGTGCCCACCACTGCAAGGGAGCTCCCATCAGAGGAGAAGTCACTGGTGTCCCCTCCTGTCCCCGTCGTGGAGCTCCCCTCACCCTCCGTCCCACTGGTGCCTTCAGGCTCCGTACATTCACCCTCCTGGGCCATGTGGATTGCAGCTCCCTCCTGCTCCGGTGCCACTGTTCCTCCACCAGATGATGCTAATGCACAAAGGACAGGGTGACAAAACTAAAAGGGGGGAAAGACAGAGGAGACTCATGGTCAATGCCAGCAACACCACTACCGTTGGTGGACACAACACACAGGGAGCAGCCCTATGCACTAGCCCAAGCACTGACAGGTCTTAGGAAAATCACCTGCCCATGGGGGACTATGCCTAACCCCATTTGCTTCACACCTGGAACCCACAGTAGGCTGACTAGTTGTAGATGGCCACTACCACTATTGGGGTTGGGGTGCCACAGAGCCTGCCTAACAAGGGACCTACCCTACCAAGTGCGCCCTGGCCTAGGGGAACCCACAGCCCACATCCTCCACCCAGACACCTCGTAAAGCGCACAGAGTCAACTGAATGAGACTGTACTCACCCCCTTGTGGCTGCTGTGATGCCCTCAAGCACCCATCCAACTCTGGGGAATCCACCGCCAGGATCCGGAACATCAGGGGAGTCATGGTGCGATGGGCACCCCTTCCAGGTTGGGAGGCCATCGCCAGCTGGGCCTCTGCCGTCTTCTTTCTCCAGTGGCGCAGGTCCTCCCATCTCTTGCGGCAGTGGGTGCTCCATCTATGATAGACCCCCAGGGTCCGCACTTCCTTGGCGATGGCACGCCAAATACCCTTCTTCTGGTGGGCGCTGACCTAGAGGAAAGGTAAAGTAAGAATGGAACTTACTCCCCCCTCCGGTTCTTTATACTCATTGGCTACCAGTTCCCACCCATGCCCTGAAACACATACACATACACTGACCATCCTCACATGCAGGCGTCAGCCCCCCCACAACATGTATCTTCCATTCAGACCACTCCATACATTCATTTTCCATGCATCATGCTCACAGTTTAGTCACCTGTTTGTCTGGAGGACGGTAGAGTAGCTTGTACTGGGGAAAGACCCCATCCACTAGTCTCTCCAACTCCTCCGAAGTGAAGGCAGGGGCCCTTTCCCCAGACACTCAAGCCATTTTCGCTTCCAGACTGAGGTCACAGCAGCACTTGCAGTGTAGGTCCTCTCCTGTTGAAGGTCAGGTATCAAGTGAGTGAACAGCTAGAAAATGGTGGTCACGTCCGCGGCGGTGCGTACCGTCACCGCCGGCGTACATCGTCATTGGCTCCTGCAACCCATAGGGCCCAATGATAACCAATGCTGAATAGCACAGCGGTCTTCGACCACCTACCGCGACGCTGCACAACGCCAGTGCAGTTACCTCATTTCCCCTTGTCCCTCCTTACAGGTCAGGCAGCTGCCATTTCAGGGGGGCACATGGCAGGGCACCTAACAGCGTCACAGCACATTTGGGCAGGAATACGGACAGAGAGTGCCACACACCGATTAAATCATATTAGTGCAAAACACCCTTGTGCAACCTATGTGGTACATGACCCTCTGCTCACCATTCTCCTCCATAGGGCAAATCCGCTGGGGCAGATGATGAGACGGCGTCATCCTCAGGTGTACAGACCCCTGGTGGACCTGTCGACAATGGAAGACAGACACATCATTATCACCTACAGACTTGATCGTGCCACAATCCAAGAACTGTGTGCCCAATTGGAGCCAGACCTGATGTCAGCTATAGGCCATACCACAGGTATCCCCCCTCTAGTACAGGTCCTGTCAGTGCTCCATTTCCTGGTCAGTGGTTCCATTCAAACAACAGTGGCCATGGCATCAGGGATGTCACAACCAATGTTCTCTAACGTGTTGTTCAGAGTGTTCTCTGCCCTACTGAAACAGATGCACAGCTACATTGTTTTCCCCCAGGTGGAGGATTTGCCCACAGTGAAAGCTGACTTCTATGCCCTGGGACATATCCCCAACATCATTAGTGCCATTGATGGTACACATGTGGCATTTGTACCCCCCACAGGAATGAACAGGTGTACAGAAATCGTAAAGGCTACTATTCAATGAATGTGCAGATGGTGTGTTTGGCAGACCAGTACATCTCATGTGAATGCCAAGTATCCTGGCTTGGTGCATGACGATTACATTTTGAGGAATAGCAGCATCCCTTATGTGATGGGGCAACTCCAGAGGCACCGTGTGTGGCTAATAGGTGAGCCCAAGGTCCCCACACAGTATGAATAGGTGTCTGGGTAAGGGATAGTCCCTAAGGGTTGGTGTATGTCTAACAGATATCCCTTGACATTTGCAGGTGAGTCTGGTTACCCCAACCTGTCATGGCTACTGACCCCAGTGAGGAATGCCAGGACAAGGGCAGAGGAACACTACAATGAGGCACATGGGCGAACTAGGAGGATTATTGCGCAGACTTTCGTCCTCCTGAAGGCCAGATTCCGGTGCCTCCATCTAACAGGTGGCTCGCTATACTACTCACCGAAGAAGGTGTGCCAGATCATCGTGGCATGCTGTATGTTGCACAACCTGGCTTTGCGACGCCAGGTGCCTTTTCTGCAGGAGGATGGGCCTGATGTTGGTCTTGTGGCAGCTGTGGAGCCTGTGGACAGTGAGGAAGAGGAGGCAGAAGATATTGACAACAGAAACAACAAAACAACATCATCATGCAGTACTTCCAGTGACACACCGGTAAGAGACTGGCACTGCTCATCTCATATCAGACTACTGTAGGACATTGTATAAGTCTTATTACCTTTGTGCATGGACCCTACAAGTTCACTTTGGCTTTCCTTTTCACAGATCTGGGTACCACATTCTGCCTTCTGCTATGTTCACTGCTGCCCAACAACTGTCATACTTTGGTATGTGCAAATTAACATTTACTATGTTATTTGTTAAAAAGGTTGTAATAACACATTTGTGAAAGTACAGACTGACTCAAAATTGTTTTGTGATTCAAGGGTGTTTATTTTAGTGCTAAGAAGTGGAGGGGGATGTGCAATGTGCTTGGGTGATGTTGGAGGAATATCCATGGGAGAGTCCAGTCTCTTTGGATCACAGCTGCATTGTCCAATGGGGCATAGGAAGTGGAGCAATGGCAGTTCAAGGTGGTCAGGGTGACATAGTGGGACAGAAGGGTGGCAATCAGGAGAGTCTTATTTCCTGGCAGGGGTCTTGGCAATGTTCTCTGTCTTGTGTCTGGATCGCAGGGACTGTTTGCGGGGTGGTTCACCTTCTGCAGGGGGTGGGGTGCTGGTGACCTGTTGGTCCTGTGGCGGGACCTCCTGTCCACTAGTGCTGGCGGACGTGGAGGGCTGTTCATCGTTCGGGCTGATGTCAGTGGCCCTGTGGTATGCCACTGTCTCGCTCATGGTGTTGGCCACGTCTGCCAGCACCCCTGCAATGGTGACCAGGGTGGTGTTAATGGACTTCAAGTCCTCCCTGATCCCCAGGTACTGTTCCTCCTGCAGCCGCTGGGTGTTCTGAAACTTGGCTAGTACCCGTGCCAATGGTCTCCTGGGAATGATGGTATGCTCCCATGATGTTGGAGAGTGCCTCGTGTATATTGGGTTCCCTGGGCCTGTCCTCCCCCTGTCGCAAAGCAGTCCTCTCAGCTTCCCTGTTGTCCTGTGCCTCTGTCCCCTGAACCGTTTGCCCACTGCCACTGACCCCAGGTCACTGCCACACTGCTGATTGACGTGTCCTCGGGACAATGGCATGGGCCCGCTGGGTGGGTGCGTGCTGTGGTGGTGTTTCCTGAGGGCGGAGGTTCAGTGGTGGTTTGGGACTGTGGCAGGGGAACTGACTGTCCAGAGGTCCCTAATGGGCCGGGCTGGTCATCTTGATACAGGCGTGCAGAGCTGCTGTCGTCACTGTGGGCCTCTTCTGTGGGGGGACTGGATATGGCTGGCACCTTCTGTCCGGTGACGTTGGGTAGGGGTCCTGTTGGGGTGTAAATGCATAGTTATTGTATCTGTGTGTGCAATCTTGTGCAATGGGTGAGTTTCCCTCTACTCCTGTGCTTGCATTATCGCCTTGGCCCTTGTGTGAGTGGTGATTGTGTGCCCTGGATGAGTCTTTCTACCTGGACATGCTTTGGTGATGGATGTCCATGCAAGTCTGTGATGTGAGTCCATGCATTGTTGTCACATGTAGGGCTTGGTATTGGGATGTGTGGGTTGTGACAGTGGGGTATCTCTGAGGTGTTGGGGTGATGGGTGTGAGGGTAGGGGTAGACGTTTGTGATGGCATGCAGGCAGGGTGGGGGGGGATATAATAGTAAAGATTTGACTTACCAGAGTCCAGTCCTCCTGCTACTCCTGCGAGGCCCTCAGGATGCATGATCGCCAAGACTTGCTTCTCCCATGTTGTTAGCTGTGGGGGAGGAGGTAGGTGTCGACTGCCAGTCCTCTGTACGGCTACCTGGTGTCTGGATACCACAGAATGTACCTTCCCCCATAGGTCATTACTCCTCTTCCTGATGTCATCCCGTGTTCTTGGATGCTGTCCCACTGCGTTGACCTTGTCGACTATTCTCCACCATAGCTCCATCTTCCTAGCAATGGACGTCTGCTGCACCTTTGATCTGAATAGCTGTGGCTCTACCCAGATGATTTCCTCCACCATGACCCTGAGTTCCTCCTCAGAAAACCTGGGGTGTCTTTGAGGTGTCATGATGTGGTGTGGGTGATGTGTGAGGTGATGGTTGATGTGATGTGTGGTGTGATGTGTTGGGGTGTATTCTTTGATGTGAGTGGATGGTGTATGAGTGATGATGTTGTGCACCTCTGGATGCTGCTGTTGTCGTAGCTTTTCTGTCTCTCTGCTTCTTCCAAAAATGTCATTGTAAGGGGTTGTGGGTAATGTGGGTGCGTGTTTTATAGTGGTGTGAGTGTGTGGGTGTGGTTTGTGTATGTGTACCAAGTGTGTGTATTTTGAATTGTCCAATGTGATTGTGTTTTGTAAGTGTGTGTGTATTTTGAGCGTGGCGGTGTGCACCGCCAATGGATTACCGTGGTTGAAAGACTGCTGCTTTGATTCATGGGTCGTGATAGTGTGGGCGTATTCCTGTTGGCGTAACGGTGTGGGTTTTGCTATCGCCAGTTTATCACTGACCTTTGGTGTGGCGGACTTGTGTGGGTGTCTGTATTTCGGAGGATTTCTAAGTGTAGGTCATAATACCTGTAGCGGATTTCTGCCGCGGGCACGGTATGTTGGCGGCCGTCAGCATGCCGATCAGTGGCCTTTACCGCCAGGGTTGTAATGAGGGCCATAGTGTTCTTCCCACTGTAGACATCACATCTCACTTCCCAGTGTTCACTTGCCATCTGGAGAGGAGCTCTGAAAAATACCCTTAAATATTGACCGCTGAATCTCAAGTATGTGTTAGTGCTGTAGCAAAGAGTTCGTGTGACACAAGCCAGACTGAGTCTGTTCAGTTTTTGAATATGGGGCCCAGGGGTTCAAAGGGGTACAGCTGAGATCAGACAGGTGAGCTGAGAGAATGAGAAATATGACTAATATGATATCACGTCTCCTTATGAGTTAGATAGTTGTCTAGCAAGGGCGCACAAGCACCTTCGAAGAAGGAGAGGAGGTCTAGGGGAAGAATGGGGGGTGGGAAGTAGGAGGGAGGTGAAGGGATGGGGAAGAGACATCCAGGCATACTTTGTGATTTCTTAGCTAGCCCATGTCTGATCAGTCAGTGGAGCACAGATGAAGAATTCATGGTGTGGGGATGAGAGGGAGGGCCGTCAGTGATACTGGATTGTTACACTGTACATCCACCCTTTGATCAGAATATTCCTGTTATTGCCCCTAGCAGACACTGCACTCACCCAGCTGTCACAAAACCTTGTACCCGTTCCTCTGGGAGGTCAACTGCAGCCCCACCAGGACAACTGATTAGTTGTCTCCCACCAAATCCGCCATCCAGGTGCAGACTCCGGTGAGCTTTGGGCATAATCACGCTACATTGCCTCATTGTCATTTGCCAGCATATCTGTCAGTGCACCCCAGAACTGTAGGTCCCTTTCTTCATTTCCATCTAGTCTGACCCTCCTGAGCTGACACTCTTCCACCACTGCTCTTCCAGTAGATCCGCCCTCCATTTGCACCCTGCCCGTACTGCTCAGCTAGCCCAGTGTATGATAATTTTGCATCTGGCAAGAACCAGCCCCAGTTAGGCAAATCGGTATTTCATCTTGCCACCTTTTTTAGGAAGTGGCAATAGTCCAAGTAGGCAATGACATATTGTAAGGTCTATTGTCATACCTGCCACCCTCTGCATCTACTACTATTTCCCCCCAAAAGGGTTTCACTATCCGACATGCCCACCTAACATGTTTGAAGTCAGTCAGTGAAACCCTGAATATTCCACTTCCGACAGTGCAGTCCAGATAGACTCTGAGTAAATGTTACAGAGTCACAAAGTACAAATAGTAAAATGGTGTCAGCTTAAATCTGGCATTTCCCGCCACTTCCTGCACTAATGCTCAGTAATGCCTCCATGCCCACTCAGTTAGGGGCATGGTAGGTCCCCATTCCATTTTTTCCTTTGTGGCGGTCATGCCTGTTTGCCTATCACTTTTTAGGTGTTTAAACCTTGAAATGATGTCTCTAGTGGATCCGGGATCCAGAATCAACCTCAGAACATTTAATTTGCTAGGTTCATTAGAAAAAGTTGGACATATTACCCTGACCGTCTGGGCCATACTTGCATATTGCATGCTTTGTCCTGGGTCAATTCCGAAGTGCGTCCCTGATTCTTCTATTGTCATAAATATATAGTTCAGATACAGATCGATCTCCAGCTCTCTGAAATCCCCCTTCTACCCAGTGTGTGACATCCATGGAGTTCATATATATGCAAGTGGGTGCTACCACATAATAGGAAAGAGTTTAGCATAGGGTGTTTGTCTCATGACGTGTGTGACTGCCGATTCTCATCCTTGTGCGACCTGTGAGACTATGAAGGGCTGTCCGCAGGCAGTCTGTGACCTTGCATTAGTAATCTACGGAGGTTGGCTATAGTGCCCGATCCCTCCAGAGCAGTTTTTCCCAGTTGGGACCGGTTTCACACCACAGAGCTGCATATTAGAGCAAGCCGGCTAAATAGCATAACTTAATGTCGGGAGGCCCATTTCTCCCCTCAGCCAGATCTAATTTTAGGACCTCTAGGTGGACCCTACTAAGCTTCTCAGCCCACACAAGAGACTTCAGTAAGCCATCCAGTCTGTGGAATAAGGAGGTCAGCAGAACACAGTGACTTCTGCATTGTGTAGAAGCAATGGGGCAGTAGGACCACCTTGCTTAACGCCACCCTACCCATAACTGAAAGTGGCAATTTTTCTAGAACTGTATGGAGGCTGTAAGGCTATCCAGCACTCTTCCAATATTTAACTCCTACTGCTGGTGCGAGTTGTGTGTTATTTGCATTACCAGGTAGCAGAAAAGTTGCATTTCCCACTTTAGTCCCAGCGCTTGGAGGCTGAAGGAGAAGAAAATAAAAGATGAAAAGGAGAAGAAGAGGGAGGGAAAGGAGAAGGAGAGGTGAGGTGAGGGTTATCAAGTGTGAACCTGGAACGGTTGATGATGCGGCCTCAAGGTGTCCTGCTTCGCTGCTTCTGTGGCAGTTGTACAAGGTGGAGACCCACCAGATGGTCGAGTTGATACACACTCTTTTGATGGGGCAGCACAACAATGCACAATGTACAGTACCTTATGTGCTGTATGCCCACTGTAGGGCCCCACATCACGGGCCCCCCATTGGTCTGCTGCAATGGCTGTTTAACAGTGTCTCCAGTAGAGCCATGTGCTAAGATAGATCATTGTATGACTTTGGCCACTGGGTTTCATCTGCCAGCTCTGAACCAGCTCTAGAGGAGCCAGCAGAGGTAACGGCCTCTCTCCTTATGTTCTTGTTCCAAGTCCAGGGAGCCATCTGGGCTCAGCACCACCCATGTCCCAGAAGCAGTGTGCCATCTTTGTCTGCTTTTCCTCATAGGATATTTTCTGCTTGTTTCTCTTAATCTCTGTAGCTTTGCCGCCTAGCACTGGGGTGGGAGTATGATTCTTTCCCCGAATTTCTAATCAATCCCAGGCATCCTCCGGCATAGTGAAGAAGTGCAAACGACCCTCAACTTTTAGTTTTGCCAGGTAAAGTAGCATGTAGATGAGTCCCATCACTTTCAGTTTTTGTTTGACACCACTAAAGGACTATCTGTAGTTGAACAGTTCTTGTGCAGTCAGGGAATATTTGTATAGTGTGATTCTTGAAGGAAGGATCTGCAATCTGCTGCACTTCCTGCAGGATAATGTCTCGGTCTTTGTAATTAAGGATCTTTGCTATGATTGTTCTTGGGGGACCACTCGATGGAGGTGACCAATGTGCCCTTTCAACTACAAAGCACTGCAAAGGTTTTGTGTTTGGGAGGGCCACTCTGATCCAGTCCCCCAGGAATACCTCCAAGGCCCTCCCTTAGACCTCTTGGGGAAACCCACGTCTAGTGCCATGGTTCAATCTTTGCTTGGCCCGCAGAGCTTGAAGCCTCAATTGTCGCCAGGATCTTGGCTCCTGTAGATTCCGGTGGGCCTTGTGATCATTCTGTGTCCTCTGCCAGTGGGTCCCTGCTGGTTCCAGGGGCCGTCAACTGATCAATTATTGTTTGATGAGCACCCCTGGGTGCCTTGTCTTTTCCCTTGACTTAGAGTGAGTTAGAGCAAGGTAAGCATTCACTAGGTGCAGGTCCATAGGGTACAGGCTACCAAGCCCTCACCGCAGTGAAGTGTGCCAATCTCCTGTGCAACCACCACTCAAAGCGGCATGCACTCGGGCGTTCTTGCCGTATGTTGGTGATGTTATATGCCTCTCTGTGCCTTAGCACTCCACATTCACACCTCCTGCTGCTTGCAGCTCCAAACCTAGGGTCACAAAGGTTACTAGGTAGAGTAGACCACTCTACTTACATCTGTGGTGGGTCAGTTAGGTCTAATCTCTGTGGCTATGCCATTTGTAGGTAGGGACTGCAGTTGCCAAGCAGTGTCCCAATACTCCTGGCGATCTGTGGAATGCCTGCTGATAGTCAGGGTACAGTGAATACTCACATATGTGTTCTCCACATCTCTACACTCCTCATATGGGTCCAATGATCAGGCAGCAATGGGGGGGGGTGGGAGGCTGGGTGGACTGGCCCTAAAAATTGCCTCCTTTCAGACATGGCCCCAGTCTAGGTTTTGAGACTGATAGAGACCATGTGTTTGGTACCCTCTCACACCAGTGTTTCCCGTCCTGACAATCCTGCTGTTTTTTTTTTTAAATCTGTATCAAAGGGAGGGAGTGCCGCCGACCTGCCCCCTGCATATGATCTCCATCAGTCGTTGTCTATGGTCTCTCAATGTCTTTCCTGAACCCATGGGGTCCCACTCGAGACTCTCCAAAGGCTCATGAGTGCAGTGTAGTGTTCCCTTGCAGCAACACAATACTATATGTGCTACAGGAGACCCCTATGATGAAGCCACCAGCCCTCTG
This sequence comes from Pleurodeles waltl, assembly GCF_031143425.1. NCBI lineage: Eukaryota > Metazoa > Chordata > Amphibia > Caudata > Salamandridae > Pleurodeles > Pleurodeles waltl. The sequence goes on along the minus strand of NC_090438.1, from coordinate 274,524,410 downwards.
ATGGGCCCAAGCTGCACGCTTTCCCATGGGCTGTCGCCAACCACCATGGTGAGGACCACCTGAGAGGCAGGGGCCCCCACAGTGGTGTTATGCAGCAGGAGTGCAAAGCGATGTGCGGTCAAAGGCTGGGGGTGCAAGTCCACAGGTAGGCCCTTCCCTAGTCCTCCCAGAGCTGTGAATATAGTCCCTTGGGGCGAGACCTGCAGCGGCTCCCCTGCCCCTGCCATGCCCCGGTCCAGGCGGCTGCCCATCCCATCCCCCAGTGCATGCAGCATCAAAAGGTGGGCATCCCTTGCAACTGTGTCAGGCCTCCACAATCGTCTTCCCTGGTCAACAGGGTGCACCCCTGGACGACCCCCATCTGGATCGGCCACAGGGCCCGAGCCACCCTCCTGCCGCCATCTCTGCATGTGCGATGCAAGGACCCCCCCATCACTATGTTGCTCACAGGAGCTGAAGACGGATTGAGAGGGCAATCAAGGTGACTCCCGCCTCTCCCCACAACTTGGAAGTTATTCAGGATGCTAGAGCACGCCCAGCACAACTGGCCAGCCAGCCATACCCCTGTGAGCGTGATCCTTAAATGTGGAAAGGTTGTTTAAGAAAGTCGGACAAAATAGAATGCTTAGTTTTTTTTAGATCTTGTCTTGGTACTGACAGCTTTGCTGCTTTTTGCAAGCACCTGATAGCGCGTTCAGTCCTTATAAATTACTTATACTTGGACACGCCAGAGGTCGGTGAACCTTTTGACCAAGTTGGGTTCTCCTCATCCAAAGAATTGTCGGATCCCTCAAATTAATAATCAATAACCATTTATAATCAATAATCAATACTCAATTAGCAATCAAACAACAAATTAGTTAAACCGAAAATCAGTAATTAGACACACCATGACCTTTCAGTCATGAATGACCACACCTATTTATTAAAGGTTAATGAGTTTATTTCCCTATATTCACAAAGCTAACACAACATAAGTCAGTCTCAAAATCAAATGATATACGTATACGAACATTGCTAGCTGTCCATAACGACGGAAGAAACGCAATCTACGCAAAATCTGGATTATAATGCACTCGGTTATAGCAATGCAAATCACTAATAAAAGTAACTGAATTTGACTAATTGCATACATTGGTCAGCATAACAAGATTTCAATTATACATGGTGCATCAAATGAATACCTCAACTAACCTCTGATTAGCATTAGCATGTGGGGTTTCATGCGAAAAGAATTTAATCAACATAAATTTAGAAAACTTCTAGCTTAGGCTCTGTCAAAATAAGCAGTTGGTACCCAAGAAGGAAAACACAATGCATAATACAATTATCCTTTCATAATTACCAAATACAATCAGCATTCAAGATAGGTCTTCGTCCTTCAGGTACCGGTTCGATCAGCATGGGGCAGATTTCAAAGGGGCAAAGTTTAAGTCAAGTTTTCCTTGCAGCAACAAGGAAAATGGGGCAAAAGTTATCGTATGGGCAAGACGGGGTAAAGTTAAAATTAAAGTCTCTAAGGTGAGAATTCTTTAAAGTCTCTCTCTCTCTGGAATAGAGAAAAAGCATCAAAGTGTCATTTAAAATGGCGTCTTGAATCTGGCTTCAAAATGGCATCAAAGAAAATGGCTGGCTTCTCTTTGTCCGGTGAGTTTAAGTAAGAAAACGTTCCAAATTCTTCAGGGTCTTCCATTGGAGGGTCCATAGGGTGGTTTCTCTTTGACCAATGAATAGTGTCTTTCTCTTAGTACTCATTTATGCATAAGGTGTCCTTGGAGTTTTGGAACACAAGTAGCAACAAAGTTTGCCAATTATTTCTGTATCAGTGTCTTTATTGTCTGCACCTGCAGAAACTGACCTTGCTTCAAAGGGGATGAAACTTGCCTAGCACGAAACCTTGAGATAAGTGTATTAGTCATTCTACTGGAAAAATACAGCTTTAAAGATATAAGACATGTCTTTGTTAATACAAGTGAAAACTACGCAGTTAAAGTTGAGAACAGGCGACTAGGCCAAAGCCTCTGCTAAATTTAAGCTAAGCATATAACAGTTTTAACGAGAAAATCATAAAATACATCTGCAATTATGACTGATTACTACATTGTCAATTCTTCATGTGTAACCAAGCTCATTTATACTAGTGGCGACCTACTTCGTGGGCACATTTTCTACACACATTATTTTTCTTTGCTAAAATCACGTTACCTTATATGATTTTGTTACATGATATATGAATGTTTGTTAGCCTTTCTTTTTCTGCTTCATCACACCCTTGTCATCAATACGACTAATGCAGGTACAAGGAAGTATAGAGAGGTCTTTGAGCAAGCCTTCTTCATCTACGGACTTTCATGTGTTTTATATGGTTGCCATAACATTATGAGGATTGTTACAACGGTTAGCGCAGGGTTCCTTCTTTCCTTCATTGGTGGTAAGAGAAAATGTTTTTTCATAAATAAAGTGATGCTCTTAGAGCATTAATCAGCACACTTGACAAGTTCACCCTTGCAGGCCATTCCTTGATGTATCTACCTACGATTTTTCCCCAGTATGTTAAAGTAAACATTGTAAATGTAAAACCCTGTAGGCGAAAAGGTAAATACATGGTCCCGCACTGCACTTTATTTTCTTTTTTTACATAGCTCTTGTTAAACGTACCCGTGGAATCCTGGGTCAGCAGTCTAACTGTGCCTTGGCATTCCGATGTGCATTCTACTACATCAATGTGAACCTCTTGGATGATTCCTGTGCATTCCATGGGATACTACTTGATACAGATTTGTGTTTAGCTGAAGAATAGAGCCATTATATATTAAAATAAGCGCACTTCATTTAACGTCTACACTGCATGGTGCTCATTTGAAAGAAATCAAAACATCACAATAGCGGCATGTTTGGAGACCCTTCCTATCCCTCTGTGTACAACTACAGTGGAGTTATCTAAATCTGCATTCTTGGACGGTAACCTATTTTCATAGATTTTAGCCAGAAAATGAACTCTACCCCTTTACCTCTAGGTACTCCTTGCTGTTGATCTTTATCTTTTTTTTTTAACTAAGCATTGTTTATGGGTCGGCGTGCTACAGAAAATCTGTTTATGTTGGAGGCCATTTTATTTGTACCAGATTAACTGAGAGCTGCAGTGCAGATTATACAGAAACTCAATTTTCTTTGCACTTTGAAACTTTTGCTAGCCTGTTGCTGGGTCTGCTGTTTGCATTCACAATGCTCACGTGTTCCCAGCATGTGATTGAGCACCAATGGAAATTCTCACCATTTGATATGGGCATTATTTAGGGGTCCCCAGTGGTCGTAAATACTACCCTGCCTTGCCCTTTGTGACCCATGGCACTGCGTCTATGACCCCTAGCGTCAGAGGTGCCAAAATCAGTACCAGGTACAGAGGGCAGGTCGTCCGTATGGAAGTCGGTTGGGGCTGTACTTTTCTTGTTTTCTGTCAATGGTTTATTACTCGACTATTGAATATTACATTATTCTATTGTAGTGTAACAAACAGTGGAATACAATTAGCTGGAATATGAAATTCACTAGCAGTTAGGTAAGTAAAAAATAGAAACTTAAAATGCAGATGAGAGTCTGTTTATGTAAGAGGGAATGTGTGCATGTGTAACTATGAGCCTGTGTGTGAGTGGAAATAAAGGTCAAAGGCGTGTGACCTCACTTTTGCTTCCCCTGGGATTTTGGTGAAGTTACATTCATGACTTTTGAGTGAATCCAGCACAAAACAGAGCTCAACTGAAACCTTTTCTTACCTCAGCATGACATGCACTACCTTTCAAGTGCTCTATCTAGGAACGTGTGTGAGAGCATGTGATTGCCTGCACTCTAGCACTTGTGTAACATTTCAACAGAACCTTTCAGTGATGTATTGTAATATAATAGTATTTCTATAGCGCTTACTACCCCTGACGAGGTGTTGAAGCGCTTTTTGGCGAGTAGCACACTACTCCCGAACCCAAGAGGAATTAGTGGTGGATTAGTATAGAGAAATATGAGTACAGTTTTTGTATTATTATCAGTTCATTTGAGCAGAGGATACTGTATGTGACTTTGTTAGTTGGATTGACTAGAGTAATGGAAGGATCGGGGAGGGAAGAATCCAGAAGTGTTAACCCCTTAGCTGCTGGGCCTTTTCCCCCCAGTGCTGAGCCCTTTTTTGGCTATTTGGGGTAGTTCACGCTTAGGGCTTCATAACTTTTTGTCCACATAAGCTAACCATGCCAAATTTGCGTCCTTTTTTTCCAACATCCTAGGGATTCTAATGGTACCCAGAGTTTGTGGTTTCCCCTGAGGAGACCAAGAAAATAGCCAAAATACAGTGAAAATTTCGTTTTTTCCAAACAAATGGGAAAAAAGGGCTGCCGAAGAAGGCTTGTGGTTTTTTCCCTGAAAATGCCATCAACAAAGGGTTTCTGGTGCTGAAATCACTATCTTCCCACCTTTCAGGAACGGGCAGACTTGAATCAGAAACCACATTTTCCAACACAAATTTGGCAGTTTACTGGGACATACCCCATTTTTACTATTTTTGGTGCTTTCAACCTCCTTCCAGTTAGTGACAGGAATGGGTGTGAAACCAATGCTGGATCCCGGAAAGCTAAACATTTCTGAAAACTAGACAAAATTCTGAATTCAGCAAGGGGTCATTTGTGTAGATCCTACAAGGTTTTCCTACAGAAAATAACAGCTGAAATAAAAAAAATATTGAAATTGAGCTGAAAACAACAGCCATTTTTCTTTATGTTTTACTCTGTAACTTTTTCCTGCGATGTCAGATTTCTGAAAGCAATATACCGTTTTGTCTGCTGGACTCTTCTGGTTGCGGGGATATAAAGGGCTTGTAGGTTCATCAAGAACCCTAGGTACCCAGAGCCAATAAATGAGCTGCACCCTGCAGTTGGTTTTCATTCTATACTGGGTATACAGCAATTCATTTGCTGAAATATGAAGAGTGAAAAAGAGGTATCAAGAAAACCTTTGCATTTCCAAAATGGGATCAAGATAAGGTTTTGAGGAGCAGTGGTTATTTGCACATCTCTGAATTCTGAGGTGCCCATACTAGCATGTGAATTGCAGGGCATTTCTCAAATAGACGTCTTTTTTACACACTCTCTTATATTTGGAAGGAAAAAATGTAGAGAAAGATAAGGGGCAATAACACTTGTTTTGCTATTCTATGTTCCCCCAAGTCTCCCGATAAAAATGATACCTCACTTGTGTGGGTAGGCCTAGCGCCCGCGACAGGAAATGCCCCAAAACACAACGTGGACACATCCCATTTTTTGACAAAATACAGAGCTGTTTTTTGCAAAGTGCCTACCTGTAGATTTTGGGCTCTAGCTCAGCCGGCACATAGGGAAACCTACCAAACCTGTGCATTTTTGAAAACTAGAGACCTAGGTGAATCCAAGATGGGGTGACTCGTGGGGCTCTGACCAGGTTCTGTTACCCAGAATCCTTTGCAAACCTCAAAGTGGCAAAAAAAACAAGTTTTCCTCACATTTCGGTGACAGAAAGTTCAGGAATCTGAGAGGAGCCACAAATTTCCTTCCACCCAGCGTTCCCCCAAGTCTCCCGATAAAAATGATACCTCACTTGTGTGGGTAGGCCTAGCGCCCGCGACAGGAAATGCCCCAAAACACAACGTGGACACATCCCATTTTTTGACAAAATACAGAGCTGTTTTTTGCAAAGTGCCTACCTGTAGATTTTGGCCTCTAGCTCAGCCGGCACATAGGGAACCTTACCAAACCTGTGCATTTTTGAAAACTAGAGACCTAGGGGAATCCAAGATGGGGTGACTCGTGGGGCTCTCACCAGGTTCTGTTACCCAGAATCCTTTGCAAACCTCAAAAAGTGGCTAAAAAAACAAGTTTTCCTCACATTTCGGTGACAGAAAGTTCTGGAATCTGAGAGGAGCCACAAATTTCCTTCCACCCAGCGTTCCCCCAAGTCTCCCGATAAAAATGATACCTCACTTGTGTGGGTAGGCCTAGCGCCCGCCACAGGAAATGCCCAAAAACACAACGTGGACACATCCCATTTTTTGACAAAATACAGAGCTGTTTTTTGCAAAGTGCCTACCTGTAGATTTTGGCCTCTAGCTCAGCGGGCACATAGGGAAACCTACCAAACCTGTGCATTTTTGAAAACTAGAGACCTAGGGGAATCCAAGATGGGGTGACTTGTGGGGCTCTGACCAGGTTCTGTTACCCAGAATCCTTTGCAAACCTCAAAATTTGGCTAAAAAAACACATGTTCCTCACATTTCTGTGACAGAAAGTTCTGGAATCTGAGAGGAGCCACAAATTTCCTTCCACGCAGCGTTCCCCCAAGTCTCCCGATAAAAATGATACCTCACTTGTGTGGGTAGGCGTGGCGCCCGCGACAGGAAATTCCCCAAAACACAACGTGGACACATCACATTTTTTCATAGAAAACAGTGCCTACCTGTGGATTTTGGCCTCTAGCTCAGCCGGCACCTGGGGAAACCTAGCAAACCAGCACATATTTGAAAACTAGAAACCTAGGGGAATCCAAGATGAGGTGACTTGTGGGGCTCTGACCAGGTTCTGGTACCCAGAATCCTTTGCAAATCTCAAAATGTGGCTAAAATAACACATTTTCCTCACATTTTGTGACAGAAAGTTCTGGAATCTGAGAGGAGCCACAAATTTCCTTCCACCCAGCGTTCCCCAAAGTCTCCCGATAAATATGATACCTCACTTGTGTGGTTAGGCCTGGTGCCCGCGACAGGAATAGATCACACAACGGTCAATGTTGGTCCTTACGTGAGGAAGCTGTTGACCCTGGGGTGATCCATTCCTGACACAGGCACTAGGTGTAGGCACTCAAGTGGGGTAGTGTTTTTATCAGGACAGGTGAGGAGTCAGTGGGTGGTAGGAATGTTGTGGATCCCAGCATATTCCTGTAGTTTGTGTGACAGAAATGCAAGAAAAATTGAGTTTTTTTTCCAACATTTCAGCTTTGCAGGGTATTCTGGGTAAGAAAACTTTGGGGAAGCCACACAAGTCACACCTCTGTGGACTCCCCCGAATGTCTAGTTTCCAGAAATGTTTGGGTTTAGTGTGTTTCTCTATATGGCCGCCGAATCCAGGACCAAAAACACAGGTGCCTGCCTTACAAAACCAGTTTGTTTTGCCATAGATAATTTTGATGTCTCCACAATATGATTTGGGTGGTGGAATTTGGGGCTGAACTAAATTGGGGAGCTCCCAAGAGAGCACTCTCTCTCTCTCTCTGCTTGCCGCCGCATTCACCTGCTCTCTGGGTTGGCCTAACCCACTATTACCCAGTTGCATGAACAGCTTGCGAAGGGACAGCAGGACTGTCCTCATCACCTCCCTCATAATGTACTGGAAGAGGAGTTATCGAATGGGACTCCTCTGACTGAAAAATCACTCCCAGAGTCTGCGCCATTGTCCTATCCCTCAGATGCTGTCTCAGTATCTGATGTCTCAGTCTCTAATCCTATGTCAGAGCGGTCCTCTATAACCCGAGTGCAGGCAGCAGTCATCCATCAAGATGCCATCTCTGCTATTGGCTAAACTGTTGCTCTAAAACACTAGCCTACGTAGACAGTCACAAAATCGATGGTGTGTGTGAGATACGTGCAACAGTAGAGGCCACCTTACCTGCGCTTCTTCCCTCAATCAGCATGTACTTTCAAGACACTCAAAAAACACCTTGTCACATACCATTCGTCACAGTCTTTAGCACCTCCTGCGCCCAGTCCAACAATCATTATTGGTGCTCCCACTCCCTCCTCCTCGGATTCCCTCATTACCACCCAGCAAAAGTGCCCTTCATCTCTCCATAGCCGCCCTCCACCCCGCACATACATTCCATTGGTATTATAGCGCAGGTAATGGCTGACTTTACTAATGTACTCAGCTATTTACATAAAATACAGATTTGCTCTTTGCAGTAGGCATATAAACCTCCTGCGCTTCTTTATGGCACTAAAACTGCCTCTAGACAAGTCGGACCCTTTTCCCCCCAGGGAAACCACACACATATTGACAAAAGTGATATATATATGACAGCCAACCACCTGAAACTCAACTCAAGCAAAACCAAAATAATCCTCTTTGGCCCACACAAAAACACCTGGGACCCCTCATGGTGGCCCACCACGCTAGGCCCTTCACCCACCCCCGCCAACCACCCACGCAACCTCAGCATCATCCTAGACTCCTCCCTCTCGATGACCCAACAAATCAACGCTCTCACCTCCTCATGCTTCAACACACTCCGTATACTGAAAAACATTCAAATGGATCCCCACAGAGACCAGAAAAACTGTCACTCATGCACTCATCAGCAGCAGGCTTGATTACGGAAACGCCCTCTACGCCGGCACCTCTCTAAAACTCAAGCGCAAACTACGCGCATCCAGAACTCAGCAGCACGACTCATCCTCGACCTCCCCCGACACGAACACATCTCTCCACACCTCAAATCCCTCCACTGGCTCCCCACTGACAAAAGGATCACCTTCAAGATCCTCATCCTCGCACACAAATCACTCCACAACACAGGCCCTGCCTACCTCAACGAGAGTCACCTTCCACACCCCCACACGAAACGTCCGCTCAGCTGACCTCTCTCTCGCCTCTGTCCCCCGCATCAAACACACCACCACCGGGGGCAGATCCTTCTCCTACCTTGCACCCAAAACCTGGAACGCCCTCACAACCCACCTTCACAAGACCCAAAACCTACTTCTTTTCAGGAAGGGCCTCAAAACCTGGCTTTCGAACAGTGAACCTCCCAGCCCCTTTCCCTCCCCCCGTCCCCTCCTCCAGTGCCTTGAGACCCTCACGGGTGAGTAGCGCGCTTTATAAATCTTTGATTGATATATATAGATCTACCTCTATATATATATATATATATATATATATATATATATCTACATAGATATATCTATAGATATATATCAATGTACATAGATATATCTATCTACATAGATATATATATATATAGATCTATATATACATCTATTTTTTTTACTTGTTGTATGGTTTCCTTGGGGGCCAAAATGTCCCCCAGGGAAACCCTACAACATCTAAAAAAAAAAGATTGCCCCCACAGGGGGTCTCCCTGCCCACGGGCGACCCCCTGTCATTTTATTTTATTTTTTGTATTTTTTTATTTTTCTTTTTGGAAAAAAAAATAATAATCCCCTGGGGGCACCTACCTTTTTTTTAAATAAAAAATATGCGTGGGGGCGGCCCGTTTTCCGAGGGGGCGGCCCCCCCAAAGTGAAATCCCTGGCGTCTAGTGGTGTTTCCTGCTTCCTGCTTTGTTGGGGAAAACACCTTTGAAACGTCAGCGTGCCTCGCGGCGCACTGACGTCACAAAGGGGCGGGTGGGGGTGTGGGGGGGGGACACGGAAGCTTCTGTGTCTCCCGGGGGAAGGTTAAAAAAAATAAATAAATCCTCGGGTGCGACGCACCCGAGGATTTATTAATACCCTTCCTGGTGTCGGCCACTGGTCGTGACCCGCACCAGGGAGGGTGTGTGGGCGACGCCCGCATCAAAAAGGTTAATTGAGAGTTTACAGTAATAGAAAGAGGCTTGGAATAAGTAAAGGAGAGATGGAGGACGGAAGACTGTGGAAAGGGTTAGGGAGATCATAGTAGCAGGAGGTGAGATAAAAGAGGGAGAATTTAGTAGGGTTGTTTGGGAGATCATGGTAGTAAACAGGTTTGGATGAGCTAGATGTGGAAGAGAAGGGAAGAGCTTAGACAGGGTTATTTTTTAGATAAAAGTAGTAGAATGGGTTTAGGATGAGTCGGAGTGGGGATAGAGGATAGATTAATAGAGACATGACATATGGTGATGGGTAGACAAATTAAGCTTACAAAAGAGTACATTTATAATATTGTTATTTATTTATAATTTTATTTATATATATACTTTTTAATCATTATTTTCTTCTTTAATTTATGTATTCATTGTTATTATTTTCTTTTTTTGCTTTAATTTACTTATTTATCATTTGAATTTTATTTATAGATTTTATTTTATTTATTTTAGTTTAATTTTTCTCTAGTACAGAAGGACTAGAGTATTAAATAAATAGATATGTAAATACATAGTAAGGGAATATATGTTCAAGGAATGTAATAATGGGTATGGTAATATGAGAAGAAAAGTGGTATTGTATAAACACAGACGTTCACGATTTGTAATATTCGAAGTTAATTAATAAGAGTACTTTTCTAACATTTATTTCTTTCCTCAATTTTTGAATAGTGAAATGCTTATGATAATATAACATTTGATCAGTGTGATATAAAAAAGAGAGCAGGGATTCCAAAGTATCTAATATAACAACTTATCTAGAAGCTATGCAATGACCTATGAACATGTTAAGCATTAAATAACTTACACATAAATATTTCTATACACACACACACATACATACACACATGCATATACACACATATACACATATATAAATATATATACATTCATATACATTGCGTAATTCGTTCCTCTCAGCAAGAAAACACTTCAGTCACACGATGTCACTTCTGAAGAGATTTATTCCGGCAAAACAAACACCCGAACGACGCGTTTCGGGTGACAGAGCTCCCTTGTTCACGGGTAACAATTGTCCATATTTTCATTTCTATTTAACATTAAAGATGTTTCAACAACATAAATGATGGACACAGAGCGTCATTGTTTGCGGCGGCCATCTTAAAACATGTTTTCCTCCCATTTTTTTAGCAATTCCAGTCCATTATTTTATCATGGCAACGGCATTTTTGATTCATAACCATTACATTTTCTGTTATATTTTCTATCCATTCTATATTTTCATATTTTCAATTTTACCATTATCTGGTTTTACTTTATAATTTTGACATCCAGTAAGTTCACATGTTTCTTAAAATGCCAATATGAACTATTATACTCCTTATAGTATTCACCTGATTCATCCTAATAATAATAGTAATGATAATAATAATACTTATTCCCAAGTGGACATTTCAACAATCTTATTGCATATACATCTTTTTTTATCCATACAAAGCCTCTACAAGCAATAAAGTGATATTAAAGGAAGGAAAACACTCTTTACAGTCCCGCCTTTTCACCTTCCAAGTATCCTTTATGTGATATAATAGCTCCATTGCTTTGCAGCAACCATCGTTATTTATTTCTATAAAACAAAAAGGAAAACCTTCTATTAAAATCTGCACATTATAAAACATCAACTCAAAACTACATCAAAATCAAATATGAACACCCTCCTAAATTTAAATTACACGTAGTGCAATCACTCACAACAATTCTACTCTCTATTTAGAACATATTGTCCTTCTAATACAGATGAACACATAATTCCTCGTCCTTATTCAATCCTTCCTGTTCCAAAGGATTACAGCCTACAATTAATTGAGATTCCAATTTCCTTAATTCTAACGTTCTATTACCTCCTCTTACATTCATCATGACCCTATCCAGGACCATGAACTGTAATTTATTTGTATTCTTCTCATGATGATCTTTAAAATGCCTAGCTACTGGATATGACTTATCCTCATTTTTAATTGCTCTCATATGCTCTAATATTCTTTTTTTCCCCATATGCATTGTACTCCCTATATAAAATCTATTGCAAGAACACTTTAAAGCATAAACACAGTAATCCAAATGACATGTTACATGTTTCCTCATCAAAAAGGGTCTTTCTACCCCAGGAAAATTTATTTATTTACAGTTTTCGCTATACTTACAAGCTTTACATTTTCCACAAGTGAAAAAACCTTGAATGGGTTTTATCTTTTCTATCCTCGGTACCAAACATTGACTTAGTGGGTCCTTCAGAGATCTACTTCTTCTAAAAGTGAATGTGGGGTAATCATTTATTATCGCCCCTATGTTCTCATCCGTTTTTAATACTGGCCAGAATTTACTAATAGCCTTCTTTATTTCTCCTATTTTATCATGATATGTAGTAATAAATCGTATCTGTTTGTCTTCCTTTTTAGCTCTTTTTGATTGGTCTTCCAATAAATCATCTATTTTAACTTGTCTAACCTTCATCAGTGCCTTTTCTATATTATCTGATGAGTAACCTCCCTCTTTAAATCTTTTACTCATAATACTAGCTTCTTTTTCAAATGTTGTATCCAAACTACAATTCCTCCTTGCCCGTAATAGTTCCCCATACGGGATACTTTGAATTAGATTCTTTGGATGACTACTCCTAGCATGAAGTAAGCTATTACGAGCTGTGTCTTTTCTAAATATTTCACATTCCAATGTATTAATCGAAAAAGCCGAGCAGGCAGCGGATACAAGGAGTTTTGTACCAGATAAAGGCACCGGGGCAAAAACACCATCTTTGCTACTGCGACCCGACCCATAACAGAGAGAGACAACTTATTCTGGAAAGTATCTGAGCGCTCCAGGCCCGCTCGCACCCGCACAGCATTGCTTTTATTGTACACATCTACAGAGTTAGCGACCCAGATACCCAGGTACCAAAAATACTCAACTTCCCAGCGCAGCCCCACCCCAGGGAGCCCGACCTGAGGAACCCCAACAGGAGACCCCAGAGGGAACAGAAGCGATTTTTTCATATTGATCTTGAGACCAGAGACAGCCCCAAATACCTTCATCCTCTGCAGCAGCTCCGGCACCGACACGCGAAGATCCCTCATATAGACCAATGCATCATCAGCATGCATGGAAATTACGTGTACAGCCAGACCCCCAGGATCCCCCACTGCACCATCTCCTCACAAAGCCAAATCACCAAAGGCTCCACAGCCAGGGCAAACAGGAGAGGCGAGAGCGGGCACCCCTGTCGTGTACCCCTACCGATCTCCCAGACAGTTGATGTTTCTCCCCCAACACGCACACAATCTGTCGCGGCAGTGTACAATAGTCGAACCCAGGTGAAAAATCCGGAGCCAAAGCCCATTCCCCTCAACACCTCCAATAAATATTCCCACTCCACTGTGTCAAACGCTTTCTCCAAGTTAAGAGACACCAGCGCCAATTCTGACTGCATTCCCTTAGTTTCATGCAGAACATGCTCCAATAGACGCAGATTAAAGGACGTACTACAACCCAGCATGAACCCACATTGGTCTTTGTGCACCAGGCCCCGAATCACACCTCTTAGCCCATTGGCCAAAATCTTACAGAGTATTTTGACATCGCTGTTCAACATGGTTAGCGGTCGATATGAACAGGGATCCGCAGCATCCCCCCCGGGCTTAAGCAACAAACGCACTATAACTTGGCACATGGTGTCTGGTAACCTACCACACCCCGCGCCTCCTCAAAAACTTCCAGCAGTCTCTCCCTAAGTGTGGAGGAAAAAGCCTGATACAGCTCCACAGGAAAACCGTCACTACCAGGGGATTTGGATTTTGCCATTGCCGTCATTGACTCTCCCACCTCCTCCACAGTGATCGGGAGTTCAAGTGCGTCCTTACTTACTCTCCAGGTCCAGCCTCGGCAACCACAATTGCCACAGAAACTGCTCTGCACCCCTTTCCGATGCTACAGTGCCAGCCCAAGATACCCTTTGAAAGTGGGGCGCCAATTCCTGTAGAATGTCACTATGCCCCGTGAGGAGTACACCCTTGGTATTCCTTACACACAGGATTGGCGGAGGCTCCACCTCCCATTTCACGATCCACTCTAGGAGTTTGCCTGATTAGTCGACATATACATATTTAATCGTGAACAAATATACATTTGTTAAACAGTTTTAAAGAGTATGGGGGTTATTACAACTTTGGAGGAGGTGTTAATCTGTCCCAAAAGTGACGGTAAAGTGACGGATATACCACCAGCCGTATTATGAGTCCATTATATCCTATGGAACTTGTAATACGGCTGGTGGTATATCCGTCACTTTTGGGACGGATTAACACCTCCTCCAAAGTTGTAACAACCCCCTATGTGTGTAATTGTTTATGACATAGTAGCGATATATATTTCCTAACGAACTATACATATCTAGAATATACACATAATCAGATAAAAAATATTTATCAACACAGGCATATGCAGTCCATTGCTGTTTGAATATTGTGGTTATAAAGGAAAGAGCCAACTCTTGAGTAGTCTTCTGAAGACAAGATAGTTATCCGTGGATCTCATATTTGGGGGTAATAAATTCCATAGTTTGGCTGCTTGAACGGAGAAGGATGTACCAACTATAATCTTTTTCTTGTATGGTGGCTGTTGGAAATGGCCTTTCTGCAGGATCACCCCCAAACTTTTTGCCTTCCTCCTTTGCTTTTCCTGACTTAATTTTTGCTGGCTTTAGGACTCTGCGCACTTTACCACTGCTAATCAGTGCTAAAGGTCATATACTCTCTCCTTAAAACATGGTGACATTGGCTCATACCCAATTGGCTTATTTAATGTACTTGTAAGTCCCCAGTCAAGTGCACTACTTGTGCCCAGGGCCTGTAAATTAAATGCTGCAGCACTGGTTGTGCCACCCACAAAAGTAGCCCCCTAACCATGTCTCAGGCCTGCCATTGCAGGACCTGTGTGCGCAGTTTCACTGCCACTTCCACTTGGCATTTCAAAGTATTTGCCAAGCCTTAAACTCCCCTTTTGCTACATATGTCACCCCTAAGGTAGGCCCTAGGTAGCCCATAGGGCAGGGTGCAATGTAGATAAAAGGCAGGGCTTGAACATGTGTGTTCTATATGTCCTGGTAGAGTAAAACTCCTAAATTCGGTGTATACTGCTGTGGGGCCCGCTCCTTTCATAGGCTAACATTTGGGCTACCCTCATATACTGTTTGAGTGGTAGATTCTGATCTGACAGGAGTAGCAAGGTCATATTTAATATGGCCAGAATGGTAATACAAAATCTTGCTGACTGGTGAAGTTGGATTTAATATTACTATTTTAGAAATGCTACTTTTAGAAAGCGAGCATTTCTCTGCACTTAAATCCTTCTGTGCCTTACAATCCATGTCAGGCTGGGTTAGTTGACAGCTCCCTTGTGTATTCACTCAGATAACCCCAAGCACAGGATGCTCAGTCACACTTGCACACATCTGCATATTGAATGGGTCTTCCTGGGCTGGGACGGTGGAGGGCCTGACACTTACATGTCAAAGGACAGTAGCTTGTCCTCACACAAAGGAGTGGCAAACCCCCTACTGGGGAACCTGGCAGACAGGATGGAACTGAAAGCAGATGTTGTGCACTTCTAAGCCACTCTTTGAAGTCTCTCCCAATTCAAAGGCACATTTGGGTATTTAAGCCGGGTCTCTGACCCAACCAAATCAGACACTTCTACTTCACAAGACACTTCTGAAGTTAGACACTTCTGGACAAGATACCAATGGTGAAGAATCCCTTAACCAGAACCTGCAACCTGTGAAGAAGAACTGCCTGGCTGCCCAAAGGATTCACCTGAACTGCTTTTCTGAGAAGGACTTCTGCCTTGCTGTTGCCCTGCTGCCTTGCTGCTCTCTGACTGTGGTGAGAAGTGCTATCCAAGGGCTTGGATAGAGCTTGCCTCGTGTTCCCCAAAGTCTCAGGGCCAGAAAGACTTCATCTGCAAAAGAACTCCTTGTGCAGCGAGAAATTGATACACAGCCTGCAAGAGATGATGCACAGCCTGCATCACAGTGAGAAAATCACTGCACACCGAACCGGATCAAAGCAGCCTGACTTCGCATGAGAAGATCGTCCCATCGCCAGCATTGCGACCGGAACTTCGAAGCACGGACCACTGGATCGACGCAAAGCCAAACCGGAACAACGCAGCCCGACTTTCTGCGAGGAATCAACGCAGCGCCTGCCGTGCAGTAGAAATTTCCAAACATCGTCCACCGGATTGATGCAGCCCCTGTGACTTCGCCTTGCACGCCCCAGATTTCAATGCATCATCCCCAGGGTATCCGAGAGTCCTGCAACCCAAACAGGATCCCAGTTTATGTCCCGGAAATCGACACAAAGCCTACCCTGTGTGAAAACACAATGAAGCATCATCTATGTGCGCCGGAAAAATCGATGCACACCTCCCCGTTTTCCACTCAACTCCTCCTTTGCGGTCCATTGCGGAGAATTTGAATGCAAACTAGGTACTTTGTGTTTGCAAGAGACGTTTGTTGCTTTTTAAGAACTAAAGACTCTTTTTATGCTTTTCTAAGTGATATTTCAACGTTTACTCATTGAATCTTAATCGTTTTCACCTGACTGCCAACCAAAGACCCCATTTATAACAGTGGTGTTCTAAGGCGGGGTGTCAATCTTGAGTGGAGGTTTCTTTGTTGAATGTATTTGGTTATTCTGTTTCTGATAAAAAGCGGTCCTGTTCCATGTATAGCTTTGTGGGTGATACAAAGCAGCTTGAAGGAGGATCTTCTGGCAACGAGTATCTAGTGTAGTGCTCTCAAGACAGGGGAGATGTGGATTTGTGGCTTTACATGTAATAGTAGCCTGGTGTCAACACCAGGACAGTGCGCGCTCTACGGGCATCTAGAATGCAAAAACCCAACACTCGCAAGATAATGTAATTTATGCATTGTGATGATATGTTATTGTTTAACCTTTTGCATTGCAGAATTCCATCCAAAAGATTCATTTTTAAGGTGCTCATAAATACTGTACATTTGCAATGTATTGCTGCATACATTCAGAGTGTGTTAGGGTGTGGTCCCTTTCCAGGGCCTTCTAGAGACTTTCCCTGCAACATGCCTGGGCGTGGTTCTAGGCTGGGCCAAGACTCTATAAAAGAGAGTCAGCCCAACTTCCAGTGCTCACTATTCAGAGGTCCTGGTGCAGAGCAGCAGCTCCTTCCTGAGCTCCTGTCCCGGCTGCCTATTTGGATTTTCCTGTCTTCTGCACTCATCTCTCATTGGTGATCACTGTTTCCAGGCGGTAAGACGGTGTTTGGACATTTCCCAACACCGTAATTGAGAATTTTCATATTCTTGATTTTAATTCTTAAATGGATAACAGATTACTTGTGTGCTGCCATTTTTTGACATTTGTATGGTGGTTTGCAAATAGGGAGGACGGCAAATTTATTCCATAAAGATTTGACTTCGTTATTACATTGTTGTTCATTGCGCGCTGATATTTCTTGACATTTACATGATGTTTTACGAGTTGGCAAGACGTGCAACTCGTTTCATGAGCATTTAACTTTGTTGTTCATTGCGCGCTACCTTTTCTTGACATTTACATGGTGGCATTCGAATCGGAGAAACACGCGATTCACTTCTCGTGTGTAATTCATGCTGTTCATTGTGCACTACCATTTTCTGGCATTTACATGGTGGCATTCGAATCGGCAACACGCGTGATTCTTTCCTTGAGTGTTTTTTCATGTTATTCATTGTGCGCTACCATTTCTTGGCATTTGCATGGTGGCATTTGAATCGTCAAGACGCGCAATTCTTTCCTCGTGTATAAATAATGTAAATTACTGTGCGCTACTATTCTAAGACATTTTCTTGGTAGCATTTCAAGTTGACACGTTGCGTGATTTATTCCTTGAATCTACTTTGTGTGATTTCATGGTGCACAATCCTTTATGGTGTTTAATACTCATATAAAAATCTGCAATGTGCACAATTCACTTCCCAATGTTTTTTCTGAGATGAACACAACAATACCAGAGTTCTAGATGTAATGCTGTGTGTTCCTGATATATATTCTTAAAAGGAGATTCATATGGTTGTTTAGAAATTGCTCAGAGTGTTTCCTGATTATCATGCTAAAGAAAGTACTCGAATCTGAAAGTCCTATTTAACTTTTCCTGTTTCCTCCTCAGACATTCGGTCATCTAAAGCCTAGTCAGTTTTAGGACTATTTTAGGGTTGTTCATGTTTTTTCAGAAAAGACGAAGCTTAGAGTTATAGCATGGTACTGATTTCATGAGATATCATTTTGATGTTGTGTTTTAACCTTTTGCTTCCTACAGGTCTCCTTCCCAGCTGTTCCCGTCCTAATCCCCTTTTCCCCACTTGGACTCTCTTAGACTCTGTGATAAATCTAATCAGAGTATTGGAGCTGTCTTGTGGTGGAAGTGTTGGGAACGTGCACAGACCCACTAATTATTATCCTCCTGGTTTGTGTATGTTCTCAGCATGGCCACACTGGACGAACTTGTCAAGGCTATCACCCAGCTCCAGTCAGAAGTGGTATCATCAAAGGATTTGACAAATAGTCTAGCTGAGAGGGTGAGTCAGTTACAGAATAAGGTTGAGAAGAAAGAACAAAGTCCCACAGGTGTGTCTTGGCCAGGTACTTCTTCTCAGACTTCTGGAGGTAATCCGACTAACATTTCCCTCAATGTTCCTTCAGCCATTCCTTTATCTCCCCCAGAACGCTTCTCAGGTGATCCCTTGAGAGCGCAATCTTTTCTGGTTCAAGTGGAACTTCACTTCACCTGCAGACCACATACTTTCCCCGATGCCCAGTCTAAAGTAGCTTTCTTGTTGTCATATCTGTCTGGAGATGCAGCTACCTGGGCTATTCCTCTTGTGCGTAAAAATAGTCCCCTGTTGTACAACTGGAAAAATGTTGTTCGTAAATTTGAGAGAGTTTTCGATCGTAGAACTGTAACACAGTCAGCAGATCGTGAATTATTAGACTTACGCCAAGGGAATCAGGACTTAGTGTCATATTTAGCCAACTTTAATCGGCTGGTCGCTGAGACATCCTGGCCTGAAGAAAAACAAGCGGCCTTGTTTTACAGAGGACTCAAAGAGGAGCTAAAAGACATCTTAGTGCAAATCGACCCACAACCTGCAAACTGTCAAGATTTAATAAACCTTGTCTTGAGGCTTGATCATCGTTTAAATGAACGAAAAGGAACGCGTAAAAAGACTGAAAAACATTCTTGGCATGCTCATGATAACAAAGACTCAAGAACTCCGAGAGAAAGAACGCCGGAACCGATGGAAATTGGAACCATCAGGAGACCTTTGACCAAAGATGAAAAGGACCTACGCAGAAAAAATGGGCAATGTCTCTATTGTGGGCGGAAAGGTAATTCCGCCAAAGATTGTCCAATCAAAACAAAGAGCAAGCGAGACCCAGTTCAGAAAGTTGCAACCAATGCATCAGTCGAGTCGGAAAATCTAAAGCACCCAAGTTGCAAAGAAGGGTTGCTCTTGGGTGTCACCGTGGATCCTTCACAATCCAAACATCTTAAATTGGGAATAAGAGTTCAGGTCAAGAAAAAGACCTATTTCAAGAAGGTTCTAGTCGACTCTGGTGCTACCGGAAACTTTGTTGACGCCCAATTGGTTCGTGCATGGGGGATCCCATGTATTGAAAAGAAGACCCAAGAAACCATCCAGGCAGTTGATGGAAAACTCTTGACTGGAGGTCCGATAACTCTTCAGACTGTCCCCTTGACAATAATTTGTGAAGGTAAAAATCAAAGAAAGAAACATAAAGAGGAATTCATCCTTGACGTGATCCATGCTCCCCAGTATGGGATCATCCTTGGCTTGCCATGGTTAACTCATCACAATCCAGAGATTAATTGGGCAGAACGAAAGATCGTGTTCTCATCAGTGCTATGTAAAGAACATTGTATCCAAAGGACTCAAGAATCGGAAGTTCGCCATTCTTACATAGCTACTGCCGCAGAGAAAGAAGTTCAGTTGCCCAAACAGTATTCGTCTTATGAAGATGTATTTGATGAGAAGGAAGCAGAGAACTTACCTCCTCATAGATCTTATGACTGTCAAATTGATCTAGTCCCAGGGGGGATACTTCCCAACTGTCGTGTGTATGCCCTGTCAGAACATGAAAATCAACATTTACGAAAATACTTGGATCAATTCTTAGAGAATGGTTTCATCCGCCCCTCTAAGTCTCCCACAGCTTCTCCTTTATTTTTTGTTCCATAAGCGAACGGAGAGCTTCGAACTTGTATCGACTATAGGGGCTTGAATAAAATCACCATCAAGAACAAATATCCTTTGCCTCTAATTCCGGTATTACTGGAACAAGTAAAGAAAGCAAAAATCTACACGAAGCTTGATCTTCAAGGTGCTTACCATTTGGTCAGAATGAGAGAGGGTGACGAATGGAAAATGGCATTCAAAACAAGATATGACCTTTTTGAATACACCGTCATGCCTTTTGGTCTGTGCAATGCTCCAGCAGCATTTCAATTTTTCTTAAAGGACGTTCTTAGAGAGTACCTCAATATCTTTGCCATAGTTTACATTGATGAAATTTTGATCTACTCAGACAATGAGAATGAACATGTTCAACATGTCAAGAACATTTTTGCAGCCCTTCGTAAACACCATTTATATTGCAAGCTAATCAAGTGTGAGTTTCACGTTACCACAGTTGAGTTTTTAGGGGTTATCCTTACCCCTCAAGGTATGGTGATGGCAGAAAGGAAAGTAAAAGCCGTATCTGAATGGCCCATCCCAAAGACTGTTCGTGATGTACAATGTTTCCTGGGCTTTGCAAATTTTTACCGGAGGTTCATCAATCATTTCTCCCAGACAGTGGCTCCAATTACTAAGTTATTAAGAAAGAAAGAAAAATTTGTATGGTCCCCAGAAGCAGACCAAGCCTTTTCAACTTTGAAAGAAGCTTTCTCCACTGCCCCAGTCTTGACTCATCCAGATGCGGATCGACCTTTCATAGTGGAAGCTGATGCTTCAGATTTGGCGATAGGAGCAGTCTTGTCACAACGAAACAAAGACACTGGTCAGCTTCATCCTGTAGCTTACATGTCTCGGAAGTTGAACGAAGCCGAACAGAACTATGTCATTGCTGAAAAAGAGCTTCTGGCGATTCGTGACGCCTTTAAAGAATGGAGACATCATTTGTTGGGAGCTAAATATTCTGTCACAGTATATACTGATCATCGCAATCTTCAATTCATGAGTTCTGCCAGACTTTTGACTCCTCGGCAATTACGCTGGATGCTGTTTTTTGCCGAGTTTGATTTTGTGGTAACCTTCCTGCCTGGTAAAGATAATCGCAAAGCTGACGCCTTATCCCGCCAAGAGTCTACCACATTGCCTGCAGTTCAAACCTCCAGAGCTATCATTGCTCCTGACAAGGTCCTGTGTATCATAAAAACAGAAGATTTCTTTGAAGACATCCGCAATTCATTCACTGTTGAAAAATGGCAGGCGTGGGCCCAAGCAGATCCGAAAAGACCAATCAAGCAAGGATTACCCTTTCACGATGCTCGTTTGTTCGAGCCCACTACCAAACTTCGCAAGATAGTGTTTCATTGGTTGCATGTTATACCTACAGCAGGTCACCCTGGTACTCCTAAAACTCTTGAATTAATCCAACGCTATTTTTGGTGGCCTACCTTAACAAAGGATGTAAAAACAATGGTAAACAACTGCGAAGTCTATGCTCGCGCTAAAACAAGTCATTCAAAACCGAAAGTGTTGTTACACCCACTCCCAACCCCAAGTCGTCCGTGGGAACACATCTCTTTAGACTTTATTACAGGTCTGCCAGTGGTTCAACAGCATTCAGTAATTCTGGTGGTAGTAGATAGTCTCACGAAATATGGACATTTCATTGCCTGTAAGAAATTACCCACCTCTAGTGAACTGGCAACTATCTTACTGAATAGAGTGGTTCGTTATCATGGACTGCCAAAAGTGATCCTCTCCGATCGGGGATCGCAATTTGCCTCCAACTTCTGGAAGACACGGTGTAAAACACTCCAAGTGACATCTACCCTATCTACTAGCCACCATCCTCAAACAGATGGTCAAACGGAGAGACTAAATCAGACTTTGAAGCAATACCTACGTGCTTACGCTGAAAAAGCACTTAATTCATGGACATCAATGCTCTGGTTAGCTGAGTTAGCCTACAACAACTCCTTCCACACGTCTACTGGCGTTACACCCTTCTTTGGTTTGTTTGGCTATCATCCTGACACCTTGCCCATCACAATTCCTCAAGAAAGTTCTCTCACTCCAGCTGTGTCAGAAATCATTCAACATTTGCATCAAACTCAGAAATCGATTCAACAACATTTAGAAAAAGCCCAAAAAAAATACAAAAAGCATTATGACAAGAAACATTGCGAGGGACCGCAGTATCAACCTGGTGACGAAGTGTAGCTTTCCACAAAACATATAGACTTCAAGAAGAAGCACATGTTCAACCCCAAATTTATAGGTCCTTACACTGTTCTTCAGCAAATCAATCCTGTGACCTATAAACTACAATTGCCAAATTCATTACGGATTCATCCAGTGTTCCATACTTCCCTCTTAAAAAAGGCAGTCCAAAAGGTCCACCCTCATCCAGCTCCTGTTCTAGTACAGCAGGAAGAAGAATATGAAGTCAAGAAACTGTTGGACTCTAAACTGAGAGGGCGTAACCTATGGTACTTAATCTCATGGAAAGGTTATGGCCCTGAAAGTAATTCATGGGTTTCCGCATTTGATGTTCATGCACCAGTACTTGTGAGATGCTTTCATCGTCTCAATCCAGATGAACCAGGCCCTAGAGCGCGCCTGGGAGAGGGGAGTACTGTCAACACCAGGACAGTGCGCGCTCTACGGGCATCTAGAATGCAAAAACCCAACACTCGCAAGATAATGTAATTTATGCATTGTGATGATATGTTATTGTTTAACCTTTTGCATTGCAGAATTCCATCCAAAAGATTAATTTTTAAGGTGCTTATAAATACTGTACATTTGCAATGTATTGCTGCAGACATTCAGAGTGTGTTAGGGTGTGGTCCCTTTGCAGGGCCTTCTAGAGACTTTCCCTGCAACATGCCTGGGTGTGGTTCTAGGCTGGGCCAAGACTCTATAAAAGAGAGTCAGCCCAACTTCCAGTGCTCACTATTCAGAGGTCCCGGTGCAGAGCAGCAGCTTCTTCCTGAGCTCCTGTCCCGGCGGCCTATTTGGATTTTCCAGTCGTCTGCACTCATCTCTCATTGGTGATCACTGTTTCCAGGAGGTAAGACAGTGTTTGGACATTTCCCAACACCATAATTGAGAATTTTCATATTCTTGATTTTAATTCTTAAATGGATAACAGATTACTTTTGTGCTGCCATTTTTTGACATTTGTATGGTGGTTTGCAAATAGGGAGGACGCGCAATTTATTCCATAAAGATTTGACTTCGTTATTACATTGTTGTTCATTGCGCGCTGATATTTCTTGACATTTACATGATGTTTTACGAGTTGGCAAGACGTGCAACTCGTTTCATGAGCATTTAACTTTGTTGTTCATTGACCGCTACCTTTTCTTGACATTTACATAGTGGCATTCGAATCGGCGAAACGCGCGATTCACTTCTCGTGTGTAATTCATGCTGTTCATTGTGCGCTACCATTTTCTGTCATTTACATGGTGGCATTCGAATCGGCAACACGCGCGATTCTTTCCTTGAGTGTTTTTTCATGTTATTCATTGTGCGCTACCATTTCTTGGCATTTGCATGGTGGCATTTGAATCGACAAGATGCGCGATTCTTTCCCTGAGTGCTTTTCATGTTGTTCATTGTGCGCTACCATTTCTTGGCATTTGTATGGTGGCATTTGAATCGGCAAGACGCGCAATTCTTTCCTCGTGTATAAATAATGTAAATTACTGTGCGCTACTATTCTAAGACATTTTCTTGGTAGCATTTCAAGTTGACACGTTGCATGATTTATTCCTTGAATCTACGTTGTTTGATTTCATGGTGCACAATCCTTTATGGTGTTTAATACTCATATAAAAATCTGCAATGTGCGCAATTCACTTCCCAATGATTTTTCTGAGATGAACACAACAATACCAGAGTTCTAGATGTAATGCTGTGTGTTCCTGATATATATTCTTAAAAGGAGATTCATATGGTTGTTTAGAAATTGCTCAGAGTGTTTCCTGATTCTCATGCTAAAGAAAATACTCGAATCTGAAAGTCCTATTTAACTTTTCCTGTTTCCTCCTCAGGCATTCGGTCATCTAAAGCCTAGTCAGTTTTAGGACTATTTTAGGGTTGTTCATATTTTTTCGGAAAAGACGAAGCTTAGAGTTGTAGCATGGTACTGATTTCATGAGATATAATTTTGATGTTGTGTTTTAACCTTTTGCTTCCTACGGGTCTCCTTCCCAGCTGTTCCCGTCCTAATCCCCTTTTCCCCACTTGGATTCTCTTAGACTCTGTGATAAATCTAATCAGAGTATTGGAGCTGTCTTGTGGTGGAAGTGTTGGGAACATGCACAGACCCCGAGGATCTGGTCACTCTGACACCTGGCAGTGGAGTTCTGAATATATTGTAGCTTTTTCATAATAGATAAAGAAGATCCATGGTAGAGGCCATTGGCATAATCCAGTTTGGATAGTACAAGAGAGATAGTAGCCTGCACCTTGTGTGGAAATCCGAGGTGGGGGAAGATGCGTCGCAGAGTCTTCAAGGTGAAGAAGCTTGTTCGTGCTAATTTGTCCACTTGGGCATTCATTGTTAACTTGGAGTCCATGGTAACTCCAAGGTTTTTGAGTTCCTCGGATAATTGAAGAGGTGGTCCGAGATCATCATAAAAGGCGCACAGTGGGTCATCATTTTTCCATTCACCACATATTTGTATTTCCATTTTGGAGGCATTTAGTTTGCGATGGCTCCAAGTCATCCACTGATCAACGGCTCTGAGGCAACTGAAGATTTGTGAGTTTTCAATGTCTTTAGGGCATTCCAATTTAAGTAGTATTTGTGTGTCATCTACATAGTTGTTGCAGGTGAGTTAAAAATCATTGATCAGTTCTGGTAATGATATCATGCAGATGTTGAAAAGCAATGGTGAGGTGATTGATCCTTTGGGGACCCCTGCTTTTGTGGGGTACGGTTTGGATGAAAAGGGGGGAGAATAGATAATATTAGTTCTGTTTTGAAGGTAGGATGTAATCCAGTCGAGAGCAGTCCCTTCTGCAAATGGATGCTATTGTGTGGTAAAGACACTGGATCTCATTGGATGTCCTGACTGCAAAGACTGTCAGCTATTGTGCTCCTTACTAGATAATTTTGTTCTTGCTGTAGCCCAGTGTTTTCTGGTTCTCCTTTTTGTCAGAAATCACTTCCTGCTACCAAGCCTTGAACAAATACTCCTGTCTTAATAATTATGTGGTGTCAACGTTTGCTTGCCGTCTACTGGTCTGTTACATAATGTTGGACCTGGCCCTTTTTTCAGGTTTATCCGCAGACTTTTTGCTTTTGCCTCCTATTTTTCTGACCCTCTTTTTGTTGGTTCTAGGAGTCTGGGCACTTTACACTTCTGACTAGTGCTAAAGTGCATATGTTCTCTGTGTAAATTGTGATTATGATTGGTTGTCCATAATTAGCATATATGATTTACTCGTAAGTCCCTAGTGTAGTTCACCATGTGTGCTCAGAGCCTGTAAATCAAATGCTATTAGTGGGCCTGCAGCACTGATTGTGTCTCCCACATGAGTAGCCCTGTAAACGTCTCAGACCTGTCATTGCAATGTCTGTGTGTGCATTTTTATACTGCCACATCGACCTGGCAAGGGCATCCACTTACCAGGCCCAAACCTTCCCTTTTAGTACATGTAAGGCACCCCTAAGGAATGCCCAAGGTTTCCCCATGGGCAGGGTGCAGTGTATTTAAAAGGTAGTACATGTACTGGTGTGTTTTACAGGTCCTTATAGTGTAGTACTGCCACATTTGGATTTCACTATTGCAAGGCCTGCTTGTCCCATAGGTTAACATGGGGATTGACTTGAAATAACCCTCAGGTATTATTGACCTTTGAGAGCAGATAGAGATGTAGAGTTTGGGGGTTCTGAACTCGCAAATTAAAAATACAACTTTAGGGGAGAGTTGTTTTTAAATTGTGTGTTTGAAAATGTAACTTTTAGAAGGTGTGAATGTTCTTGCTTAGCCATCCTGTGCCTCTGCCTGCCTGTGGAATCAATGTCTGGTTTAGATTGACAGGGGCTGGTCATGCATACACTCTAGACAGTCATGCAACAGGAGCTTAGGTGGGCCCTGCATAACCAGATGACTCATCACCCAGTTGATGGGCCTTCCTGAGCTAGAGTAGTGAGAGGAATTGTCATTGACACCTGGCTAGGGCTGTGCCTATCCTCTTGCAATGCTGTCTCCACCCCTCTGGTGTACTGCCCCCTTGCTGTTTGTTGCTTTACTGGGTTGGCTTGCAGTCGCTGCTTTCGAGAGGACAAAGACTGGACTTTGCTGTGTATCCTGCTTGTGAAGTTTGTCCAAAAACTAGGACAGAGCATGCATCCTGTTAAGAAGTCTCAGGATAGAAAATATTTCACCTGCATCACTCCTGAACTCCACTGCTGGGCGTTCTGACCTGCTAACTGGTGCCCATTCCAGTTCTAGGTCCTCAGTGATTGTTCCTGTTGCAAACGTCCACAAAATCGACGCATTGCTCCTCCAGTCCCTGTGTTTCCGATGCAACACCACCATGCAGGAGAAATTTCCATGCCTTGCTTCTGTGCGGCTGAAGAAATCGGTGAATTGTCCATCCATAGGATTCTATGGACAGAAATAAAATTTACAGAAGTTATATTTTGAGTTCTGTATTTTTTTTTTTTTTCATTTTAGTCTTGTTTAGTTTAGATAAAGAGAGTTTATTTTTCTAAACTGGTGTGGTGTCCATTTGTAGTGTTTTCACTGTGTGACTGTGTGTGTTATGTATAACTGCTTTACACATGGCCTCTGAGACAAGCCCGGCCACTTGTGCCAAGCTGCCAAGGGGGTAAGCAGGGGTTATTTCTAGATGTGTAATCTTCTTACCCTGACTAGAAGGAAGGGTCCCTACTTGGACAGGGTGCAAACCACTCCCAACTAGAGACCCCATTTCTAACACATACATTACACAACATATTAAACTGTTCATTTTCTCAGGAAGTCTTTTAGGTCTCAAGTCAGATCCAATTGTTATATTCTTGATTAATGGTATTATTTTAATGACGTGTTCTAAAAAATGTTTCTAATCTCAGATTCCTCCACTTAGAATACTCTCCAGGCGCTAGACTGAATCTGGACACTTTCTCCACAGCAGCGCTCCTGTGCACTGTTGAGTGGTGTTGTGCAGCCCATTGTAGACTCCACATTGCCCCAGAAGCGACAAAGCAGATCCACCCATAACACCACTTCTGCAAACTGATGCAATTTTCTTTCTTTCCACACCTTCCAATGTGTAAAGCTACAATCACAGACCTGCACAAGATGTGACTTTGGTGCCTGGGCTCAGTCCAAAACTGTAAGTTGTGTGATATGTTTATCCTCATGCACCAGAAGGATATCAGAACCAGTGCACAGAAGCTGCACGTCTCCAAACACAAGGAGAAGACACATCCTCTGGGCAGGTCCCACTCATGATTCAAGTCTAGGGCTCTGAATCTGTTCCAGTCCTGAGGCAGTTCCTGCCATCATTCAACATCACACTCGAAGCAGGACTTGACCCCATGGAACTGCAAGACCCTCCAGTGGGGTTACCGCTAGTGGTCCATCCCCAGTGCCATTGTGCCCCTTGGGACCCATTACCAGGCCTGCACTTAGCCAGTACAAACTTCTCCATGGACCCCAAGATCCACCTCAGTGCCGATGAAAATTTCAGACTTCAGTTTGAGCCCAACGAAATAACAGAAGCGCAAACGGTTCTCATGTAACCTGACTCTAATCCAATACCTATGCCATGTTGCACATTGGATTGCAGAATGCCAGTGGGTTTGACATCTCGCCTGAGACAGAGCTTGACTCAACACTTAGGCCACCAATGGAAGAGAGTGCCTCAAAGGCAGCTAAAGCACTAGAATTACAGCTACCAAAGCAAGGGCCAGTGGCTTTGGAGCCCATGTTTCATTTTAAGGATGCCCTCACTGATACTGTAATGGCCCCTAGGTTGAAATCTTGTTCCTACCAGTCAATCAATGGGCAGGCAGCAAGATGTCACAGACCGACTTCTGGTGATTAAAATTTTCTAACCAGGAACCACACCCAGAGAATACTATTGTACATTCCTCAATCACTTTGGTGAAACCTAAGTCCCCTAACTCCTTTCCGGGGTTTCAGTGTTCTTCCACCAGCCTAGTGCTGTGAATGACAAATAGCATTTATTTGCTGGGCCATTACACATATGCCCTTTGGCACATAACCAGCGAGATCTATCTGGAAGTCTCAGTAGACTTTAAGACCTATTTGGCCCAATGATCCATGATGGACAGGATGCAGCCAAATATGGTATATGTTATAAGGGCAGGCCTGGATACTACAGATCACCTAGGGAGGCAGGTGGTACAAGTGTTGTTCAGTGAATCATGTGGATGCATTTATAGGATTCTTGAGAAATGTTTAGGCCTCTTATGGACATATCTTTTTGGTGGGTCCTTCTTTTTCTGTAAGAAGGCAGACTCTTTGTTAGACTGCTTAAAGGAGACAGCAGAGCTATGCCCTCTCTTTGGGACTGTTGACCACTGTCATTTTCTGCATCAGATAGTGCTGAGGCTCTTATATACAGAGACAGCCTATGGACACCAATAGCCTTTCAAACCAATGCAGTAGACACCCCTATCCTTTTGATGATATGGACCTGAGTCTAGTAGGCAGTGTGTAGGCCACCAGGGGCATCAGTCCTCCAATTTCTTTTCCCCAGCTCCATAAGCACCAAACCACATTATTTTGCCCTTAGTGGTGCACGCCCAAACTATTGGGGGCATTATTCAACATTTCCTCCCAAGCTGGCGATTCACCATGTCTGTCAAATAGGTCTTATAGATCATTCAAAATGGCTGAGCCCTTCCCTTTCTCTCCATCCTGCCCACTGTTCAGAGTGAATTTCAAATAACCAGCTGTTCATTCTGTTACAAGAGGGACTGTTGTTGCTTTCCAAGGGGGCTATCATGAGGTCATCAGA
The DNA here is from genome assembly GCF_031143425.1 of Pleurodeles waltl. Classification (NCBI taxonomy): domain Eukaryota; kingdom Metazoa; phylum Chordata; class Amphibia; order Caudata; family Salamandridae; genus Pleurodeles; species Pleurodeles waltl. The sequence continues at coordinate 274,495,486 of NC_090438.1, read as the reverse complement.
CTCAGAACGAGGAGGGCGTTGACTCTCTTGCTATTTCCTCGTTCCAAAGAAGGGCAGGGGCCTCAATCCTATTCTGGACTTTCGACCCCTGAATGCTTTTCTGCCGAAGGTCAAATTCAGAATGCTCATGGTGGCCACATGCTTTCTGCACTGGACCTAGGTGACTGGATAGTGTCCTTGGATCTCCAGGACGTGTATTTTCATATACCTGTCCTATAGTCCACAGACATTAAGTGATGGTCAAGGTAGGCCAGAAACGTTTTCTGTTTGCTGTGCTCCCCTCAACAGCATCCCTTAGTTGATCATTGAAGTGATGGTGTGGTTGGTGCCTATCTTTAGAGGATGAGGATGCCAGTATTCCTGTGCCTTGATGACTGGCTGTTGGTCATGGACTACATCTGAATGACAGGAAACCTCATGGGATCATTGACATTCAATATGAACAAGCCAAAGAACCACTTGACTCTGCATAAGCTACCAATCACTGGGGCAATACTGACTCCTCTGCAGAGGCTACCATTCATTGGGGCAATTCTGGCGCTGTGGAGTGCAAGGCTTTCCTTCTGCTGCAATGAGACCACGCAAAGCAGGCTATGATCCCGAGATTTTAGGATTGGCCCTGGATCAGGGTAAGAGCACCCCAAGGCTTCTTAGCCTCTTAGCCTCCTGCATCCTCCTTATCAGCTATGCCAGGTGGCACGCATGTGCTCTATAATGGAAGTTGAAGTTCCAATGGACACATAATCAAGGCAATCTGGCCAAAGCCAGCAAGGTCTCTGAAGAGATGGCTTATTAAGATGTGCAGTGGTGGCTGCTTGAACAATTGGTTCAGAGGTAGGCCTCTCTCCCATCCCCACCCATAGCTGATGGTGGTTACAGACATAAACCTGCTGACTGGGAAGGTAGAGATCGGAGGATTCTCACACATCCAGGTGCAGGTTGAGTGCACATCAGCCTTCTAGAGTTGTAGGACTTTCTTCCACCAGGAGGCCTTCCTGCCATCCACCAAGGGGAGGCTGATGCATATTCTCACAGACAACACTATCTTGGTGTGGTACTGCAATAAGCAGGGCAAAGTAGGTCCTTATCAGGAGGCAGGGTGCATCAGGAAACATTGCGCCTCTGAAGGTGGTTGGAGCACCAGGACATTTTCCTGATCAACAACCACCTAGCAGGGACTCTGTCAAAACCCATTTCACAGGACCACAGAGCAAGTAGTGGTTACTGGGCCACACCGTAGGGTTGTGGCATTTCACTTCTGCTGCTCCGTGGCCCAACTTACAATAGACTCTGAGTAACTGGTCCAAGTACCACCCCTTCAACACTTGACTGTCACTGGTCTCATGGATTGAGCTGCCCAAGGCTCTTCAAGAGGATGTTGGCACACAGTATGCATAAGGTAATAGGTCAAAATACCCACAGTGACCCCCTCAAGAAGTACATTGCCCAGTCAAATACTTTGTGTACTTTTGTATTATCCATGCAAACACAACACACTGATTAAACCTGTTTTAAGGCTAGTGACCCAGCATTGAATGAGGCTGTGTACTTCTCCGTGGGCCCTCAGTGGGCCCTCTCTCCACCCCAAACATTACATCCCTGGTGGATTTTGGGAGGGGACCCCAGGTGAGGATCATGCTAGCGGTGCCAATCCAAGCCTGGCTTTGACATTGAAAGTTCGTATAAGTCTAAAAAAGGGTCTGCAGCTCTATTTCAGTCTTACCCAATTGGGGCCTTCAAATGTGTCTGGGAGCTGGGGTGATTTCTCCTTCTTTCTCCAATAATGAGCAGCTCCCACAGCATCTTTTCATGGTCTGGATGGTCAGTGTGCTGAGGCAGTCACTGAATGGCGACAGCTTCCCCATGCAGTGGCTCCTTCTTCATGTTCCTCTCCGGTAAAGTGCTGAAACAGTGGCAAGCTACAGAATGGCTTCTGGTCTTGCTCCTGGGTCCCTCCACTTGCCACAGGGATATCTTGTCACAGGCAACAGCCCAGTCATAGTGCCCCCCGCTTCCCACATCTGGGGGTCTAAAACTTCCGGGTGATGACCCCAACAGTTTCAATGGCCCACTCCTGGCAAACGATAGTCACAGACATGGCAACAGTCTCAATGAGATCAGAGATACCAGGCGATGGTCTGCAACTTCACAGCAGCCCAGAAGGGGGCTAATGACTTGTGCCAGAGAGCAATTGGCTCTCTCGAAAGACTAGTCCCAACTGGACCGAGTGCCTCACACTCTATTCACCTTGATCCCCTCACCAGGATGCCCACTGGGCCCAGCTACATCCAGGTTCTCTCCTCATTCTCAAAGGCACACTGGTCTTGGCAGGCAGTCAGGAAACTGGTGCTCCACACACAGTGCAAGTGTTCTTTGCTTCCAGGGTGATGACCCTTCATCCAGCATGAATATTGGCAGACCCTGATCCCCACTCCTGGTTGCAGCAACTTGAAGTCTTGGCGCCTTCTTCCTCCTGATGAACAGTACTTTGAGCAAAGTGTGGGACTGATGCTCATATCCATATAGTCCAAATCCGGACACATATCTCATTTAGTGTCTAAGCCCTTGATTTTCTGGTTTTTGGTGTCAGGTCCTTTGACGTGCTCTCTCCTCTGCACTACCTTTGTCAAAGGGACAGTCTGCAACAGCAGGAGTGGCTCCTATCTGACTGACCCACAACCCAACCCAAGGGGGTGACCAGGGATCACAGCTGAATGTCAGCCTCCAGTGAAATATTCCCTATAAAGAGTCAAAGGCCTAAACCTTCCACCCTATCAAAATTCACAAGCCGCTGTGCCAAATGTATCAGTCTTACAATCTCCCTGATGATTAGCCCGGACTCCATTAACCACTAACTCTTCCTTAATTTAAAAATGCACATAGAGGATGTTCAGCTCCCCTCTCCTACAGTGTGAATGTTCCAGCCCAGCTATCAGGAATGACGGCAATCCATATCTTCTATCTGGAAGTTGCAGACCTCACTTTCACAAGCCTCTTCAGGCTCTAGAGTTTCAAAATGGGACACTGGCCTCCATAACGAGGCACACACAAGCATTCCAACTTGCACACGCCTGTTACATGTGCTATCAGATGCTACCTACAATCCAGTCAGACCAAGAGTGAGTTAAATACACAGCCATGGAACTTTACTCAAGTGGGCCACTAAGCCCCACTCCAGTGATAAGGGTTAAAAGGGCTGTTTCACTACTGATTACCACTGAACACAAAACAGGTATGCTGATAGCACCGTGCTCATGCCACTTAATAGCCCTCTACCATCACAGCCTTTGGTGCACCCCTCCTGTTGTAACCAGACTGCATTACCCTGAGGAAGGTCTAGGTAATGGTTCACACTCATAATCTGTGCTCCCCCATGGCCAAAATTAATTTCCAAAGGTCCCTATATTTATGCAGCTGGGGCACTCAGGACAGGTGAACCATGCAGGGAGACCTTTCAGTGTCAACAGTCCCTGTTAGACCTGTAATCCCCAGGGTGTTCTTCCTTTAACTTTTTGCCTACCTCCTCCACTTTTCTGACCTTGTTTTTGTTGGCTTTAGGACTCTCTGCACTCTACCACTGCTAACCAGTGATAAAGTGCTTGCGCTCTCTCCCTTAAAACATGGTAACATTAGATTAACCCCATTTGGCATATTCAATTTACTTAGAAGTCCCTAATAAGTGCACTACATGTGCCCAGGGCATGCAAATGAAATGCTGCTTGTGGGCCTGCAGCATTGAATTTGCCACCCACTTAAGTAGCCCTCTGACCATGCCTCAGGTCTGCCATTGCAGAGCCTGTTTGTGCAGTTGTACTCTGCCATGTAAACCTGGCAAAATCAATATTTAGCTAGACTCACATTTTCCCTTTTTATACATATATGTCACCCCTAGGTTAGGACCTGAGGGCACAATGTGATGTATTTAAAAGGCAGGACATGTACTTTTAAATGTTATATGTCCTTGTAGTGAAAAACTCCCAAAGTCGTTTTTCAGTACAGCAAGGCCTATCTCTCCCATAGGATAACATTGGCATTACCTTATTACATCTTATAAGTGTAATTTACAATCTAGAAGAGATACGTTTTTCGAGTTTAGTGTTGCTGGACTCACAATTTAAAATCACAACTTATGGTGAAGTCAGATTTTAAATTGTAGTTCTGAAAATGCCACCTTAAGAAAGTTGGCATTTTCTTATTTTAACCATGTGGTGCTTTCTGCCTGTTTTCAAATACACATCTGGTCCGGGTGACAGCTGTTCTTTGTGCATTCCCTATAGACAACCAGACACAAAGAGAGCTTAGGTGTGACTGATGGGCCATCCACATCCAGACGGGCTGTCTTTGGAAGGATGGCACATCTGAATAGAGTATATCCTGTCTGCATACAAAGGGCTGCAATTCCCCCTGTAGTGAGTCTGGAGCCAGGACAGGAAGTAAGGACCTCTGTGCCCTTCAAAGACCTTTCTTTGAAGTCTCCCCCACTTCAAAGGCACAACTGGGTCTAAGTACTGGAATTCTGACACCACCACTTCAGTACACTTCTGGACCTGTGGATACTGTACCAAGAAGAGGGACTACTCTGCTGAACTCCTGCTTTGATGTGCTGACCTGCTGCCTGCTGCCTCTTGCCTGGGAGTGAGAAGGACTGGAACTGCATCTCTCTACCCAGAACCCAGAGTTACTCCGAGGGCCAGCTGACTGGTCTCCTGTTTTCTGAAGTCTCAGGGACAAGGTGCTTCTTCAGCCAACCCACGCATCCTTATCGGAACTTTGCACATCCAACTGGTTTACGAGCGGGAATGCAATTTGCGAAGCAACTCATGTACTTACAGGTTTTACTGCAAATTGCATATTTGCAGAGAGACATAAAATGATCTGCCTAATGAATGTTATTTAGGCAAGTTGCAGCTTGAAAGCTCCGGTGATTGGCTGTTTATATATATATATATATATATCAATGGATGTCTGCAAAGAGCAGCCGACCTCCATCCCTACATTTGCATTTCCAAATGAGAAATGTTTTTTAAAGTAGCCCATGTCCATTAAGGTGGTTAGAGCAGCTGTTCTAAATGTTCCCATTTGGAAGGAGATTGTAGACAGTTGGTTGTCACCCTAGAGACCTCTATTATGATTCCCAAGGGGAAGATGTCCCACAGGGAAAGCTTTCTAATTTTTGAAAATCAGACACCACAAGGTGTCAGTACATGATCAATGGTTTGCGACTACAATTACAGTCACAAACACTTGAAAGAAGCCTAGCTGAATCGCAAATGGGAAGGGGATACCCCTTTCACACATCCTCCTCTTTGAAATTCACACGGCTCACGAAAGCCCTTTGATGAGTCGGAAAGATGTTTAGTAAATAGTAAAAAGGGATTTTGTGATCTCAAACCTCGTGTTTTTGCAATTTCCAGTCTGCGACCATAAAATACCTTCGACCATCAGACCCTTTGTCAGTATTTTCTGTTTTTCTTGGGGTGTTGTCTGAGGGTACACTGCTTCTAATTGGTTAGTTTTGCAAACAGTCCTGAAGGGTACTTTGACCTGCATAAGGGGAACTTGTCCTTTACTAAATTTATACTCTGTGATCTTACTGATGGTGCGGGAGTTGAATGAGAAACCACTGGACTTACATTTGTCCTCACCAAGTGCAATCCATACTGTCTGAATGGTCATTATATTGCCACTAATTGTATTAATAACCTTTTTGACTGCCCTGCTCTGAATTTCTATATCTTGTGTGTGGAGAAAGTCCTGCTAACAACAGCCATGTATGTCCTGAATACTCACGGGTCCCATTCTAAGTGGCTCTACTACATGAGAAAACTCCCTAATAAACCATTGCTTATGCTGTTGCTAATGTAAGTGGGGTCGCCTTGTTCTCAAACGATACATAATTCCAAGGAGCTCTTGATATCTTATATTTGCCAAATAGTCCATATTCATTTCAACTGGTGTAAATTCTACCCACAAGGAAAGTATTTCAAACAGATAGGCTGGACTGGCTGTAACAACTAGTATTACGTCTGCCTCTGGTACCCAGGAACCCTTGTGACATCAAGTAATTAATAAGTCACCAGACCCCGAAAAATTCACTCTTATTTTTGTATTCGCATCTGCCATTATGATACAGATTCAGATTGTGTTTCAAAGCTCAACCAAATAATGGGATTCCTTTTTAATAGTCAAGCTTAACAAACCTTTTGGGAAAACAGGACACACCTCTTCAAACTATCAGAGGGATTTCCTACCAATATTACCTGTCAGAGACATAGCTATTTAAGTTTGTTTCCTTTCTCCCAAGAGAACACAAACAAGGAATCTGAACTTTAAAAGGTATCATTAGAAAGTCCTCGTGCAGAGCATGTGCAAGAATATTACTTTGGATATTAAACAAATGAGATGACACTAAAATGAAGACATAGTAAATAATATAAAAGCAGACTGCAATTTACCTTATAAAAATGTTCTTTTAATTGAACCCTGACTAGTAATCATTAGCACTAAAAGGTTTGTCATCATTGTGGGTGGAGCACATTTATGACTTACCTGGAACTGAAGCATGAAGCCAGCAAGTTCAACGTTGTGTATAACAATCCAGTGTACACTTAGGCTATTGAGTTGTTGCCCAATAGGGCTCAATAAGCTATTTTATAGTGGTTCCCGCAGTCACCATGAGAAACTGTCAATCTGATTATTGATGTAACATGAGAGAAAATTCAGGGTGACTCGTTTAAAGTCTACTGTAATATTACACATACAATTCAACTAGTTCTACATTAATAAAATATGGCTTGTTAATGTTTTGACTAAAGCACAGTGTCATAACACTGAATACTTACAATATGTACTGCCATGCAATAATCAGCACAAATTTAGAAAATAAGGAAAGGTTACAAATCAGAAACAACATCTGAGGCCCATAGATGTGGAGGAATGGTGGGCAGGTCAGCTCTATGGTGGGCACCTGATCAAGCAATACAAAACACATGACACTCCATCTGTTGTAGCAGCATTCCAAGGTTGCATTCCCCATAGAACTGGTATACTTTGGGCAGCAGCAATAAAAACTTCTCTTAGTCATGGGACAGATCAAAGGTTGGTAGCAGCAAAACCAGCTTCCCTCTTCCACATCAGGTAGCAGCAGTGCAGGCTTTCCTATCCTGCAGAACAAATGCAGCAAGGCAGCAGTAGTGGAAGCTTCCATTGTTCATAGACCAGCTTAGACGTTAGTAGCATGTAGGTTATACCCACTGATCTTTGCAGGGGGAGCACCGTTGACTGAGATAATAATGGGACATGGTGCACACCAATGCTAATGTGTGCCCTGAGAGCCCTGTAAATGTATCAGTGCTCGGATACCAGTACAAGGTGCAGGTCAAACCACATGACGGTTCTATTGATGATTGGCTCTTCAGTGGGGCGGCTGTTCATTTTACAGGTCAGAGCAGATGTGCAATAGAAGAGCTCTGGGACTGTTTTAACACAGATGGAAGAGGCATTGAAGGGTCGTGTGATTACAGTACACGGATACTACTGCATATAGCTGTGCTGCGAGACCTTGATTGACCTCTGATAGCGCGTCCAGTCCTTATAAATTACTTATACTTAGACACGCCGGAGGTCGGTGAACCTTTTGACCAAGTTGGGTTCTCCTCATCCAAGATAGTCGGATCCCTCAAATCAATAATTAATAATCATTCATGATCAATACCCAATACTCAATTAATAATCAAACAACAAATTTATTAAACAGAAAATCAGTAAATAGATATACCATGACCTTTCAGTCATGAATAACCACACCTGTTTATTTAAGGATAATGAGTTTATTTCCCTATATTAACAAAGCTAGCACAATATAAGTCTCAAAATCAAATGGTATACATATACGAACATTACTAGCTGTCCATAGCGACGGAAGAAACACAATCTACGCAAAATCGGGATTATAACGCACTCGGTTATAGCAATACAAATCACTAATATAAGTAACTGAATTTGACTAATTGCATACATCGGTCAGCATAACAAAATTTCAATTTAGCATGGTGCATTAAATTAATACCTCAACTAACCTTTCATTAGCATTGGCATGTGGGACTTCATGCAAAACAAATTTAGTCAACACAAATTTAGAAAAGCTTCTAGCTTGGGCCCTGTCAAAATAAGCAGTTGGTACCTAAGAAGGAAAACACAATGCATAATACAATTATCCTTTCATAATTACCAAATACAATCAGCATTCAAGGAAAAGTCTTCGTCCTTCAGGTGCCGGTTCGATCAGCATGGGGCAGACTTCAAGGGGGCAAAGTTTAAGGCAAGTTTTCCTTGCAGCAACAAGGAAAATGGGGCAAAGTTATTGTATGGGCAAGACGTGGTAAAACTAAAGTTAAAGTCTCTAGGGTGAGAATTCTTAAGTCTCTCTCTCTCTGGGATGGAGAAAAAGCATCAAAGTGTCGTCAAAATGGTTTCTTGAATCTTGCTTCAAAATGGCATCAAAGAAAATGGCTGACTTCTCTTTGTCCTGTGGGTTTAAGTAAGAAACGTGCCAAATTCTTCAGGGTCTTCCATTGGAGGGTTCATAGGGTGGCTTCCTTTTGACCAATGAATAGTGTCTTTCTCTTAGTACTCATTTATGCATAAGGTGTCCTTGGAGCCTTGAAACACAAGTAGCAACAAAGTTTGCCAATTATTTCTATATCAGTCTCTTTATTGTCTGCACCTGCAGAAACTGACCTTGCTTCAAAGGGGATGAAACTAGCCTAGCACGAAACCTTGAGATAAGTGTATTAGTCATTTCTACTGGAAAAATACAACCTTAAAGTTAAAATGCGTTTTTGTTAATACAAGTGAAACCCACACGGTTAAATTTGAGACCAGGCAACTAGGCCAAAGCCTCTGCTAAATTTAAGCTAAGCATATAACAGTTTCAACAAGAAATTCAGAGAACACATTTGCAATTATGACGGATTACTACATTTGTCAATTCTTCATGATTAATTAAGCTCGTTTATAATAATGGCGAACTACCTGGTGGGCACATTTTCCCACATACATTATTTTTCTTTACTAAAATCACACTACCTTATACGATTTTGTTACATAATACATGAATATTTGTTAGTCTTTCTTTTTCTGCTTCATCAGCTCTCATTACTGGAAGACCAGTGCACATGAAAGGAAAGGCTAGAGCAGCTTTAAAAGGGGTGCGTGGACAGCTCAGAAGTTAATAGCAGAGGATGGCAGGTCAGATTAAAGAAGCCCTTGCACAGCATGTAGGATGGCTCAGTACTGTGGTAGCCATGTATGTCAAGCCCTGTGAACGTCTTCATACTGGAATATCCGTCCATGGTGCTTGTGTCAAGCGCAGGTAGTAGCAGGGTTTCTTCTAACGAAGACAAGGAGTGCAGTTTCCCTCAGCCGTCTTACAGTCTTTCTGGCATTCAAACAAGAATCAAAAGGCAGGAGTAAGAAGCAGAACAGTTCCCTCAGGAAAACCGAAAGGGAGGAAAATTCTCTGAAGAACAGGCATCCCCAAATATTCAGGAAATAGCTCAAAGGATTCAGAAGAATTCGAGTCATGAAGCGTAGGGCATCTGTAGGAAGCTGGCTGAGTGTGTGGTGAATACCTAAAGTATTATCACCTTCTACCAGGTCCAGGTATTCCCTTATTAGTCAAGTTTAGGCAGTGTCTAGAAGCCAGGCTCTCTAGAGGTAGCTGTGGACTAGCAGCCAAGGCTTATCTAGGAGACATGCAAAGTTCATGCAATACCACTTATACTCACACATCACTTACACACATGAAAGAACCACACAGTGTTACAAAAAGAAAGGTACTTTATTTTACTGACACAAATACTAAATTACTAGTTGGGCAATTCTCCAATAGGAGGTAAGTAAACACAATATTGAATGTACAGTATTAATCAGAAAGAGCCATAAAAAGCAATAGAAAACAGTGAAATGCAATAGGCAGTAATGAAGTCCTGGGGGGACCAAACCATATACTAAGAAAGTGGAATGCGAATTTCAGGTCCCCACCCAAGAAAGTGGAATTGGTAGAAGGGATCTGGAGGAACTAAGAAACCCCGCAGGTAAGTACCAGAGAGCCCCCAGCGACCAGGAAGAAAGAAGTTACTGGATTATCCCCAAACTCCCAAAAGGACTGAAAATAAGGATAATGCAACCCCCAGACAAGACTGCAAGAAACCAACAGTGTATTCCTAAAGAGGAAGACCTGAAAAAGAAGAGGACCAAGTCCAGAACTCGTAGAAGTGTCCGATGATGGAAGGAGCAACTACCCACCCATCTGTGGTTGCAGGAGTAGGTAGACGGTAGGATGAGAACGGTCAGCAATGCAGCCCTGGAGTAGGTGAAGAGTTCCTGGAGGATGCAGTTGACATCCCATGCCGGATGGAAGATTGCAGTCTGTCTGTGGCATGGAAAAGCCACCAACAAGCCTTGGCAAGAGTCAGGGTAGATGAAAAGTGGGGCTGCCGGGGACCAGTAAGGCCCAAGGGGGCTCAACCCATGGAGGGGTGGCCCATGGGACCCTCAGCAATACAGAGAGTCCACAGAAGAAAAGGCAACCTGCACAGAAGACCCACTGGATGAGGACCCAGGAGTCGCATAGGAGCCCATGCAGCACAACTAAAGAATGATCTCTTGGAAGAGATGCCAACAAGCCTTGGTAGCTTCAAGAGATGCAGTGAATGGGGGTACTGTACTGTGTGGAAAGGCAAGGGCTTACCTTCATCAAAGTTAGACAGATGGCAGAAAGGACCAAGGGGACCACTGCAGACCCTCACCTGTGATGCAGCTCAGGAGGAGAGGAGATCCACGCAGCCGGTTGTCGTCGCAGTTAGTGCCTGCTGATGCAGGGGAGTGACTCCTTCACTCCAAGGGAGATTCCTTCTTCCTTCTCATGCAGACTGAAGACTTGCTGCCCTCAGAGGATTCACACCCTGGGATATGTTGCAGAAGCTGGAAGGAGCAGAAGAAACAATGTTGAAGGGCAAAGTCGTTTCTGGAGATGCAGTTTGTAGGTTCCTGTGAAGTCCAGTTGCCGTTCCAGTGGCCAGAAGTCAAAGTAGACATTGGAGGGGAGTCCTGCTGGAAGCTTGCAATTCGAATCTGAGAACCCACCCAAGAGGGAGACCCTAAATAGCCCTGGAAGGGGGATTGGTCACCTAGCCAGGTGACCCTCAATCAGGAGGGGGCTCTGATGTCACATGCCCTGACCTGGCCACTCATATGCTCTCAGAGGCCTCTGCCCACCTTGGATTCAAGATGGCAGAATCCAGGAGCCCTCTGGTGGAATTGTGGGATCCACACCTGGGGTGGTGATGGGCAGGGGAGAGGTCACTCCCCTTTCCATTGTCCAGTTTCACGCCAGAGCAGGGACTGGAGGTCCCTGAACTGGTGCAGACTGGTTTATGCAAGGATGTCACCAAATGTGCCCTTCAAAGCATACCAGCGGCTTGGAGCGGCTACCCCTCCCAAGCCATGTAACATCTATTTCCAAAGGGAGATGGTGCTACCCCCTCTCCCAAATGAGACCCTTTGTTCTGCCTTCCTGGGCTTGAGCTGTATAAGCAGCAGTAGGGCAGAACCTATCTGAGGGGTGACAGCAGCTTCGGCTGCCCACAAAAACCCTAGAAAGCTGGTAGGAGCAATGCTGGAGGTCATCTAAGGAGCCCAAAGAGTGTATAGAATCATACATGCAATACTGGCAACAGTATTGGTGTATGATTCAAACATGTTTGATTCCAAACATGCCTATGTTCAGAGTTGCCATTATTTAGCTGGACATAGGTAGTGACCTATGTCCAGTACACGCGTAAAGTGGCGTCCCCGCAATCACAAAGTCCAGGAAAATGTAGCTGGAGTGCGTGTGGGCACCTCTGCTCATGCAGGGGTGCCCTCACAGACAGGTACCTGCGCCCTGCCCTCTGGGCTAGGAGGGCCTACCATAGGGGTGACTTACAGTGACCTGGTGCAGTGACCTGTAGTGAAAAGGGTGCATGCACCCTTTCACGCAGGCTGCAAAGGCAGGACTTCAGAAACACTTTGCATGGCTCCCCATGGGTCACATGCTGCAGCCCATGGGGGACCCCTAGTGCCCAAATGCCTTAACTACCTGGGCACCATATACTAGGGACTTATAAGGGGGCATCAGTATGCCAAATGTGGGTGGGTGTGCTCCAAGCAACCAAATTTAAAGGGAGAGAGCACAGTCACTGAGGTACTGGTTAGCAGGATCCAGGTAAACACAGTCAAAACACACTGACAACAGGCAAAAAGTGAGGGTAACCATGCCAGAAAAAGAGTACTTTCCTACACAACCTCCCCCGCCCAAACAAAGGACAATAAGGCTAACCTTGACCAGATGGGTCTTCATTGTCTAAGTCGAAATATCTGGAGAGTCCATCTGTGTTGGAGTGGTTACTCCCAGGTCTATGTTCCACTGTATAGTCCATTACCTGTAGGGATATGGACCACTTCAACAGTTTGGGATTTTCTCCTTTCATCTGTTTTAAACATAGAAGGGGCTTGTAGTATGGCCTGAGCTTCTTCAAAGCCCAAACCACAGCAAAGGCCTCCCTTTCTATGGCTGACCAATGCTTTTCCCTGGGGGTCAACCTTCTGCTTTTAAAAGCTACTAGTTGGTCCTGGCCCTCTGTATTAAGTTGTAACAAAACTGCCTCAACGCCTACCTCGGAAGCATCTGTCTGAAGTATGTAGTCAGGGCTTCTTAAAATAGGGGAGGGGGCACATGGACTATTTAAGATCTTCAAAAACATTTTTACAGCTAGCTGTCCACAAAACCTTTTTAGGCATCCTTTTTGAGGTGAGGCCATTAAGAGGGGCTACTATGAAGTCATAGTTCTTAATGAACCTCCTGTAGTACCCAGTGAGGCCTACAAAGGCCCTCATCTGGGTCTGAGTAGTAGGGGGAGTCCAATCCAAAATGGTTTGAATCTTCCCCTGCAGTGGCTGAATCTGGCTCCCACCTAACAGGTGGCCCAGATATACAACCTTCCCCTGCCCTATCTGGCACTTAGAGGTCTTGGTAGTGAAGCCTGTTTTCTGCAGAGCCTCCAAAACATTCCACACGTGGATCAGGTGATCCTCCCAGGTGGAGCTAAAGACAGCTATATCATCAAGATAAGCTGCACTATAGACTTCCAATCCTTGGAGGACTGTATTCATCAGCCTCTGAAATGTGGCAGGTGCACCTTTCTGCCCAAAGGCTATCACTGTAAAGTGACAGTGCTCTCCAATGGTAGAAAATGCTGTTTTGGGATTAGTGTCATTTGATAACTTGATCTACCAATATCCAGCAGTCACATAAAATGTGCTCAGATACTTGGCAGATGCCAGTGTATAGATTAGCTCATTTGCCCTAGGGATAGGATGAGCATCTGTTTTGTTACAGTGTTGAGCCCTCTATAGCCAACACAAAACCTTATTTCTCTCTTTCCATTTTGGGAGTGAGGTTTCGGGACTAGAACCACAGGACTAGCCCAGGGGCTGTCTGAGAGCTAGCTCAATGACTCCTAGGGCTAGTATCTTCTGAACTTCAGATATTATGCATTCTCTGACATGGTCAGTTTGCGTGTAAATGTAACTTTTTATTGGCAAACTCTCCCCTGTGTCAATGGTGTGTTCACACCAAGTGGTTTGACCAGGTGTTTCCAATAGCTAAGCCAGATCACTCCTATAGAAAAGCCTTAGATTATAGACATCTAAACATTCATACACGCACATTTGCAGTACAAAATTCACACAGTACGGCTTTAATGAACAATATTGTCTGTAAAAAATACACAACAACCTTGGATATTTACAGTAAATTTTTCTGCCTAAAGATAGGGCCTGAAAGCAGGGATCTAACAGGTTTTGCCATTCTCAGCTCTCAAGGCCATTAATGTTGGCTCTCTCAAGGGTATAAGAACAGCCCAGGACTGTTTGCAGCCTGTGTAACACAAATATTGGATAATATTAATCCAGAAGCATTGCCCTGTGTTGATATATATCTCACAGATGGTGACTTAAACTGCCATCTAGTCAGAGTAGATTGCATTGTGTTGGGATTTGTTGAACATGGCTACAAATTCAATAAAAAAAAAAGTACAAATTGCTTTTATCAGGGTTCTATTTTTAGGATATGAGTCATCGAATGAGGCAAAGAGCCTGGCACCACACTTCCTAGAGACGTGCGCCCTATTACAACCACCAAACACTATTAAAAAACAACAATCCTTTATAGGATTTTTCAATTTTGGCAGAACATATATATAGATTATGTGCAATGTATAAAACCTTGTATGTTTAATTCACACAGACTTCTCCTGTAAACATTGGACAACAGAACCTACACATGTCACATTCAATGAGGAAAACATAGCACCAACTGTATATAAATTACATCTATATTCCAATGCAGAATTGCATTTTACATCCACTGAACAAATTATGCTCGAAGTTCAGATGGTTGTCATAAAAGAAGGACCACTGGCTCAAGGTAAACACTTAGGGGCATATTTATACTCCGTTTGCGCCGAATTTGCGTCGTTTTTTTCGACGCAAATTCGACGCAAAACTAACTCCATATTTATACTTTGGCGTTAGACGCGTCTAGCGCCAAAGTTCATGGAGTTAGCGTCATTTTTTGGCGTGAACACCTTCCTTGCGTTAATGAGATGCAAGGTAGGCGTTCCTGTCTTAAACAATGACTCCCAGGCATGTGCGTGGTATTTATACTCCCGGGCAAAAATGACGCCCGGGAGTGGGCGGGGCAAAAAACCCTGCATTTGCGCCTCTTTTTAACGCCTGGATCAGGGCAGGCGTTAAGGGACCTGTGGGCTCAGAATGAGCCCAGAGGTGCCCTCCCCTGCCCCCAGGGACACCACCCCCTGCCACCCTTGCTCACCCCAGGAGGACACCCAAGGATGGAGGGACCCATCCCAGGGAAGAAAAGGTAAGTTGTGGTAAGTATTTTTTTTAATTTTTTTTTGTGGCATAGGGGGGCCTGATTTGTGCCCCCCTACATGCCACTATGCCCAATGACCATGCCCAGGGGACAGAAGTCCCCTGGGCATGGCCATTGGGCAAGGGGGCATGACTCCTGTCTTTGCTAAGACAGGAGTCATGTTAATGGCGTCTAGGCGCCCAAAAAAAATGGCGCAATTCGGGTTAAGACGATTTTTTTGCCTCAGCCTGACTTGCCCCATTTTTGGACGCCCAAACGCCATTTTTCCCTACGCCGGCGCTGCCTGGTGTACGTGGTTTTTTTTCACGCACACCGGGCAGCGCCGGTCGGCTAACGCCGGCTAACGCCATTCAATAAATACGGCGCCCGCATGGCGCTTCAGAATGGTGTTAGCCGGCGCAAATTTTTTGGCCGCAAAACTGCGTTAGCGCAGTTTTGCGTCAAAAAGTATAAATATGGCCCTTAATTGTCTATACTTCCATCCCAGCCTTAGACTCTCACAGAGGTCAGCGTTCCGAATGTGAAAGCCTTACACGCTAGATGGATATGATGGGCTACTTCACTGAAGGCCACTGATGTAGACTATGGCCCTCATTACAACATTGGTGGTAAATCCCGCTTACCGCCATGCAGAAGACCGCCAACACACTGCCACGGCCGCAGAAATCCGCTACAGCTATTACGACCCACAGCTCAGAATCCGCCAAAATCTAGACACCCACACAAGTCTGCCAAACCAAAGGTCAGTGATAAAGTGCGATGACAAAACCAACACCGTCACGCCAACAGGAATACGCCCACACTTTCACGACCCACGAATCCACCCGGCGGTCTTTCAACCGTGGTATTCCATTGGCGGTACACACCGCCGCGCTCAAAATACACACACATTTACAAAACACTCCCACATTGGACAATTACAAATACACACACCTGATACACATACACACACCGCTCCCACACACCCAGTACAATATAAAACACACACCCACATTACCCACAAACCCTTACAACCAAAAATTTGGCAGAAGCAGAGAGACAGCAAAGCAAAGACCACACCAGCATACAGAGGCACACAACACCATCACACATACACATCCACGCACAAAACACCACACACACCTAAACATCACCCCACACATCACATCACAACACACACCACCCCACACATCACCCACACCACCCCATGGCACCGCAAAGACACCCCAGGTTTCCTGAGGAGGAGCTCAGGGTCATGGTGGAGGAAATCATCCGGGTAGAGCCACAGCTATTCAGATCACAGGTGCAGCACACCACCATAGCTAGGATGATGGAGCTATGGCGCAGAATCGTGGACAGGGTCAACGCAGTGGGACAGCACCCAAGAACACAGGATGACATCAGGAAGAGGTGGAACGATCTACGGGGGAAGGTACGTTCCGTGGTCTCAAGACACCACATTGCAGTTCAGAGGACTGGCGGCGGACCCCCACCTCCTCCCCCAAAACTAACAACATGGGAGGAGCAGGTCTATACTGCATCCTGAGGGCCTCACAGGAATAGCTGGAGGAACGGACTCTGGTAAGTCAAATCTTTCACTACTTCATCCCCCACCCTGCCTGCATGCTATCACATACCCCCACCCTCACCCTCACCCCCATCACTCCAACTCCTCACATATGTTCCACTGTCACAAACCACACATTCCAACACCAAGCCCTGCATGCAACAACAAAGCATGGACACCCATCACCAATGCATGTCCACTACACATACCCACACAGACCCCTAAACAATTAACACACAAGGTCCTACACAAGAATGTAAGCACTGGGGTACACGGTCACCCACCCATTGCACACCATGGCACACACAGATGCAATAATCATGCCTTTACACCCCTGCAGGACCCCTATCCAACGTCACCGGACAGGAGGTTCCAGACATGTCCACTCCACCCACAGAAGAGGCCCACAGTGAGGACAGCAGCTCTGTCCAACTGGATCTAGATGACCAGCCCGGCCCATCTGGGACCACAGGACAGTCGGTTCCCCTGACACAGTCACAGGCCACCACAGAACCTCCCCCCTCAGGAAACACCAGCACAGCACCCACCCAGCGGGCCCATACCTCTGTCCCCAGGACACATGAAGCTGCAGTGTGTCCACCACTACGGGGAACCCAGGCTAACCCACCACCCCAAGAACAACAGGGACCTGGGGCCAGTGGCAGTGGGCACACGGTTCAGGGGACAGAGGCACAGGAAAACTGGAGAACTGGGAGGTCTGCTGTGTGACAGGGGGAGGACAGGCCCAGGGAACCCACTCTCCATGAGGCCCTCTCCAACATCGTGGGAGCGTACCATCATTCCCGGGAGACGATGGCAACGGTACTGGCCAAGTTTCAGGAGACCCAGCGGCTGCAGGAGGAACAGTATTGGGGTTCAGGGAGGAACTCAAATCCATCAATACCACCCTGGGCACCATTGTAGGCACAACAAGGGGCCCCTGACACTAGCCTGGACGATAAACTGCCCACCACCTCCGCCGACGCTAGTGGACATGAGGCACCGCCACAGGACCACAACACCAGCACCCCACCCCCTGCAGATGGAGAACCACCCCGCAAGCGGTCCCTGAGATGCAGGACAAAGACAGAGAACAATACCAAGACCCCCGCCAAGAAATGAGACCACCCTGAATGTCATCCTTCTGTCCCACTTTGTCACCCTGGCCATCCTTAAACTGCCCTAGCTCTACTTCCCATGCCCCTTTGGACAATGCACCTGTGAGACCAATAAATTGGACTCTGCCATGGACATTCCTCTACCATCACCCCTGACCATTTTACAACCCCTTCCACTATTTAGCACTTAAATAAATACCCTTGAACCACAAAACAATCGGGAGTCAGTCTGTGCTTTCACAAATGTTAATTTGCAATAACTGCGGGAAACAGAAATGTCCATTCGTTTGTCAACATACCTATGTGTCACAGCTCTAGTCCATGAGGTAACATAGCAGAGGTCACACAGTGGGACCCACATCTGTGAAATCAAAAGGGATAGTGACAAATGAGGGTCCATACACTGGGTGAAGGTGACAGACAGATGAGAGGTCGAACAATTATATCAGATGTAGCAGGCAGTGATGTCTTCTTACCTGTGTCTCACTGGAAATATTGTTGGATCACTGTGTTTCTGTTGTCGATGTCCTCTTCTTCTGCTTCCTCTTCTTCACTGTCCACAGGCTCCACAGCTGCCACAACACCTCCATCTGGACCATCCTCATGCAGAAAAGGCACCTGTCGTCGCAAAGCCAAGTTGTGAAGCATACAGCAGCCCACAATGATCTGGCACACCTTCTTTGGTGAGTAGTAAAGGGAACCACCTGTCATATGGAGGCACTGGAACCTGGCCTTTAGGAGGACGAAGGTCCTCTCTACAACCCTCCTAGTTCGCCCATGTGCCTCATTGTAGCGTTCCTCTGCCCTTGTCCTGGGATTCCTCACTGGGGTCAGTAGCCATGACAGGTTGGGGTAGCCAGAGTCACCTGCAAATGTCGAGGAACAACTGTTAGACACACACTAACCCTTAGGGACAACCACAGACCCAGACAACTATTCACACTGTATAGGGTCCTTGTCCTCATCTAATAGCCACACACGGTGCCTCTGGAGTTGCCCCATCACATAAGGGATGCTGCTATTCCTTAGAATGTAAGCGTCATGCACTCAGCCAGGAAACTTGATATTCACATGGGAGATGTACTGGTCAGCCAAACACACCATCTGCACATTCATAGAACGGTAGCTCTTCCGGTTTCTGTACACCTGTTCACTCCTGCGGGGGGTACCAAGGCCACATGT
This sequence comes from Pleurodeles waltl, assembly GCF_031143425.1. Classification (NCBI taxonomy): domain Eukaryota; kingdom Metazoa; phylum Chordata; class Amphibia; order Caudata; family Salamandridae; genus Pleurodeles; species Pleurodeles waltl. The sequence goes on along the minus strand of NC_090438.1, from coordinate 274,476,642 downwards.
GTTCCATCAACGGCACCTATGATGTTAGGGATATGTCCCAGGGCATAGAAGTCACCTTTCACTGCAGGCAAATCTTCCACCTGAGGGAAAACAATGTACCTCCGCATGTGTTTCAGCAGGGCAGACAACAATCTGGACAACACGTTTGAGAACATAGGCTGAGACATCCCTGATGCTATGGCCACTGTAGTTTGAAAAGACCCACTTGCCAGGAAATGGAGTACTGACAGGACCTGCACTAGAGGGGGGATTCCTGTGGGATGGCGGATAGCTGACATCAGGTCTGGCTCCAACTGGCCACACAGTTCCTGGATTGTGGCACGATCAAGTCTGTAGGTGACTATTACATGTCGCTCTTCAATTGTCGACAGGTCCACCAGCGGTCTGCACACCGGAGGATGCCGCCATCTGCTCACCTGCCCCAGCGGATGTGCTCTATGGATGAGAACAGCGTTCAGAGGGTCAGCCAACACTGAGGTTTATTGCACACAATTGTCAATCCAGTTTGTGCCTGTCTTAGTGTGCATGCAAGGCCTAGATATGTGACGCGCATTTAAAATTAATGCCATGTGGCCCCCCTGAAATGGCGGCTGCCTGACCTGTAAAGTGGGACAAGGGGATATGAGGTAACTGCGATGGCGTTGTACACTGTCGTGGTAGGCGGTTGAAGACCGCGGCCCAATCCTGCATTGGTTAACATTGGACCCTATGGGTCCCAGGAGCCAATGACGATGTACGCCGGCGGTGACGGTACGCACCGCTGCGGACGTGACCGCCATTTTCTCTCTGTTCACTCACTTGATACTTGATCTCCGACAGGAGAGGACCTACACTGCAAGTGCTGCTGTGACCTCAGTCTAGAAGCGACAATGGCTCAAGTGTCTGGGGAAAGGGCCTTCACATCGGAGGAGTTGGAGAAACTAGTGTATGGGGTCCTCCCCAGTACACGCTACTCTACGGTCCTCCAGACAAACAGGTGAGTACACTGTGAGCATGCTGTGTGGGCAATGCCTGTTTGGAGTGGTGTGGATTGGAGATGGGGGGGAGGAGGCGTCCATGATACGACGGTGAGTGTATGTGCATCAGGGCAAGGGTGGGAACGTGGACCAATGACTGTGACGGTCTGGATGGTTAATGTTTTACCTTTTCCCCTGTACTATTCCTGTAGGTCAGCGCCCACCAGAAGAAGGATATTTGGCGTGCCATCGCCAAGGATGTCTGGGCCCTGAGGGTCCACCACAGATGGAGCACCCATTGCCGTAAAAGATGGGAGGACAGTCGCCGCTGGAGCAAGAAGACAGAGGAGGCCCAGCTGGTGATGGCCTCCCAACGTGGGAGGGGTGCCCGTCAAACCATGACCCCCCTGATGTTCCAGATCCTGGTGGTGGCGTATCCAGAGTTGGATGGGCGCTTGAGGGCATTACAGCAGCCACAAGGGGGTGAGTACAGTCACATCCATCTGACTCTGCGCGCATTAGGAGGTGTCTGGGTGGGGGAGGTGTTCTGTGGGTTCCCCTAGGCTAGGGCGAGCCTTGTAGGCAAGCACCCTTTGTGAGGCAGGCTAAGTGGCACCCCAACCCCACCAGTAGTGAGAGCCATCTACACCTAGTCAGGCTCCTGTGACTTCCATGTGTGCAGCAATCGGGCATAGGCCATGTACGCCATGTCCCTGTGATAAATTAGGGAACTCTGAGTGCATGGCATAGTGCAGAGGGCTGCTGTGTCTGTAGTGTCCGCCAACGGTAGCAGTGTTGCATGCACTGAACATGTCTTTCTACTTTCTTTCCCCCACCCTTTTTGTGCTCTCCCTGTTCTTGTGTGCATTAGCATCATCAGGTGGAGGAGCTGTGCCACCGGAGCAGGAGGGAGCTGCATCCCACATGGCCCTGGAGGGCGAGACTACGGAGTCAGAATTCACCAGTGGGATGGAGGACGAGGGGAGCTCCACAGCAGGGACTGGAGCAGAGACCAGCGACATCGACTCCTCCTCTGATGGGAGCTCCCTTGCAGTGGCTGGTCCCTCTGTGCCCCGCACATCTACATGTACAGCTGCCACCCCCCCCTACCAGCACCGCCCTCCCAGCAGCCCCTCAGCGTGTGCCCCGTGGCTGCTCACCCAGGAGGGTGGGCATCTCCTTCGCCCCTGGCACCTCAGGCCCTGCCCCAGTCAGCCCTGCTGCCCTCAGTGAGGAGGCCATTGACCTCCTCAGATCCCTCACTGTTGGGCAGTCTACCATTCTGAATGCCATCCAGGGTGTAGAGAGGCAGTTGCAACAGACAAATGCATACCTGGAGGGCATTCATTCTGGCCAGGCAGCCCAACAGCGAGCATTTCAGACTCTGGCCTAAGCACTGATGGCAGCCATTGTCCCTGTGTCCAGCCTCCCCCCTCCAACTTCCTCCACCCAGACCCAATCCCCAGTACCTCAGCCTATCCCAAGCACACCATCAGACCAGCTTGCACACACCTCAACACACAAGGGTAGCTCTGGCAAACATAAGCACCACACATCCCACAGGCACTCACACAAGCATCATACCAATGCACACATACCAACATCCACTGCTTCCACTGTGTCCCCCTCCTCCACGTCTCCCTCCTCCCTCCCTGTCACGTCTCCACTCACACCTGCATGCACTACATCTTCAGCCACTACCTCCATCACCAGCACACCCACTACCACACACTTCTCACGTGCAGTCACCACCACCACTACCATTCACACATCCCCTGTATCATCTCCCAGTGTGTCTGTGAGCCCTTCTCCCAAAGTACACAAACGCAGTCACACACCCACCCAACAGCCATCCACCTCACAACAGCCTCCAGCCCATGCACCTTCACCCAAAGTCAGGAAACGGACTCTTCCTACAACCACTACCTCTTCCTCCACTCCCAAACCCCCTCCATCTACCCGTCCCAGTGTGTCTAAAAAACTTTTCCTGTCAACCCTTGACCTCTTCCCTTCACCTCCCCCACCCCTTCCGTCCCCTAGGGCCCGCCTTTCCAGGTCCCAAACCAGCACCTCAGCCACCACATCACCAGACACAGTGGTGCCAGCATTAACCGGCTTCTGGGGTGCGCTAAGCAGCAGGACTGCCAGTGTCCCAAGGAGCGAGGCCAAGGACATTCCCCCACCTCCAAAACAGAAGAAGTTTCCCACATCCCGGAGGGAGAAGGCCAAAACACCTGCCACCAAGGGCTCAGCCAAGACAACAGTTGGGAGTGGCAAGACAGCTGCGCCACCATCCAAGGTGGGGGAAGGGCCTGAAAACGAAAGGCAAGTCAACCTGCACCGCGGACAAGACCGCCACCGGCACCGCCACATGCACCACCGCCACGGCCACCGCCGCCAGCACCCAAGATACTGAGCCCTTCACCAGCACCACAGACACTGTGCCCTTCAGCAGCACCGAGGTCAGTGAGCCCACCACCAGCACCACCACTCATGACACCGCCACCAGCACCGAGGTCAGTGAGCCCGCAACCAGCACCGCCGCTCATGACACCGCCGCCAGAACCGAGGTCAGTGAGCCCTCCACCAGCACTGCCACTCATGACACCGCCGTCAGCACCGAGGTCAGTGAGCCCGCCACCAGCACCGTCGCCAGCAACGAGGTCAGTGAGCCCCCACCAGCACCGCTGCCCAATGACTGCCGCAAGCACCGTCGCTACTGAGCCCGTCGCTAGCACCGCCAGCGGCCACGCCACATCCTGAGCCAGTGGCACCACCACAGACATGGCTGCCATCCCCAGTGGTCATTCATACGAGGCTGGTGGTCAGTTCCAGGGGCCTGGGCAGCTTCCATGTTGCCCCACCGTCAGTGGAGTATCACATCCACTACCTCAGTCCTTGGCAGGATGAAGCACTCTAGGCACAAAGCCCCCTCCAGAACCAATGGAGACTGTTATTCACTTGAGAGACTGTGGCTTTGCACTCCCCAGGATAAAGCAGTGGGCAAACCACCCACAGGGAGAGACTTGAGAGACTGTGGCTTTGCACTCCCCAGGATAAAGCAGTGGGCAACCCACCCACTGGAGAGACTTGAGAGACTGTGGCTTTGCACTCCCCAGGATAAAGCAGTGGGCAAACCACCCACTGGAGAGACTTCAGAGACTGTGGCTTCGCACTCCCCAGGATAAAGCAGTGGGCAAACCACCCACTGGAGAGACTTGAGAGTCTGTGGCTTTGCACTCCCCAGGATACATCAATGGGCATGGAGCCCCCTCGTGGAGCTGGCGTCGTGCACTCATCCTGCTGAGGTGCTCCCCCTTCCCCCTGAGGTGCCTGTTTTATTTCGATCTGATGCCCCATTTGGATCGGGTATCTTGTGTGGGTCTCGCCCATTCATTTTGGGCTCAGTGGTCCACGGACTATATAGGTGCAGAACCTGGACTTGAATTCTTGGTGTACATATTTGTTACTAGTGTATATACATTTTTGAGTAATAGATTTTTCTTGATTACATTCGTTCAAATCATTTCCTTTTGTCCTTGCATTCTTCCAGAGGGGTTTGGGGGGGGGGGGAATGTAATGTTTCAGCATGTATTTGTGTGTGTGTTGTTGTGGGTGAGGGTGGGGGTGTTGCTTGTTGCGTATGTGTGTCACTCTCTTTTCCCTCCCCCCACCCCTGTGTCGTAGGTGCAGTACTCACTGTGGTCGTCGTCGCCGTCGGTCGTGCTCCTGGTAAAGGAGCAGGAAGACAATCGCAGGGAGGATTTGGAGTTCCGGCTCCATGGCTTCCTGGTTCCTCGTGGTGTGTGTAGAGGTGAGAGTTTTCCCTTTCAAGTCCTGTTTCCGCTGTGTTTTTGTTCGTGTTGAATCCGCCCCAGAAAAGGTGGTGGATTGGCCTGTCATAATAGTGTGGGCGGTACATTGTCTTCCGCCTGTCTGTTGGCAGTGACCGCCAAGCTGTTTGTTTGTACCGCCGTGGCGGTCGGAGTGTTAAAGTGGCTGTCTCTGTTGGCGGTTTCTGCCATGGTCGTGATTCCATTTTGTTTCCGCCAGCCTGTTGGCGGTCTTACCGCTGCTGTACCACCGACCGCCAGGGTTGTAATGAGGGCCTATGTCTTTGACCCTACACTACAATCTCAAGAATTTCTCCAGTATGAACAAGAGTACCCCATGCCCACTAACATATTGCCTCTTGGACAGTATAAACATATAGTATGTACTGATGGTTCAGCTCAGCCTCTTATAGGCACAAAACACCAATACCATGCGCATCTGTTTATGGAGTAATGAGGGATGGGCAACAATCCTCAACAAACATTTATGCAGTCCTTAGGGGATTGCACAGCACAACTAGCTGAATTAAAAGTTTGATACTGTCACTAGAACATACAGATCCAGCATTTCCCACTCTTATAGTGTGTGAATCATATTACTGTGTCTAGTCTTCTAATGAAAACGTCCATTATTGATGCCTAAATAGATTCAGATACGCAAAAGGGAATGCTATAAGGCATAAAGGCACATTTTTATGGGCTATGTCATGCATAGTAGCACAGCAAGTCACCTTGCTGCTCTGCAGCACAGGGAAAGGGTAGGAATGCACCATATTTATCCAATATGGCTCATTCCTGTCCTTTACCCCCATGCTGGTGCCCTTTTGTCTGCCTCGCACCAATGCAGGGACCATTGCACCATGGTGCAAGGGTGCCCCCATTGCATGCAGGATTGTTTTTATGCAGAAAAGGGCACCTTCCTAAATAAAAACAATCCTGAAAGGCTTTTTCTTCTTTCTACGTGTGCTGCAGAATGCAGCACACATAGAAAGAGGAAAAAACTAGGGGAAATAAAGATATTTCTCCTTGTTACACCTCACCAGGGGAGGAGTAGGATTTTGGTGCATTCCCAGGTTTACCAGGTTTGTTAAATCTATGAATGTGTCAAAAACCATGGGAGTTGCCTGAGAACACCCATGAAATGCCCATGGAACCGCACCCTACTTCAGAGTAAAGCCATGCAGTGATTTGCGCTGTGTTGCCTTACTCCATATTTTTTAAGCCATTTGCATGGCTTCAAAAATATCACTTATTCGTTTGCACCACGCATGTAACATGTTGCGTGGCACAAGCATGGCGCAAACCCCTTATAAAAATGCCAAAAAGAAAAGTGGTAGAGCTCTAAGACAGTCCATCACAGGCTCATGAAATTCATACAATGAGCCATCAGTGTGTTGCAATACACGTTGTAGGGAATTCACTGGCTGATGAAGCAGCCACATCTGCAGTTAAGACTGCCTCAGTGACTGTGATTACTCGTTCTCATATGAGGGTAGATGAAGAAATAATGGATGCCATTCATGCTTCAGGCAACGTCACCCCTTTATCAAAAGCATATCCAGCAAAATATTCATACCACTTAAGTGCCAAAATGTTCCTTTTGCTACCATTCTGGAAATGTGGGATCGTGTGGTACCCACCGAAGACTGCATGCTAGAATTAATTGAAGTAGCACATGAGAGTGTAGCATCTGCCCATGCTGATGTGGTGGCCAAAGTCTCCCTGTTGCAAAACCGATATTGGTGGCACGGTTTGTACAAAACAACAAGTTAAAAGCTCTGCCATTGCACACCCGCCGTAGACAACCCTCTTAGTCTGAAACAAACTGCTCCAGTGTGTGTATATAGGCCACTTCAATTGCCTAAATTCAGATGGTGCATTCAAATACATTCTACTTGCTGTAGATTCTTGCTCCAGATTCCTCTGGGTGTGGCCACAACGATCAACTGAAACGCGCACTGTTATTAAAGATTTGCAAGTCTTTATCAGTATGCAGTAGCTGCATTCTGCTTGAACCAAGGCCCTGCTTTGGCCTCTAAGGTTTACAGGGACACCATAGGAATCCTGGGTGTAGCTGTGCATTATTCCTCTTCATATCATTCTGAGGGAAATTCAATTATGGAGAGGAAGAGGAAGAACTGAGACTTAAAGAAGCCCTTAACAGCTAGAGTATTAGGGTGAGGTCATAGATGGATCCATCACCTGTATGGAGTCCAGAGAGCATTAATGAATCTGCCCGATGATCTTTGGATGGCCAGCCCCATACAAAGTCCTGTTTGGCATCGAAATGTATGTCCAAGATCTTGATGGTCCCAGCTCAGTGGCAGCAGATACACCTTTTGACATAAATGAATGATTTGCTCTCTTATAGGAACTCTAAAACTTCCAGGAATCAACTCAAATGTTCTGCCACTGAAGGAGTGAAGGAGCAACCACTACCTTCTGGCTGGATTCCAAAGGTTGGAGATCTGGTTTGAGAGACGTTTCCAAGGAACTAAGGGCCAGATGTAGGAAACTGTTTGCGACTCGCAAACGGCAAAAATTGCCGTTTGCGAGTCGCAAACCGGAGTTTCCTATGCAGAAATGCATTTTGCGAGTCGGGACCGACTCGCAAAATGCATTTCCGAATCGCAAATAGGAAGGGGTGTTCCCTTCCTATTTGCGATTCGCAGTGGAATGCAATTCCATTTGCGACCGCGTATGCGGTCGCAAATGGAGTCGCAGTTATCATCCACTTGAAGTGGATGGTAACCCACTCGCAAATTGGAAGGGGTCCCCATGGGACCCCTTCCCCTTTGTGAATGGACCACAAAATATTTTTTCAGGGCAGGTAGTGGTCCAACGGACCACTACCTGCCCTGAAAAAATTCCGAAACTAAAGGTTTCAGATTTTTTTTTAAGTGCAGCTCGTTTTCCTTTAAGGAAAACGGGCTACACTTAAAAAAAAAAAACTGCTTTATTGATAAGCAGTCACGAACATGGAGGTCTGCTGACTACAGCAGGCCTCCATGTTAGCGAGTGCCCATAGTCGCTATGGGACCGCAATTTGCGACCCACCTCATTAATATTAATGAGGTGGGTCTTTGCGACCCCATAGCGACTTGCAGACGGTGTCTGAGACACCGTTCTGCATTGCAAATTGCGAGTTGCAATTTGCGAGTCGCTCGGACTCGCAAATTGCAACTCGCAATTTGCAATATTGCTACATCTGGCCCTAAGAGTTTGGCTTATCATGACATGTGCTGGTGACAGTCCTTGGCTTTCAATGTACCAGAACTGTGATTTTGCCCCTGCTTGGTGGCTGTAAAAACAAATGCTATGTCTCCATTGATCAAGTAAATTTCCCTCAAGTGGCCAATCCTTTACAATAAGCCACAAGGACTCCTGGGTAGTTCTCTCAGTAACCTATAAGAAATATATCTTTATGTATTGATAACACCAACATTGTTTCCCCCCAGAATGGAAGGAAGGAGAATGAACTTTTGTTGATTTTACTGGTGTAAATGTAAGAAACACATCAGATGTTAAGTCTACAGTTTTCTACTACTACTCAGAGTCACAGAGTTGTTTATGATGGAGGTGTCTACCAGTTCTCTTTCACCTGTTGAGGCCCCAGTCTTCACATAGGCTGCATCTGGTTATTTTGTAGACACTGATGACTTCTTATCTGATTTTTCTCACACTTCACTTCATGGTGTATGTGGTTTTCTTCATTGTTTGAAATGAACTTATTTAATCCATCCATGGCCCTTCTTGTGGATTACACTTGCATTACTTTCTCTACTCTTGTGGACTGGATTTGGGACTGTTTTCTTCTTGCTTATAAACGGGCATTATCTCCCAGAACACTCTGCTGTAGAACTGGTACCTGAAGTATTGAAGCCTCATTCGTCTTCTCACAAACTGCGAAGAGACCTGTCCCTTTTCTGCCTTTCCAGTTCTTGATGGAATTGTTTGGGATAAGGTCCCTTGTGATATTTTTGATCCTGCAGAGACTATACAAATTACACATGTTTTTAAAGTTGCTATGAATGATGTGATAACTCCAGGTGTTATTTCTGATGAATGGGATGTTACAACAATTCAATCCTGTCTGAGCTTGAATATCATACTGTGCTTCAAAGTGAGGATATGTACATGAATTCAGAAAATGATGGTGAAATGTTTTATTATTATCACTATCCACACCATTATCTACATAGAGTTAGTACTCCACTTACAGTTTTTGTTGGACATGTCCCTTCTTAGGGGATTCACTGAAACTTTTTCCTCCCAGTATTTTGCTGACTCTTCATGCATGGCCTTAGGGCTTTGGGCACTTTCCCACTGTACTGCAGTGGGAAAATGCACGTGCCCTTCCTAAACATGCCAGTAAGGGGCACTTACATGATTGGTTCAGGTGCTGTACCCAGAAGTGCCCTGTAAAAAGGTACACCACATACCTGGGGAGGGTATGCCCCTGGCTACTAGTGGGATGTTGCAATGAGTGTGCAGCCCACCACAATAGCCTGTCAAGCATGTATCCAACCTGATAGTGCAGGCCTCTGGAGGTGCAGTTGCGCTTGTGCTCAGGTTAGCAATTTCATCTCCGTAGATAATCCTGAGTGGGCCCTCCGCTACCAATTTGCAGGCTTGTATGTGCGCAAGGGCACGGATGCCCAGGGAGTGAAGAATACCCATGTGTTTTTTCACTACATATGAGAGTTGCTCTGCCTATAGGTTAACATAGGGGAAGTGTACAATTACTCCTAGCTGCAGTAGTGGATTGCAGTGGAGCAGCCTCATAATGTTTCTTATCATTGAATTCATCCAGACAAACCCCTTCCTGTGGTAAATGTGTTTTGTCAACAAAAAATCAGAAATGGCACTCGTAGAAAATGGGCATTTCTATGCTCTAAAATGCTTGTGTGCCTTTCATTTTGACTCTAGTCCACATTGGAGGTTGGGGGAGCACATCTGTACATTCCCCAGTGATGCTTTAAACCTTGGGCATGCAACAGGAATGGCAGATCTCTGCCATTTCAGGGTCTGGTGGGATAGACTGGAGGGAGAGATTTCAACACTTGGCCTCTCAGCGTCAGATCATGGCCACACTAAAGATTAAGGGGGTCATTCCAACCCTGGCGGTCGGTGATACAGCGGCGGCCAACCAGCCAACAGGCAGGCGGTCCAAAAAATGGAATTCTGACCCTGGCGGGAACCGCCAACACAGGCCGCCACTTTAACACTCCGACCGCCACGGCGGGACAGACAAACAGCGCGGCGGTCACCGCCAACAGGCAGGCGGCAGACAATGTACCGCCCACCCTATCACAACTCACCAATCCGCCACCTTTTCCGGGGCGGGAGCCCCGCCGATAAAAACACGGCGGAAACAGACTAAGAACGGGAAAACGCTCACCTCTACACACTCCACGAGGAAGGAGGACAGCATGGAACCCGAATTAAACATCCTACCAGCTATTGTCTACCTCCTCATCTACCAGGAGTACGAACGCCGGCGCAGACGACAACGGTGAGTACTGCACCTACGACACAGGGGAGGGGGGAGGAGGAAAGCTTATGGGCACACACATACGCCATACACCCACCCCCCCACCCCAAATACCTACACCCCAATGCAGAGCAACAAGTCAGAGTGACACCCCCCAAACCCACCGGAATAATGCAAAGACACAATTAAAATGATCTATAAAATATATGTATAATATAGCTCCATTGAAGTTATGGGAAATATGCAATATGAAAGATACAAAATAAGGAATGAACATAGTTAAAAATATATACATAGGCAATAAGTTCTGCCCATTCTGTCAAAGTTCCACAGTCCGTGGGCCAATGTGCACAAACACATGGGCAAAGCCCACACAGGAGACCAGATACCATTGGAGAGAACACTGCTGGGGCATCAGATGATAAAACTACAGGCACCTCAGGGGAAAGGGAAGGGGGGGCACCTCAGCCACATAAGTCCACAACGCCAGATCCACGAGGGGCCTCCATGCCCACTGTCCCATCCTGGGGAGTGCAAAGCCACAGTCTCACAAGTCTCTACAGTGGGTGGCTTGCCCACTGTGCCATCTTGGGGAGTGCAAAGCGACAGTCTCTCAAGTCTCTACAGTGTGTGGCTTGCTCACTGTTCCATCCTGGGAAGTGCCAAGCCACAGTCCATGAGATGGATTACCGACTCCACTGTTAATGGAGGAGGCATGGTGCCCAGAGTGCTTCGTGAAGCCCTGCTCGACACAGAACCGGCACTGTCAATGGGCCAGCGGTGCTTGAGACGGCGTTGCCCAGCGGAGCGGTGCTTGACACGAAGGGCCCAGCGGAGCGGTGCTTGACAGGAAGGGCCCAGCGGAGCAGTGCTTGAGACGGCGGTGGCCAGCGGAGCGGTGCTTGACAGGAAGGGCCCAGCGGAGCGGTGCTTGAGATGAAGGGCCCAGCGGAGCGGTGCTTGACAGGAAGTGCCCAGCGGAGCGGTGCTTGACAGGAAGTGCCCAGCGGAGCGGTGCTTGACAGGAAGGGCCCAGCGGAGCGGTGCTTGACAGGAAGGGCCCAGCGGAGCGGTGCTTGAGACGGCGGTGGCCAGTGGAGCGGTGCTTGACAGGAAGGGCCCAGCGGAGCGGTGCTTGAGACGGCGGTGGCCAGCGGAGCGGTGCTTGACAGGAAGGGCCCAGCGGAGCGGTGCTTGAGACGGCGGTGGCCAGCGGAGCGGTGCTTGACAGGAAGGGCCCAGCGGAGTGGTGCTTGAGACGGCGGTGGCCAGCGGAGCGGTGCTTGACAGGAAGTGCCCAGCGGAGCGGTGCTTGAGACGGCGGTGGCCAGCGGAGCGGTGCTTGACAGGAAGGGCCCAGCGGAGCGGTGCTTGAGACGGCGGTGGCCAGCGGAGCGGTGCTTGACAGGAAGTGCCCAGCGGAGCGGTGCTTGAGACGGCGGTGGCCAGCGGAGCGGTGCTTGACAGGAAGGGTCCAGCGGAGCGATGCTTGAGACGGCCGTGGCCAGCGGAGCGGTGCTTGACAGGAAGTGCCCAGCGGAGCGGTGCTTGAGATGTAGGGCACAGCGGGGCCCTGTTCAGCGGTTCTTGTCACGGCGGGGCCCTGTTCAGCAGTTCTTGTCACGGCGGGGCCCTGTTCAGCGGTGCTTCTCACGGCTGGGCCCTGTTCAGCGGTGCTTCTCACGGCGGGCCCTGTTCAGCGGTTCTTGTCACGGCGGGGCCCTGTTCAGCGGTGCTTCTCACGGCGGGGCCCTGTTCAGCGGTTCTTGTCACGGCGGGGCCCTGTTCAGCGGTTCTTGTCACGGCGGGGCCCTGTTCAGCGGTTCTTGTCACGGCGGGGCCCTGTTCTGCGGTGCTTCTCACGGCGGGGCCTGTTCAGCGGTGCTTCTCACGGCGGGGCCCTGTTCAGCGGTTCTTGTCACGGCGGGGCCCTGTTCAGCGGTTCTTGTCACGGCGGGGCCCTGTTCAGCGGTGCTTCTCACGGCGGGGCCCTGTTCAGCGGTTCTTGTCACGGCGGGGCCCTGTTCAGCGGTTCTTGTCACGGCGGGGCCCTGTTCAGCGGTGCTTCTCACGGCGGGGCCCTGTTCAGCGGTGCTTCTCACGGCGGGGCGGGGCTCTGTTCAGCGGTTCTTGTCACGGCGGGGCCCTGTTCAGCGGTGCTTCTCACGGTGGGGCCCTGTTCAGCGGTGCTTCTCACGGCGGGGCCCTGTTCAGCGGTTCTTGTCACGGCGGGGCCCTGTTCAGCGGTTCTTGTCACGCCAGGGCCCTGTTCAGCGGTTCTTGTCACGGCGGGCCCTGTTCAGCGGTTCTTGTCACGGCGGGGCCCTGTTCAGCGGTGCTTGTCCTGTGTTTCTAGGGAGCCAGACCTGGCCAAGACTTCCTGCTCAGTCGCCATCCGACCTTGCGGTCGCGGGGCCCTCCTGTGATGGAGTCCTGGGCCCGTGGGTGTCGTCCGTCACAACCGGAATGGGGCTGGTGGGGCCCTCCTGGGCAGCTCGCCTGCTGCCTGACTTCTCCGCCCCGCTGCCCTTGCCCTTCTTCGCTGAAGCTCTGTGGCCCTTGCCTCCCTTTGATGATGTGGCAGGTGACAGGGCAAGGCTACTGTCCTTGGTGGCAGCCGTCTCAGGCTTGTCGCACTGGCCCTTAGTTTTTTTTGTCCTCTTCCCAGGGGGTGGGCTGGCTGTCCCCTTGCTGCTGGCCGATGTTCCTGCCCTAGGAGCTGGTGGACTCCAATAGCCCTGCACTATGGTCATAGTAGATGCAGGGCTGGTGGTGGCTGAGGTGCTTTTTTGACTCTTACCAGATGGAGGGGGTGGGTCAGTGATTGGAACGAGGTCAAGGTTGGAAAGGAAAAGCACTTTGGAAGGACAGGGACGGGTAGGTGTAGTGGTTATGGGAGTGGAGGAAGAGGATGTGGTTGTAGGAGAGTCAAGTGTGCTGTCTTTGGGTGCAGGTGCTTGTGACGGAGGCTGTCGTGAGGTGGATGGCTGTTGGGTGGGTGGCTGCCTGCGTTTGTGTGGTTTAGAAGAGGGGGTGACAGACACACTGGGAGAGGACACAGGGGACGTGTAAATGGCAGTGGGGGTGGTGACTGCACGTGTGCGGACTGTAATGGAGGGTGTGCTGGTGATGGAAGTACTGGCTGATGGTGGTGTGCATGCAGGTGTGCATGCAGGTGTGAGTGGAGACGTCACAGGGAGGGAGGAGGGAGATGAGGAGGTGGGGGACACAGAGGTGGTAGTGACTGTTGGCATGTCTGCATCTGGATGTTGCTTGGGTGAATGCTTGTGGGATCTGTGGTGCTTATGTATGGATGAGCTGCCCTTGGGTGTAGAGGTGTGTGCAGGCTGGTCTGATGGTGTGGATGGGATAGGCAGAGGAACAGGAGACTGGGACTGGGTGGAGGGAGTCAGAAGAGGGAGGCTGGAGACAGCGACAATGGCTGCCGTCAGTGCTGAGGCCAGAGCGTTGAACGATCGCTGATGGGCAGCCTGACCCGAATGAATGCCCTCCAGGTATGCATTGCTCCGATGCACCTCCCTTTCTACACCCTGGATGGCATTCAAAAGGGTAGACTGCCCAACAATGATGGTCCTGAGGAGGTCAATGACCTCCTCACTGAGGGCAGCAGGGGTTACTGGGGCAGGGCCTGAGGTGCCTGGGGCGAAGGAGATGCCCACCTTCCTGGGCTTGCAGGCACGGAGCGAAGGCTGAGGGGCTGCTGGGAGGGCGGGGCTGGTGCGCTGGGTGGCGGCTGTACCTGTTGTGGCGGTGGGCACGGATGTTGCCGCCACCGCAAGGGAGCTCCCTTCCGAGGACGTGTCGGTGTCGCTGACGTCTCCACGGGTCCCCGTTGTGGAGCTCCACTCGCCCTCCGTCTCACTGGTGTACTCGGAGTCTGTTGCATGGCCCTCCGGGGCCATGTGAGATGCAGCTCCCTCGTGCGCCGATGCCACTTCTCCTCCGCCTGATGATGCTAATGCACACATGAACAGGAAGACAAAGAAAATGGGGGGGGGAGAAATGAAGACAGGTTGAGTGCATGCATTGGCAACACCGTTGTCTGAGAGGACAGACACAGAAGCCCCCTGCACTAGGCCGCGCAATCGGGGTACACTACTCAGTTATTGTGACTAGGCCTACAGGTCTATGGATGACAAATGCACACATGGGTGAGGCCGGACCATGGATAGCTGTACTTGGCACCCTACAGAGGTGGGGGGCGGGGGCACAGGGCCATGCCTAACGGAGGGGCCTAGCCTACAGAATGCGCCCTGGCCTAGAGATAGCCACAGCCCTCCTCCCCTAACCCAGACACCTTAACTGCGCGCAAAGTTAGCAGAATGTGCTGATACTCACCCCCTTGTGTCTGCTGTGATGTCCTCACGCGCCCATCCAAATCGGGGTAGGCCACCGCCAGGCTCTGGGACATCAGGGGGGTCAATTGGCGGCTGGCACCCCTCCTACGTTGGGAGGCCATCCCCAGCAGAGACTCGGCGGTCTTTCTGGTCCTGCGGCAGATGTCCTCCCACCTCTTTCGGCAGTGGGTGCCCCGTCTGTTGTGGACCCCCAAGGCCCGGACGTCCTTGGCGATGGCACGCCAAATGTCGATCTTCTGATGGGCGCTGACCTATGTGACATGTACAGGGTGGTAAAGGAAATCTCATCACTTTTCTGCCTGGTCAATGTGAGTGGCCCCCCCCTCCCCAACCTTGCCATGTGGCACATGCTCTCATCTTTTGAGCGTTGCACTCCTCATTCGCTCCCCTCCCCACCATCTTACATACACCCCACTCAACACAGGCATAGCCCATTCAACGTGCACCCTGTGTACTAACCTGTTGGTCTGGAGGACCGTAGAGTAGCGCATACTGGGGGAGGACCCCATCAACAAGTTTCTCCAACTCTTCAGAAGTGAAGGCAGGGGCCCTTTCCCCAGTCGCAGCAGCCATTGTATCTCCCAGACCGAGGTCACAGCAGCACTTGCAGTATCGGTCCTCTCCTGTGGATGATCAGGTCTCGAGTGATTAAGCAGATAGAAAATGGCGGTCACGCCCGCGGCGGTGCGTACCGCGACCGCAGGCGCCCATCCTCATTGGCTCCTGAAACCCATAGGGTGCAATGTTAACCAATGCGGCTTAGCACCGCGGTCTTCGACCGCCTACCGCCACGGTGTGCCACGCCAGCGCATTGACCTCACATCCCACTGTCACACTTCACAGGTCAGGCAGCCGCCATTTCAAGGGCCCACATGGCTGAATTTCTACTGCGTCACACAGGCCTAGGCCTTGCATTCCCACTCATACAAGCCTTTCAATGCATAGCGATTCGTGTACTGTGCAAGCTGTGTGAACGAACCTGTGGGTTGCTTGACTCTGTGCTCCATGTTGTCCTTCCTAGGCACCGTCCGCTGGGACATGCGAGGAGAAGGATGAATCCTCCAGTGTACCGATCGCTGGTGGACCTGTCGACAATGGGAGAACGACATATCATACTTACATACAGGCTTGACAGAGCAACTATACATGAACTATGTGCCCAGCTGGAGCCAGACCTGATGTCCCCCATCCGCCACCCCACAGGGATTCCCCCTCTGGTGCAGGTTCTGTCAGTACTCCATTTTTTGGCAAGTGGGTCTTTTCAGACAACAGTGGCCATATCATCTGGGATGTCTCAGCCTATGTTTTCTAAGGTTTTGTCCACAGTGTTGTCTGCCCTGATGAAATACATGCGGAGCTACATTCTTTTCCCTGAGGTGGGCGATTTGGCTACAGTGAAGGGTGATTTCTATGCCCTTGGACATATCCCCAACATCATTGGTGCCATTGATGGGACCCATGTGGCTTTGGTTCCCCCCAAAGAAAGTGAGCAGGTGTACAGAAACAGAAAAAGTTATCATTCGATGAATGTCCAGGTGGTCTGTTTGGCTGACCAGTACATCTCCCATGTAAATGCCAAGTTCCCTGGGTCAGTGCATGACGCGTATGTCATGCGAAATAGCAGCATCCCTTATGTGATGGAACAGCTACAGAGACACCGTGTGTGGCTAATTGGTGACTCTGGTTACCCCAACCTGTCGTGGCTACTGACCCCAGTGAGGAATCCCCGGACCAGGGCAGAGGAACGGTACAATGAGGCCCATGGGTGAACTAGGAGGATCATAGAAAGGACCTTCGGGGTCCTGAAGGCCAAGTTTAGGTGCCTGCATATGACAGGGGGATCCCTAATGTACTCACCAAGGAAGGTGTGCCATATCATCGTGGCCTGCTGTATGCTTCACAATCTTGCTTTGCGACGCCAGGTGCCTTTTCTGCAGGAGGATGGTCCAGATGGTGGTGTTGTAGCAGCTGTGGAGCCTGTGGAGAGTGAAGAGGAGGAAGACGACGGGGACGACACGGACAACAGGGATACAGTCATACAACAATATTTTCAGTAGCACACAGGTAAGAATCACCCACGCCATTTTACATTTACTTAAGGCCTCATGCGTCTCCACTGTCTGTGTTTCCCCCCAGTTCCTGTTAACTGATTTGTGACTTTCCCTTCCCTTTTCAGAGCTGTATGACCCACTGCGTGACTTCTGCTTTGTATGCCCATGGACTAAAGCTTATTGAAATTGGTATGTTGTCATCACAAAGTAACTGGACATTATTGCACCGTTATGTGTAATACATTTGTTAAGAATACAAGCAGACTCCTGTTATTTTAAGTGCAATAAGTGATTTATTTTAAGTGCTACATATAGGTACATGATTGTAAAACGGTGATGGGTGGGGGTGGAGTAATGTCCATGGCAGAGTCCAGTTCTCAGTCGCACAGATGCATTGTCCATATGCCTGTGGAAGGATGGAGCAGGGGCAGTTAAGGTTGGACAGGGTGACAATGTGGGACAGTGGGATGACATCAGGGGGTATCTTATGCTGGTGGGGGTCTTGCAATCCTACTCTGTCTTCTTCTGAGATCTCAGGTTCTGCTTGCGGGCTGGTTCTTCTTCTGCAGGAGGTGGGGTTCTGGTGGCCTGTTGTTGTGTGGGGGGCCTCCTGTCCACTAGCGCCGGCGGTGGTGGTAGGCTGTTCCTGGCCTGGGCTAGTGACAGGGGCCCTTTGGGGTGCCACATGGTCCCGCAATGTGGTGACTATCTGGTTAAGGGCCACGACGATGGTCCCCATTGCGGAACCGATGTTTCTCAGTTCCTCTCTGAACCCCATGTACCGTTCCTCCTGCAGTGCCTGGATCTCCTGGAACCTGGCCAGTACCGTCGCCATCGTCTCCTGGGAGTGATGGTAAGCTCCCATGATGGAGGAGAGGGCCTCTTGGCGAGTCGGTTCCCTGGGCCTGTCCCCCCCCTGTCGCACAGCAGCCCTCCCAGTTCCCCTGTGTTCCTGGGCCTCTGTCCCCTGGACGGTGTGCCCACTACCACTGCCCCCAGGTCCCTGTTGTTGTTGGGGTGGTGGGTCAACCTGGGTGCCCTGTAGTGGTGGACACACCGCTGATTGACGTGTCCTGGAGACAGAGGCATGGGCCCGCTGGGTGGGAGCTGTGCTGGTGTTCCCAGAGGGGGTTGGGTCTGGTGTAGCCTGTGGCTGTCTGTGGGGAACCGACTGTCCAGAGGTCCCCGATGGGCCGGGCTGGTCATCTGGGTCCAGGGAGACAGAGCTGCTGTCATCGCTGGGGGCCTCTTCTGGGGGTGGGATGGACATCTCTGTACCCTCTGTGGCGGTGTGGTGGCGTTCGGGTCCTGCAGGGGTATAAAGGTGTGGTTATTGCTTCTGTGTGTGGCATTTAGTGTGATGGGTGGGTGTCCGTGTACCCAAGTGCAGGCATTCCCTTGTGGGGGCTTTTGTGAGGGTGGCTTGTGGGGGTGATGTGTCTGCAGTGGGCATGCTTTGGTGATGGGTGTCCATGCTTTGTGGTCGCATGCAGGGCTTGGTGTTGGGATGGGTGGGTTGTGATGGTGAGCCATTTGCAAGGAGTTGGTGTGATGGGGGTGGGGGTGAGGGTGGGGGTATGATTTGGCATGCAGGTGGTGTGGGGGTGGGAAGCAGTAGTGAAGATTTGACTTACCAGAGTCCATTCCTCGGCTTAGTCCTGCGAGGCCCTCAGGATGCAGGATGTGCAAGACTTCCTCCTCCCATGCTGTAAATTCTGGAGGAGTAGGTGGGGGTCCGCCGCCAGTCTTCTGCACCGCAATGTTGTGCCTTGATGCCATGGAACGCACCTTCCCCCGTAGGTCGTTCCAGCGCTTCCTTATGTCATCCCGATTGCGTGGATGCTGTCCCACCGCGTTGACCCTGTCCACTATCCTTTGCCATAGCTCCATCTTCCTGGCAATTGTGGTGTGCTGCACCTGTGCCCCGAAGAGCTGGGGCTCTACACGGACTATTTCCTCCACCATGACCCTGAGTTCTGCGTCAGTGAACCTGGGATGTCTTTGGGGTGCCATGGGGTGGTGTGGATGAGGTGTGGGGTGGCGTTTGTGGTGATGAGTGTGGTGCATGTGGTGGTGTGTGGTGTTTGGTGCGTGGATTCTGTGTGGGTGATGGTGTTGTGTGCCTCTGTGTTGTGGGATTGTCTATTCTGTGCTCTCTCTCTAGCCTTCATCAATAATTTTGTGTCGTAGGGGTTTGTGGGTGATGTGGGTGTGTGTTTTATATTGTGTTGGGTGTGTGGGAGTGGTGTTAGTATGTGTATCAGGTGTGTGTGTTTCAAAATGACCAATGTGGCTGAGTTTTCCATGTGTGTGTATTTTGAGCGCAGCGGTGTGTACCGCCAATGGAATACCGCGTTTGAAAGACCGCCGCGTGGATTCGTGTGTCGTGATAGTGTGGGCGTATTTCTGTTGGCATGACGTGGAGGTTTGGTCATCGCCATTTTTTCGCTGACCTTTGGTGTGGCGGACTTTTGTGGATGTCGGGTTTTTGGCGGTTTGCAAGTTGCGGGTCAGAATGACCGTGGCGGTTTACTGCGGCCGCGGCGGTGTTATGGCGGTCTTCTGACCGGCGGTAAGCGCCTTTTACTGCCAAGGTCAGAATGACCCCCTAAGTCCCAGATTTAAGAAGGGCTAGCTCCTCCTTGCGCCACATTAGCGTCATTTTGTTTATGCTAATGTGGCCCAACGAGGCCAAAATCGCCACACCAGATTTACAAAGTGGAGCAGTGCATGAATTGTGCCACTTTGTCACCCCTTGTGCGACATTTTGCCTGTGCCAGGCATAATGTAAGCCAAGAGGGCGTTTCCCCATTAGGGGGGGGGTCGAACAAATGGTGCAAAGAAATCTTAAAGATTTATTTGCACCATTTTTTACAGCATTTTTAACGCCTGCACAGAGCAGGTTTCTAATGGGCCTCAATGTGCTTTGCAGGATTAGCGTCAACAGTTTGAAAGCTAATCCTTAAAAGCACCAAACTAGTGTAAAAAATTCTGATTCTAGTTCCCTAATGTGAGAAGGTAGCCTCTTTCTAGCATTGTTACCCCCACTTTTGGCCTGTTTGTAAGTGTATGTCAGTGTGTTTTTACTGTCTCACTAGGATCCTGCTAGCCAGGGCCCCAGTGCTCATAGTGAAAACCCTATTTGTCAGTGTGTTTTGCCTGTCTGACTGGGATCCTGCTAGCCAGGACCCCAGTGCTCATAGTTTGTGGCCTAAATGTGTATGCCTGTGTAGTTCCTAACTGTGTCACTGAGGCTCTGCTAATCAGAACCTCAGTGCTTATGCTCTCTCTGCCTTTAAATTTGTCACTATAGGCTAGTGACCACTTTTACCAATTTCAATTGGCACACTGTAACACCCTTATAATTCCCTAGTACCCTTGCCCCTAGGGTAGGTCGCTTCCCCCCCGCCGCTGCAGCTCCACCTGTCCAGGCTCCTGCCACCTCCAGCAGACCGTAAGTGCTCCTTCGCGCTCCCCCCTGTCCAGCCCCTCGTTTTCTCTTCTGTCTTCTGTGCTCTCTTCCTTGTCCAATTTCCTTCGTTTTTCTGCTGTTCTCTGTCCTTGTCCAATCACTTTGGTTTTTCTGCTGTTCTCTGTCCTTGTCCAACTTCCTTTGTTTTCCTGCTGTTCTCTCCTTCCAATCTCCTTCGTTTTTCTGCTGTTCTCTCCTTCCAATCACCTTCGTTTTTCTGCTGTTCTCTGTTCTTGTCCAATTTCCTTCGTTTTTCTGCTGTCCTCTGTCTTTGTCCAACTTCCTTCGTTTTTCTGCTGTTCTCTCCTTCCAATCTCCTTCGTTTTTCTGCTGTTCTCTCCTTCCAATCTCCTTCGTTTTTCTGCTGTTCTCTCCCTGTCCTTGCTCCTTCGTTTCACCCCCATCTCCTGTGAATTTTTCCCTTTTTTTCACACTTTCCCTTCTTTCTGGGCCCCTCCGCCCTCTGCTTTCCCGCCGCTGCCCCCGTGCGGCCCCGCCCCCCTGCTCCCAGCTGACCCCTCCTTCCTTCCACCTTCCTCTTATGGTGGCCGCTGCGCGGCAGAGACAGCGACCCTTGACCCTAGGGTAGGTTGCTTCCCCTGCCGCTGCAGCTCCACCTGCCCAGGCTCCTGCAACCTCCAGCAGACCGTAAGTGCTCCTTCGCGCTCCCCCCTGTCCAGCCCCTCGTTTTCTCTTCTGTCTTCTGTGCTCTCTTCCTTGTCCAATTTCCTTCGTTTTTCTGCTGTTCTCTGTCCTTGTCCAATCACCTTCGTTTTTCTGCTGTTCTCTGTCCTTGTCCAACTTCCTTCGTTTTTCTGCTGTTCTCTCCTTCCAATCTCCTTAGTTTTTCTGCTGTTCTCTCCTTCCAATCACCTTCGTTTTTCTGATGTTCTCTGTCCTTGTCCAATTTCCTTCGTTTTTCTGCTGTCCTCTGTCTTTGTCCAATTTCCTTCGTTTTTCTGCTGTTCTCTCCTTCCAATCTCCTTCGTTTTTCTGCTGTTCTCTCCTTCCAATCTCCTTCGTTTTTCTGCTGTTCTCTCCCTGTCCTTGCTCCTTCGTTTCACCCCCATCTCCTGTGAATTTTTCCCTTTTTTTCACACTTTCCCTTCTTTCTGGGCCCCCCGCCCCCGCCTTCTGCTTTCCCGCCGCATCCCCCTGTGCGGCCCCGCCCCCCCTGCTCCCATTCGTCGCCCTCCCTCCCGCGCCTCGCCCCCAGCTGACCCCTCCTCCCCCCCACCTCCCTCTTATGGCGGCAGAGACAGCGACCCTTGACCCTAGGGTAGGTCGCTTCCCCCGCCGCTGCAGCTCCACCTACCCAGGCTCCTGCCACCTCCAGCAGACCGTAAGTGCTCCTTCGCTCTCCCCCCTGTCCAGCCCCTCGTTTTCTCTTCTGTCTTCTGTGCTCTCTTCCTTGTCCAATTTCCTTCGTTTTTCTGCTGTTCTCTGTCCTTGTCCAATCACCTTCCTTTTTCTGCTGTTCTCTGTCCTTGTCCAACTTCCTTTGTTTTTCTGCTGTTCTCTCCTTCCAATCTCCTTTGTTTTTCTGCTGTTCTCTCCTTCCAATCACCTTCGTTTTTCTGCTGTTCTCTGTCCTTGTCCAATTTCCTTCGTTTTTCTGCTGTCCTCTGTCTTTGTCCAATTTCCTTCGTTTTTCTGCTGTTCTCTCCTTCCAATCTCCTTCGTTTTTCTGCTGTTCTCTCCTTCCAATCTCCTTTGTTTTTCTGCTGTTCTCTCTCTGTCCTTGCTCCTTCGTTTCACCCCCATCTCCTGTGAATTTTTCCCTTTTTTCACACTTTCCCTTCTTTCTGGGCCCCCCGCCCTCTACTTTCCCGCCGCTGCCCCCCGTGCGGACCCGCCCCCCCCGCTCCCATTTGTCGCCCTCCCTCCCGCCCCCAGCTGACCCCACCTCCCCCCACCTCCCTCTTATGGTGCCCGCTGCGCGGCCGCGCCGTTCGCGCGCCAAAAGCAAGCCCGTCTGCGCCCGTCTGCACCTGGACCGCGCCCAGCGCCAGTACCCCTGGCCCCCAGCGCTCCCAAACCCCGCAGCACTGCTACGACAACGCCTCCCTCCACGCACTCAACCCGGGACGTACTACAACCTGCTACCAAGCCAGCCCGAAACGCACTCATGGACCCTTCACATGTCAAACCTGCAAGCATACCTTCCACCGCGACTGCACCCCGCCCACCAGCCCACGTGCCAATAACCACCTCAAGTGCATCCTCATCAACGCACGCTCCGTCCTCAAGCACGCCATTGAACTATGGGACCTCCTGGACTCTACCGCACCGGACGTCGCCTTCATCACTGAGACCTGGATGAACGCTTCATCGGCCCCCGACATCGCCATAGCCATCGCCGACGGCTACAAGATCACCAGGCAAGACCGCACCAACCAAGTCGGAGGAGGAAACGCCATCATATTCAAGAACTCCATCAATGTCACTACCTCCACCGAAGACACCCCCCTCGCCGCCAAACACATGCACTTCCAGATCCACACCGACCCCAGGACCACCCTCAGAGGAACTCTCATCTACAGGCCCCCTGAACCACGCGCCCTTTTCAGCGAATCCATCACAGACTTCATCTCCCCGCATGCCCTAGCCTCGCCAGACTATATCCTCCTCGGAGACCTGAACTTCCACCTGGAGCAGAACAACGACACCAACACCACCACCCTGCTTGACAACCTCGCCAACCTCGGTCTCAAGCAACTGGTGAACACCCCCACCCACATCTCCGGACACACGCTCGACCCCATCTTCCCCACCAGCAACCAGGTATCCTTCAGCCACTCCTCCGAAATACACTGGACCGACCACAGATGTGTCCACTTCACCTTCAGACGCAAGACTCTCCACCTTAGCACACAACCTATCTCATGCAGACCTTGGAACAAAATCTCCACAGAACAGCTACTCTCCACTCTCAACCACAACCAACCTACCATCACCTCCGACGCCAACAACGCAGCCCTCAGCCTCACACAGTGGATCACCAACTGCGCTGACAACCTCGCCCCCCTCAGACGTCTCCCAAGACAGACCAACACCAGGAAACCTCAATGGTTCACAGACGCCCTCAAAGAATCCAAGAAAACCTGCCGTACCCTTGAGAAAACCTGGCGCAAAGATCACACCGCAGAAAACACGTCAGCCCTCAAAATCGCCACCCGCGAACACCACCAGCTGATCCACGCCACCAAAAGAGCATCCTTCAAAGAAAGACTGGACAAGAACACCCTCAACAGCAAAGAACTCTTCAACATCGTCAAAGAGCTCTCCAATCCCAACGCCAGCTCCAACTCCATCACGCCCTCACAAGAACTCTGCAACTCCCTCGCTACCTTCTTCCATCGAAAGATCACCGACCTACACGACAGCTTCGGTCCACAGACCCCGCCGACCACCACGGAACCCACAGCCCCAGCCGTCACCCTCAACGCCTGGACACCCATCAGTGCCGAAGAGACCAAAACTACCATGAACACCATCCACTCCGGTGCCCCCTCGGACCCTTGCCCACATTACATCTTCAACAAAGCCAACGACATCATCGCCCCCTATCTCCAGACCATCATCAACAGCTCATTGCATCTGCCACCTTCCCCGAGAGCTGGAAACACGCGAAAGTCAATGCTCTCCTGAAGAAACCCACAGCGGACCCCAGCGACCTGAAGAACTTCCGCCCCATCTCGCTCCTCACCTTCCCGGCCAAAGTCATCGAGAAGGCCGTCAACAAACAACTGACAAACTTCCTCGAAGACAACAACCTGCTCGACCCCTCCCAATCCGGATTCCGGGCCAACCACAGCACGGAAACCGCCCTCATCGCAGTCACCAAAGACATCCGAACTCTGCTGGTCAACGGAGAAACAGCCGCCCTCATCCTCCTCGACCTCTCGGCTGCCTTCGACACTGTCTGCCACCGCACCCTAATAACCCTCCTCCGCTCCACCGGTATCCAAGGACAGGCCCTGGACTGGATCGCCTCTTTTCTCTCTGACCGCTCCCAAAGAGTCTACCTCCCGCCGTTCCGCTCGGATCCCACCGAGATCATCTGCGGCGTCCCACAGGGCTCCTCGCTCAGCCCTACTCTCTTCAATGTCTACATGAGCCCCCTCGCCGACATCGCACGCAAACACAACATCAACATCATCTCCTACGCCGACGACACCCAGCTGATACTTTCCCTCACCAAAGACCCAGCCACCGCCAAAACCAACCTGCAGGATGGAATGAAAGATGTCGCAGAATGGATGAAACTCAGCCGCCTGAAGCTGAACTCAGACAAAACGGAAGTCCTCATCCTCGGAAACTCCCCGTCCGCCTGGGACGATTCCTGGTGGCCCACGGCCCTGGGCACCGCACCGACCCCCTTAGACCACGCACGCAACCTCATATTCATCCTGGACCCCCTTGTCACCATTACCAAGCAAGTCAGCGCCGTCTCGTCTTCTTGCTTCCTCACACTCCGCATGCTCCGAAAGATCTTCCACTGGATCCCCGCCGACACCAGAAAAACTGTGACCCACGCCCTCGTCACGAGCCACCTAGACTACGGAAACACCCTATACGCCGGAATCACTGCAAAACTTCAGAAACGTCTTCAGCGAATACAAAACTCCTCTGCACGCCTCATCCTCGACGTACCCAGCCACAGCCACATCTCCGCCCACCTGAGACACCTGCACTGGCTACCCGTCAACAAAAGGATCACCTTCAGGCTCCTCACCCACGCACACAAAGCCCTCCACAACAAGGGCCCCAAATACCTCAACCGCCGCCCACCTCAGGACCACCAAGGACCACCTTGCCTTCCGGAGGCAGCTCAAGACCTGGCTCTTCGAGCAGCAGTGACCCCCACCCCTTAGCGCCTTGAGACCCTCACGGGTCAGTAGCGCGCTGCATGAATATGATTGATTGATTGATTGATTGGTACCTAGGTACCCAGGGTATTGGAGTTCCAGGACATCCCTATGGGCTGCAGCATTTATTTTGCCACCCACAGGTAGCTCAGACAAACCTTTACACAGGACTGCCATTGCAGCCTGCGTGAAATAACACACACGTTATTTCACAGCCATTTTCACTACACTTAAGTAATTTATAAGTCACCTATATGTCTAACCTTCACTTGCTGAAGGTTAGGTGCAAAGTTACTAAGTGTGAGGACACTCTTGCACTAGCAAAGGTGCCCCCACATAGTTCAGGGCCATTTCCCGTGATTTTGTGAGTGTGGAGATGCCATTACACATGTGCACTACATATAGGTCAATGCCCATATGTAGCTTCACAATGGTAACTTCGAATATGGCCATGTAACATGTCTAAGATCATGGACTTGCCCCCCATGCCAAATCTGGTATTGGGGTGCCAATCCCATGCATCCACGGGGCTCCACTATGGACCCCGGGTACTGCCAAACTAGCTCTCTGGGGTTTTCTCTGCAGCTACCGCTGCTGCTACCCCACAGACAGGGTTCTGCCCTCCTGGGGTCTGGGCAGCCCAGTCCCTGGACGGCAGAACAAAGAATTTCCTCTGAGAGAGGGTGTTACACCCTTTCCCTTTGGAAGTAGGTGTTAAGGCTTGGGAGGGGTAGCCTGCCCCAGCCTCTGGAAATGCTTTGAAGGGCACAGATGGTGCCCTCCTGGCATAAGCCAGTCTACACCGGTTCAGGGAACCCCCAGTCCCTGCTCTGGCGCAAAACTGGACAATGGAAAGGGGAGTGACCACTCCCCTGTCCATCACCACCCCTGGGGTGGTGCCCAGAGCTCCTCCAGTGTGTCCCAGACCTCTGCCATCTTGGATCCAGAGGTGTGAGGGCATTCTGGAAGCCTCTGAGTGGCCAGTGCCAGCAGGTGACGTCCGAGACCCCTCCTGATAGGTGCTTACCTCACTAGGTGGCCAATCCTCCTCTGAGGGCTTTTTAGGGTCTCTCCAGTGAGCTTTTCCTCCGATAACGACTTGCAAGAACTCACCAGAGTTCCTCTGCACCTCTCTCTTCGACTTCTGCCAAGGATCAACCGTTGACTGCTCCAGGACGCATGCAAAACTGCAACAAAGTAGCAAGAAGAATACCAGCGACATTGTAGCGCCTAATCCTGCCGGCTTTCTCGACTGTTTCCTGGTGGTGCATGCTTTGGGGGCCGCCTGCCTTCATCCTGCACTGGACGCCACGAAGAAATCTTCTGTGGGTCGACAGAATCTTTCACCTGCTTCAGCAGGCACCAAATGTCACTGTTACCGGTACTCTGGGACCCCTCTCATCCTGACAAGCGTGGCCCCTGGAACACAGGTGGTAGACCCAAGTGACCCAGACTGTCCAGTGGTCCAACTGTCCAAATTTGGAGGAGGTAAGTCCTTGCCTCCCCTCTCCAGACAGTAATCCTGTGCACAATGTGAACTGCAGCTGCTAGGGCTTCTGTGCACATTTCCACAAAATCCTTTGTGCACAGCAAAACCCAGGTCCCCAGCACTCTGTCCTGCATTGCTCAACTCCCTGAGTTGATCTCCGGCTTTGTGGGACCCTCTTTTGCAGTGTTGAGATGACCCCTATGTTCAGTCTTCTTGAACCCAAGTTCAAGGACCTCTGTGGGTGCTTCCTTCTTGTGCATGGGCTCTCTACGTTGCTGAGGACCCCTTCTGTCTCCTCTCCCAAGTGGTGACATGCTGGTCCTTCCTGGGCCCGGGCAGCACCCTACTTCTTCAACTGTGACTCTTGCAGCTAGCAAGGCTTGTTTGCAGTCTTTTGCCAAAGAAACAACTCTGCATTCTCCAGCACTCCGTAGACATCTTCTGCACAAAGGAGAAGTTACTAGCACCTTTCGTTGTTGCAGAATCTTCAGCTTCTTCCATCCAGAGGCAGCCATTTAGCACTTTCATCCGGGGTTCAGTGGGCTCCTGTCCCCCGGACACTTTCATGACTCTTGGACTTGGTCCCTTTCCTTTGCAGGTCCTCAGGTCCCGGGAATCCATCTTCAGTGCTTTGCAGTCTGTTGTGGTCTTTGCAAAATCCTCTATCATAAGTTTAGTGTGTTTCTGGGGAAATAGTAGTACTTTACTCCTACTTTCCAGGGTCTTGGAGTGGGGTATCTTGGACACCCTTAGTGTTTTCTTACACTCCCAGCGACCCTCTACACACTACACTAGTCTAGGGGTCCACTCGTGGTTCGCATTCCACATTCTTAGTATATGGTTTGTGTTACCCCTAGGCCTATTACATCCTATTGTATTCTACAATGTTTGCACTACTTTCTGACTGTTTTACTTACCTGATTTTGGTTTGTGTGTATATTTTGTGTAGTTTACTTACCTCCTAAGGGAGTATATCCTCTGAGATATTTTTGGCACATTGTCACTAAAATAAAGTACCTTTATTTTTAGTAACTCTGAATATTGTCTTTCTTATGATATAGTACCTAAATGATATAAGTGGTATAGTACGAGCTTTGCATGTCTCCTAGTTCAGCCTAAGCTGCTCTGCTATAGCTACCTCTGTCAGCCTAAGCTGCTAGAACACTACTAATCTACTAATAAGGGATAACTGGGCCTGGCACAAGGTGTAAGTACTATCAGGTACCCACTATAAGCCAAGCCAGGCCAGCCTCCGACACCTACCTTCTGCCATGGTGCACCGTATCTTAAATACGGTGCACACATGGTGATGGTAGGGGGACGCTAAGGGGCATAAGAAAAGTGGAGCTTCATTGGTTGCAGCACCACTTTTTTAAATCTGCCCCTAAAATCTGCATTCCATGCCCACATGGCAGACAGGACTGAAAGGTAGGGGAGAGACATGTGGTTCAAAGGGGAACCCTCTGAACCACCCCCAACTTCAAAGTCACACTACAGTATAACTACTGGTGCTACACTGCAGCAAAGGAGAAATACGCTTGTGGGAATGCAGGACCAGAGATACTGTGCTGTGTGGTGCACACTTCCAGAGGAATCTGTTGTGTACGAGGCGGAATTACTGCCTTTGAAGAGATGGTGCACCCTTCCTGAAGAGTGGCTGACCCGGACTGACTGCCTGCTGTAGTGTGTCACCCCAAAATGTGCTCTCCAATGGCTTGTTGGCTTGCCCCCTGTTCTCTGGTGGAGGTCTCAGGGACATAAAAGACCCCTGTGAAGGACCCACATCTTCTACTTGTGACACCTGGAGAGCTGTGCCCTCTCAAGTGCCCACATAGTCTGCGGGATACTACCTGGTAGCAGCGGTGTGAGGAATAAAGTTTTGTGCCTGGAGACTGGATTGCCTGGTGCGGAGTTCTAAAGGAACTGTCCACATTCAAGGAGTGTGGCCCTGCATCATGGTGCAACATGCAAAAGCGTCTTGTTGGTGGTGAGCGGATTCACAGGTTGCAGGACTCAACGTGGCCTGCTTCATTTCTCTCGTGCCACATGCCGACTGCATGCTCATTGCAGGTGGTGGCCAATTCACAGAATGCAACCCTCGGAGGTGGGGGTATAGCTGTAGCAGTGCCACATTCTACCTCGTGTGGCACCTCTGAACTTGTGCCTGTGTGTCTGACCGTGCTTGTCTATTGTGACTCAAGTCACTTTGCCCAATATATTGTGCCTCATTTCCAAGGTGGTACAGAATTGGTAACTCTTTGCTTGTGTGACTGGAATTGCCTGGTGAGACTCAAGGTACCCTGCACCAGATGATGTACCTCATTTCCAAGGAGGTGCTGAATTTGCTGCTCTGCAGGGTCTGTGATCAGAACTGTGTGGTCCTACCATTGTGCACATTGTACCTCATTTCCAGGGAGGCCAGGGCGAGCAAAGTTGTGTTCCGGATTGCCTGAGTACGACTTCGTTAAACGTGTGTCCTAGGGTGCGGTTCCTCCTTCGGAGAGGCTCCCCTGCTTCATCTCTAACTCATAAATTGCTCCTCTTGATACCCTCAGTGTGGTGGACCAACTGCCTTCTCCTCACCTGGCCCTGACAACTCCTTATCAGGTTGTATTGACAGAACGGGCCAGGGTGGTGAGAGTAAGTGAGTGGGCTACAGAACACTTCTGAGAGCGGATGGAAGCCGGTCCCAAGACGTGGTGACCCCTGCTTGGGCCTCACAGAAGTAGGCAAGTGCCTGGCGGCACCATGAGGCAACCTTTGATTGAACTTCCCAAGGGGTGGCCAAACATACATTTGTCGACTGCTGCTTGAAACCGCCTGTTATCTATCCTCCCCCCTCTTCCACAGGACCCTGAATAAGTATGACTCCGGCTGGGATCGGCTTAGTCTCTGGTGGGGGGAAGTCTTCTTTTAACTCCAGTCCGTAGCGGGTGGGGTAGTCGGGGTTGGCTGAAGGGTGTAGAAAGGTTTTTGGGCCACGTGCTCTGCGAGTATAAAATTTACTGATCTGCTGGACATCAGTGCACTGCATTAGGGTACTGTGTGTGCGTATGTGCACAAATGTGTGCCATACAAAACTGCCTGATATCTGTAGCACCGGGAATCAGTGATGAGTGAGTGTGTGGGAGTGACTGCCTGTGATTGACAACACTGCACAGCGGTGTTGCCCTACATGTTGATCCTTGCCAAAAGTGTATTATGTTTGACATTGGTTTTACCTGTGCAGCTACCGGCCCCTGAGGCTATTTAAAAGTGTTATAATTATCTATGTGTACACATTACCGCTATCGTTGTGAACTGGGGTGCACCTTGTAACTGTGTGGGATTGAATTAGAATAACTGCTCGATGGGTCTTGTGCTGCCAATATTTTGCCCTGTATGACGGTGCTGGGGTAAATTAGAATCTTTCCCGAAGTGTTCATATTACTGATGTCATTTGAACTCGATTGGGCCTAGTACTGCTAGTGATATTTCCAAATGCGATTTATGCCCAGAGATACATGATTTTTGTGTTGTATTAACTAATGTGGGTTGAATACAAACTTTATTTACATACACCTAGTGTGAAGGCTCTTTTGTGATGTTCAGTGTATTTGTGGTGTGAAAGTACTGTGCCAATGCTTTACACATTGCCCCTGGACTGCTCAGAGCCAAGCTACCCAAGGGTTAGCCAGGTTATCCAGTCAGTGTAATCACCCACCACTAATGGGAGTGGTAATATCTGCCTGGCTTGGGCCTGGCCTCAGCCAACCAAAGTGTGCTGCCTTCAACAATCTTCAAATTTACACAATGGGAACATTGCCCGACTCTACCAGTGGGAAGTCCTAAAACATATTCAGACAAATTCACATGCTTTTCTGCCCATGATTCTTCAGATCCTATTCTTATCACTTTAGATTAACACCTTCAAAAGCAAGTAAAAATATGATTGTTAGAAATGGGGTATTTGGTTGGCAGGCAGGTTACCCCCTGTCGAAGCAAGGACCCTCACTCTAGTCAGGGTAAGTCACACACAATCCAAACTATACTGTGCCCACCCTCTAGTAGCTTGGCACTGAGCAGTCAGCCTTAACTTAGAAGGCAATGTGTAAGGTATTTGTGCAATAAATCATGCAATAACACAGAAGAGCACCACAAAAATACACCACACAGTGTTTTAGAAAAATGTATAATATTTATCTGGTAAGATGCAGGTCAAAACAATTAAGATGCAATAAATACATGTTGAAATATCACTGTAAAAATGATATAAAGTGTCTTTAGTCTCTTAAAAAGCAACAGGTGTCTCTTGCAAGCACAAAGTACCTGGTTTGCATTCAAACTCTCTGCAAGGGACCGCAGAGGAGGAGATGCGTGGAGAACGGGAGGTGTGCGTCAATTTTTCTGGTGCACACAGGCAATGAGTCATTGAGTTTTCACGCAGGACAGGCTTTGCGGCAATTTCCAGCGCATGGACTGGGATCCTCTTCAGGTTGCTGGTTTTTCGGTCGCCCCGGGGACAGTGTGTTGAAATCCGGCGCTTGTAGGACAAAGTCGATCTGGTGGGCGTTGCGTGGAAATTTCTACCGCATGGCAGGCGCTGCGTCGATTCCTCTCAGGAAGTCAGTCTGCATCATTTTGGCTCAGCTTTGGGTCGATCCAGTGGGCCATGCGTCTAATTTCTGGTCGCTATGCTGACGCTGCGTCAAAGTCAGGCTGCGTCATTCTGGTTCGGCGTGCGGTCATTTTCTCACTGCGATGAAGGCTGTATGGCAATTTGCACCGCACAGGGAGTTCTCTTGCAGTAATGAAGTCTTTTTGGTTCTGAGACTTCAGGGAACAGAAGGCAAGCTCTATCCAGGCCCTTGGAGAGCACTTCTCAGCACAGCCAGAGAGCAGCAAGGCAGCAGGGCAACTGTAAGGCAGCAGTCCTTCTCAGAAAAGCAGTCAGGTGAGTCCTTTGGGCAGCCCGGCAGTTCTTCTTGGCAGGTTGCAGGTTCTGGTTCAGGGTTTCTTTTCCAGTGGTAGAAGTGTCTGAGTTGGTAGGGTCAGAGACCCTGCTTAAATACCCAAATGTGCCTTTGAAGTGGGGGAGACTTCAAAGAGTGGCTTAGAAGAGCACAAGGTCCCCTTTCAGTTCTATCCTGTCTGTCAGGGTCCCAGTAGGGGGTGTGGCAGTCCTTTGTGTGAGGGCAGGCTACTGTCCTTTGACAAGTAAGTGTCAGGCCCTCCCCCCTCCCAGCTCAGGAAGACCCATTCAATATGCAGATGTATGCAAGTGTGGCTGAGCATTCTGTGTTTGGGGTTGTTTGAGTGAATGCACAAGAGAGCTGTCAACTGCACCTAGCCAGACATGGATTATAAGGCACAGAAGGATTTAACTGCAGAGAAATGCTCACTTTCTAAAAGTGGCAGTTCTAAAATAGCAATATTAAATCCAACTTCACTGTCAGCAGGATTTTGTATTACCAATCTGGCCATACTAAATATGACCTTGTTACTCCTTTCAGATCAGGAGCTACCACTCAAACAGCATTTGAGGGTAGCCCTAACTTTAGCCTATGAAAGCAGCAGGCCTCACAGCAGTGTAAAATGAATTAGGAGTTTTACACTACCAGGACATGTAAACTACACAGGTACATGCCCTGCCTTTTGTCTACACAGCACCCTGAACTAGGCGTTACTAAGGGCCTACCTTAGGGGTGACTTATATGTAGAAAAGGGGAGTTTGAGGCTTGGCAAGTACTTTTAAATGCCAAGTTGAATTGACAGTGAAACTGCACACACAGGCCTTGCAATGGCAGGGCTGAGGCATGGTTAAGGGTCTACTTAAGTGGGTGGCACAATCAGTGCTGAGGCCCACTAGAAGCATTTAATCTACAGGCCCTGGGCACATATAGTGCACTTTACTGGGGACTTATAAGAAAATTAAATAAACCAATTGGGTATGATCCAATGTCATCATGTTTTAAGGGAGAGAGCATCTGCACTTTAGCACTGGTTCGCAGTGGTAAAGTGCGCAGAGTCCTAAAACCAGCAAAAACAGTGTCCACAAGGTGGAGGGAGGCAGGCACAAAGTTAGGGGTGACCACCCTAAGGCTGTCAGGTCTAACAATGACGATCCACACAAAATTAATTCACTCAAATATGTTTGTTTCCCAACTCTTAATTAAAGGATATGGGGCCAGATGTACCACAGGGTTTTACCCATTCTGTGTCTATGGGAAAATGTGTTTGTACATATGGCCCATGATTATTTGAAAAAAAAAACAGTTGATTTAAAATCACTTTAGGCAGCAAATCTTTTGCAAGTGCAGGGCACAGATGCCTTGCTTTTAAGTGTGTCTCAATCCAATACAGATGATTTTTCTGAATGACACAGTACAGCGGACCACTTGCTTGGGTCTGGCAAAAAATAAAGAAATGAATGTCCCCAATATCCCCTCAACTGCACAATTTGAGAATTGGCATCATTTAGTAAATTTCACTGAAGAAGAGCTCAATGGCATGGTACATTAATTCTACACTTTCTGACCCTAATGAGTGGTTATTGTGGCCAGTGGAAACTCTTAAAGCCATCAGATCGGGCACTCATTATCTTCAGTTCCAGCATCCTAGTCTCTTCACCACTTATAGAGTGGGGGAAGTTATGGCAGCAATGGCTGCAACATTCCACTCTATCTGCAGCAAAAAACACCTCTCTTTCCTCTCTGATGACAATGAGTTACAGGTTCCTTTTTAGGTCCTAGGTGACCACATTCCAAAAGGTTTCTTTATGCCACCTACAATGAAATATGGAAGCTTTCTCAAATGAAAGCTGTTGCTCGTTTAATCCAAATTGTTCAGGCTATTTTAGAAAAAGCATTGGCTGTTGCAGATAATGGAATGAGTGACATGTCTTTTTTACAACTTGGGCAAAGTCAGCTTAGATCTATTATGCCGTTGAGTTGGACACTACAAGTTTTGAAATCAAACTGTGTTCCCTGGAAGCACGTGAACGACAACAAATAATGACAAAGACAGATGCTTAATATTGAGAGATTAGAAAAGTTGCCTTTCACTGTAGTCGAAACACCATCACCAGTATGGCTAATTCATGGCGTTATTTTACTGCCAATTTCAATGTTTCAGTTTAGGTCTTGCTTGAAACATTTTCCGGTAGGCAGTTTTGAAGCTTTAAGAGAGAGTTGTATTAATGAGGTGCTGGAATTACCCTTCGATTACAAATATGTCAGTGGGGAAAAAGATGCTTTTCTTAGCGGAAATGAATGCAAAACATATCTAAGCCATTCCATGACTTGTAAACAAATGACACTTCATGGAACGTGTAATGTGTCCATGGCCAATTGTCATCATACTTGAAGGGAGTGCAAGTTTCCTTGATTTGCTCAGTGTTTCAGTTACTTTCAAATAGAAGTTGCTTGATGCTGAATGATCAAGGCTGTTGTGGGATGAGAGCAGGTGTCCCCTTTGTGGTTTCTGTTTCTCAAATAGTGACTTGCTGTAATATTGTGCTATTTCCTCCCATGCATGAGCTTAGAGAAGTTACCCTGTGGCCTTCCATTCCGACTTTTGATGTTAATTTCAACAAGCTGAGCAGGTTAAAGGCACTATTGTTTCAGAAAAATGTGGCACTTACATCTTCCTGTGAAAAATTCAAACTGCAAGTTGAAAAGTCATCCTCTGAAATACAATCGCTGTTAAACATCAAGGGCCATATTTATGAAAAGGTGACGGAGTGCAGTGCAGCAAATCACCTTGCTGGGCTTCACTGCATCACAGGTAAATGGCAGGAATGTGCACTATTTAAAAGAATACCACACATTCCTGTCTTTTGCCCTGAGCTGGTGCCCTTTTGGCAGCCTAGCGCCAATTGAAGCACCCTTGCAAAAATGCAGGATTGTTTTTATGCAGGAAGGGACACCTACCTGCACAAATCAATCCGGAGAGGAATATTCCTCTTTCTATATGTGCTGCAGAATGCAGCACACATAGATAGAGCAAGTAATGAGAAGGAATAAAGATATTTCTCCTCAAAACACCTCCCCTAGGAAGGTGTACTATTTTGGTGCATTCCCAGGTTTACAACTTCTTGTAGATCTAGGAATGCATCAAAATCCATGGGGGTTGCATGGGAACACCTATGCAACACCCATGGAACTCCTTCCCAGGACAGTAACGCAAAGCAGCAGTTTTTGCTGCATTGCACTACTCCAGAAATATGAAGTCATGCAAGGCCACCTTAAGGTGGCCTTGCATAGCGTCATAACTCTTCCTTATGAGTTGCGTCATTCTTTTGTGAGTTGCATCTTTAATGCTTCTAACACTGCAGGTGTGGGACACGTTTTTATGATGGCAGGTTCTGGCTTTGTCAACACGTTTCAGACTTTTTCAGAGTGATACCATCTTTTATACACTCTTTATTTCCAAGTGTATTTGAAGGCATACCACTTGTGTTATTCGTGGTTGTTGGTATTTTGATTCTATTTTTGCTGCTCCACAATGGATGTCTCACTTCGAGGCCACACATCCAGCTGTGTCATGAATGCATGATACAGAACTTTGAAGTAACTTTATTGGAGGAACTAAATGACAAATGGTCCTTGTCTTTTGGGCCTGTATGGTTCTGTTGTGTGTAGCCTGTGTTCAATCAATCAATCAATCATTGTATTTATAAAGCACTCTACTTACCCGCGAGGGTCTCAAGGCGCTGAAGGGGGGGGGGGTGCTGCTATTGCTCGAAGAGCCAGGTCTTGAGGCGTCTTCTGAAGGTGAGCAGGTCTTGGGTTTGATGTAGGCTGGTCGGGAGTGTGTTCCAGGTCTCGGCGGCGAGGTAGGAGAAGGATCTGCCACCGGAGGTCTTATGTTGGATGCGGGGAACGACGGCAAGGGCGAGGTTTGCGGAGCGGAGCTGTCGGGTGGGGCGTAGAAGCTGAGTCTATTGTTCAGGTAGGCTGGTCTGGCATTGTGGAGTGCTTTGTGTGCGTGGGTGAGGAGCTTGAAGGTGATCCTCTTGTCGACGGGAGCCAGTGAAGGTCTCTTAGGTGGGGGGTGATATGGCTGCGGAGGGGCACGTTGAGGATTAGTCAGGCAGAGGCGTTTTGGATGCGTTGTAGGCGTTGCAGGTGCTTGGCCGGGATGCCTACGTAGAGTGCGTTGCCGTAGTCTAGCCTGCTACTAACGAGGGCCTGTGTCACTGTTCTTCTTGTTTCTGTCGGGATCCACTTGTAGATCCTGCGGAGCATGCGGAGGGTGTTGTAGCAGGAGGAGGAGATAGCGTTGACCTGTTTAGACATGGAAAGGCAGGAGTCGAGGACAAATCCAAGGTTGCGTGTTCCTCTGCCTTTGGTGCCCTTTCGAGTATGCACTGGATATCTGTCTTGCAATGCAATTGGTACACTCTATGGACATGGATCTGCTGATGTCCCCATTGAGGGTTCACTTTTAGTGTTGTCCCATGAGATTGCCATTGCATTAAGGTGCCTTCTATGAGCAATTCTATTCCTTGGATATGGATGCTGTGGCTCCAGAATTCATTGATACTGGGTCTTCTACTACGGGCACTGCACAGGATGCTGCAACCTCAGTGACTGAGGATATCGACCATGTTTGTTCCTTTGATTCGCTCAACAAGGCCATTGTGGTTCTGCCACCTATGGAAGCAGGATCCATTCTCGATTCCATTGACACTGACAATATGGGTGACATCTTGGAAGTTTACACTTACGTTTCAATTTGTCCCTTGTTTTTATCATATTATTTTTATAATTTGTATGTTTTAATTGGAATAATGTAATGGTTTTCTGCTTTGTTTTTTGGAGTACACATTTGTATCGGTTTTTATCATGATTTAATTAGAATCTGTCTTTTCAATGCCAAGGGGGGGTGTAAACACATAGGTTCTAAGAATACATTGTAAGTGTCACTTGTTTTAGTTAGCTTTTCTCAGCCTCTAATCAGTAGATTCTGCCAAAGGCTAGAAACACAGTACACAATATCTTAGTGCTTGCGTTGCCCGTTCGGAGGTAGCTTCTAACACCTATACATACCATTGCATCTGAGCTGTGCCTCTAACACAGTGTCACTTTGATTGTACAAATGATGCACTGACCCGGAAGAGGCGGAGGGGGGCTCCAACTGCGATAGTTCTGGGATGAATGCTGTGCTCGGCACGCAGCTCTGCTGGTATTGATCTTCTAGTATGCAGAAAGGATTGCCATTCACACTGCAGGCCAATTCCTGACTCAGTTCTTCCGGTATGGGGTGAAGGCTATCCTCTTAGATAGGGCAAAGGCAGAGGTACACCCACTAAGCCCTCAGTATAGGCTTCGGATCATGCAGGAATTTCTAGAAATCATTTACCATGGTTGGATTATTTATTCTCTCTACCATGTTTGTAATGCTGATAACATTGGTTTGTTTCACCTGCCTAATTATCGCAGCTCATTCTCTCTATGCAAGATTGCGATTGTTTAAATAATTGTATTGAAAAATGTATCTTGTATCTCTTTTGTGTATGCCTGGGCATGCATCAGTAATACATTGAAAGGTTAAGATCTGTTTCCATGATCGGGGATCAGAGTGTTATGTTAGGTTGCCATAATCACCTTTCCCCCCAGAAAGGTTAGGGGTTCAGGTGAAGCACTGTGAGCCCTCCAGGATGTTTCTGATGGTGTGGAGGGACTCAGTCCCCACTTTCTGAAGTTCTGACATCCTAATGCACATTCCTATTATCTTACTAAGAATGTCTCTGAAGAAAATGAAGAAAACCAAGAGGTCCCATATTAAGCTAGAGAGGTGAAAGCCCCCTTGCAGGACATATATCACTTTATAATAATATATATGTTCAGGCTGTTGGTGTGAGCTGAAACTTGGGCTCCTAGCAATGTATCGTGAGGTGCTGAAGGGCTGCTGGCTTTGTGTCCTGTAGCAGATGACCATTATTGACCAGTCAGACCTGACAAAAAATTCATACAATAAGGCCACAATGATCACACTGTGTGCCAGTTTGTCAGATGTTCTTGTTGGGCTGTTAGGTCAAAGGACTGAGTAGTCAATATCAGAAATTATGCCAGTTTCATGTGCAGCTCAACAAAAGCTGTCAATCTAGTGTATGAATCACCAAAAACCTTTCAAGCACTAGTATACAACGTCCGCAAGTTGAGGTTTTAACAATGTACTCTTCTGCTCTGCCTTCTGTTGGCATTAATCTCATTAATGCTAAGATCTATCATTTGAAAATATTTATATGATGGGGTGGGGAGAAAGGATAATTTGGGTGATAGTAATATTTTACCCAAGATGTTACCTCTATTTATAAAAACTATGGATATCTACAATAGAAATAAAAAAGGTAGGCTCACTCTCCAAGAACCAAAGTAGGCAATGCTCATCAAGTACTGTCTGTTGTCCCTGAACTACAGGAGAGGGATATGACTGCAAGGTGAAGGATACTGAAACCCTTTATTAATACTCGCCTACTTCTTATTTTATTCGTGATCTTGCATTGCTAGTTCCTTCAGATGGTTATTTGGGATTCATTTTAGATTTTGGCCACAGGCAGCCCTAGCTTTCTGTTCTCCAAACCTATTCTTTTGTGTATACCTTTAGTGGGCTGTGGGTCAGTCACTTGCTTATGATTGGATGGCTTTTTATCTATCTCACTTTCTTGCTCCAGTTCTGATGGCTTTTCTCCCTATTCTTCAATCAATCAATCAATCAGGAATTTGTAAAGCACACTACTCACCCATGAGGGTCTCAAGGCCACATTTCTTGTGTTTGCCCCACACACAAGCATTTTGGTATTGCACTTTTGTTATTGGATGAGAATCATACTTCACTGAATAGCTTCCAGGACTCTTTTTACTTCTCTGTGGGCCACTCCAAAGAGTATGTCTTCCCTTTATCTCTTTTCCCGTTTCCCCAGTTCCACCGTCCCCCTCTAGGTGTACTTGCACCCACTCCCTGTATTGCTCTTCTTTCTGAGCTTTTTCTTAAAACATTTTTTTTGCTTGGCCTGGAAGCTGAAAAATGTGAAAGAGCTGCTTCTTTGCTTTTTTTCCGCACTTTACTTAGCTTATTTCATCTACTTTTATAATTATTACCTAACAAGTCTATAGGACATCCGCCTGTTAGATCAGTAAATTAAAATTGATTGTATGCCTTATCACATGTGCGCTCACGCATCACCACTTTGGTGTCATGACGCATGCATGCCGTGACACTTGTGTGCACATTGTGGGCCATCTTTTAATTCATTGTATCTAAAGGAAACCAGTTCCAAGGTTGCCAGCTATATGTGTGAATGCGTCTTGACGCACATGGACGCATGCAATTGGAAAACAAGCATTAGCAAAGCCACTTGATCTTCACTTTAGAGCATAGATCTTTTAACTTTGTGGAATGTTCTTTTTAACTTGACTAAGGAGTGGCATTAGAGTTCATGAACATGCTTTCTGATGGTCAATTGTTCGTTAAATCATTTAATTGTCTGAACTAATTTTCCTACTTGCCCTAATGGCGATTTTATAAATGACTTCTTGTCAATACCCTTTGTTCATTAAAAGATAAAAATGAAATTGTAAATGTAGGAGAGAGAAGAAGAGTGAACATTAAGGTAATTGAGACGGTTTCAAACGTTTTTTGAGCGCCTTAAGTCAAAAGAAATCCCTCAATGCATATTCATGAGCTGTGGACATTCGCACCTGCAGATGGAACTTAGGGCTGGGGAACATCAGCAGGACTGGCGGAAATGCTTATATGTTGTAAAGACAATAACAAAGCTATCATCTGACATAAATATCATGGTCGAAATATTGTATAAAAATCACTCTATTATACCTAGATATTCTTTCATTATATCCAAAGAGGTGATGTTTTTATAAACAACATTTAACCCCTTCTGTGCCGTGGACGTAATGAAACTGGCATGAGGGGAGCGACCCCTTGGGTAAGGTCGCTCCCCATGGGGGCATTTTTTTTCAAGGCCTTATGTGCCCCCAGGGGGGGCAGAAACCTCTAGGCGCCAGGGATCATTTTTTTTTAGAGATGGGGAGCCTATTTTTATGAGGCCAATCTGCCCCCAAGGGGGGCAGAAACCACTAGACACCAGGGAGTTTTTTTTTAACGCAAATTTCATGCAAGGGGAACGACCCCTTAGGCAAGGGTCACTCCGGGGGGGGGGGATTTGTTTTAGGCCATTTCTGCCCTCCTGGGGGCAGACCGGCCTATTGTTGTTAGGCCGATCTGCCCCGGGGGGGCAGAAACCTCTAGGCGCCAGGGATAATTTTTGTTTGTTTGTTTTTTTAGAGATGGGGAGCGACACCTTAAGCAAGGGTCGCTCCCCTGGGGGGCAAATTGTATTTAGACCATTTTTTGTTAAATCAATCAGCCCCCAAGGGGGGCAGAAACCTCTAGGTGCCAGGGATAACAAAATATATGTTTGTTTTTTTAGAGATGGGGAGCGACCGCTTAGGCAAGGGTCGCTCCCCGGGGGGAGGAGGGGCTAATTTATTTTAGGCCATTTCTGCCCCCCCGGGGGCAGATGGGCCTATTGTTATTAGGCCGATCTGCCCCCAGGGGGGGCAGGAACGTCTTGGCACCAGGGAAAATGATTTTTAGGGGTTTTTTTTTGTTTGTTTTTTAGAAGTGGGGAGCGAACCCTTAGACAAGGGTTGCTCACCTGAGGGACAAATTCAATTTAGACCATTTCTGCCCCCCTTGGGGGCAGATAGGCTGATTTTTGTTAGGCCAATCTACCCCCAAGGGTGGCAGAAACCACTTAGGCACCAGGGATTGGTGTGTGTGTATGCATGTGTTTTCTTTAGAGGGGCAGCCCCTTGGGTAAGGGTCTCTCCCCATGGGGGCACATTACTGTTGGCCATATCTGCCCCCCCTTGGGGGCAGATGGGCCTATTTTTGGAAGACCCAAGGGGGGGCAGAAAGCCCACCAGAGACTAGGGAAGTTTTTTTTCCAAAATAAGAGGGTGGGGGTATGGCCATACCCCCACCCCAAATAAATAGGGCCAAAGTTGTTCTGCCCACCAGTGGGCATATGGGGCAATTACCCCTGATCCACACCCCGGGGGGCAGAAAGTCTACTAGATACCAGGGAATTTAAAATATATATATATATATTGGGGTGGTGGCTATCAACCAGTAATGGCCTGGTTAGGCCCCCACCCCAACTGAAGGGAGTGACAGTCTTTAAGCTCTCCCCGCACTCTAAAACATCTTATCCCACAGCAAGCAAGAAGACATTTGATTATTTTGGGTTTTGGTTTTACATTTGGCCCATGAGAGCTTGGCTAACTCTCAAAATCGTCCCACTTGGAATGGTGAGGGCTACACTTTATGGACTTTGAGACGCTGCCATGTAGAAAAATCAACAAGACCTAGACACATCTGAAAGCTAAACATCTGAGTGATTCCAGGGTGGTGAATTTCACATGCACCCCGCACCATTTTCGTACCCACAATGCCCTGCAAACCTCCAACTTGGCTGGAAATCACACATTTTTCCCACGTTTTTGTGATGGAACCTTCCGGAATCTGCAGGAATCCACAAAATTCCTTCCACCCAGCATTGTCTCATCTATACCGATAAAAATTCTGCTGCACTTGTCAGCCTAAAAATGTTTTTTTGCAAAGTGCCCTTTTGGACTCCCTTTGGTTCCCCCTCAATATCGACATGTTTTTGTCTCTTCCCTTTCACAAGCACTTAGCCCACCTACACAAATGAGGTATAATTTTTACCGGGAGACTGAGGGGAACGTTGAGTGGTATGACATTTGTCCCAGTGCGGTAATCCCACACAGAAATGTTGGAAAAATTTGATTTTTTAGCTAAATTTGAGGTTTGCTGAGGATTCTGGGTAAAAAACTTTGGGGGATCCACGCAAGTCACGCCTCCATGGACTCCCTAGGGTGTCTAGTTTTCAGAAATGTCTGGGTTTGGTAGGTTTCCCTAGATGGCTCCTGAGCCCAGGACCAAAAACGCAGGTGCCCCCGCAAAAACCGATAGTTTTGTTTTTGATAATTTTGATGTGTCCAGATAGTGTTTTGGGGCACTAGTATTTTGTGGGTAGGCAGTAGGCCTACCCACAAAAGTGAGGTACCATTTTTATCGGGAGACTTGGGGGAACGCTGGGTGGAAAGAAATTTGTGGTTTCTCTCAGATTCCAGAACTTTCTGTCACCGAAATGAGAGGAAAAGGTGTTTTTTTGGCCAAATTTTGAGGTTTGCAAAGGATTCTGGGTAACAGAACCTGGTCAGAGCCCCACAAGTCACCCCATCTTGGATTCCCCTAGGTGTCTAGTTTTCAAAACTGCGCAGGTGCCAGCAGAGCTACAGGCCAAAATCCACAGCTAGGCACTTTGTAAAAAGCAGCTCTGTTTTCTCTGTGAAAATATGATGTGTCCACGTTGTGTTTTGGGGCATTTCCTTTCGCGGGTGCTAGGCCTATCCACGCAAGTGAGGTACCATTTTTATCGGGAGACATAGGGGAACACAGAATAGCAAAAAAAGCGTTATTGCCCCTTGTCTTTCTCCACATTTTTTCCTTCTAAATGTAAGACAGTGTGTAAAAAAGACTTCTATTTGAGAAATGCCCTGTAATTCACATGCTAGTATGGCCACCCTGAAATTCAGAGATGTGAAAATAACCACTGCTTCTCAACACCTTATCTTGTGGCCATTTTGGAAATACAAAGGTTTTCTTGATACCTATTTTTCACTTTTTATATTTCAGCAAATGACTTGCTGTAAACATGGTATAGATTGAAAACCCATTGCAAGGTGCAGCTCATTTATTGGCTCTGGGTACCTAGGGTTCTTGATGAACCTACAAGCCCTATATATCCCTGCAACCAGAAGAGTCCAGCAGACGTAACAGTATATTGCTTTCTGACATCACAGGAAAAAGTTACAGAGTAAAACATGGAGAACAATGACTGTTTTTTTCACCTCAATTTCAATATTTTTTTATTTCAGCTGTTATTTTCTGTAGGAAACACTTTTAGGATCTACACAAATGACCCCTTGCTTAATTCAGAATTTTGTCTACTTTTCAGAAATGTTTAGCTGTCTGGGATCCAGCATTGGTTTCTCACCCATTTCAGCCACTAACTGGAAGGAGGCTGAAAGCACAAAAAATAGTAAAAATGGGGTATGTCCCAGTAAATTGTCAACATTGTTTTGAAAAATTGGGTTTTCTAATTCAAGTCTGCCTGTTCCTGAAAGCTGGGAAGATGGTGATCTTACCACCGCAAACCCTTTGTGGATGCCATTTTCAGGGGGAAAACCACAAGCTGCCTTCTGCAGTCCTTTTTTCCAATTTTTTTAAGAAAAACGAAAGTTTTGCTGTATTTTGGCTAATTTATTGGTCTCCTTCAGGGGAACCCACAAAGTCTGGGTACCTCTAGAATCCCTAGGATGTTGAAAAAAAAGGATGCAAATTTGGCGTGGGTAGCTTATGTGAACAAAAAGTTATGAGGGCCTAAGCGAGAACTGCCCCAAATAGCTAAAAAAAAGGCTCGGCACAGGAGGGGAAAAGGCCTGGCAGTGAAGGGGTTAAGGCACGATATTTTTGTCATATTGTATTAGGCCATTATACGTTGTATAGTTTTTCCAGAGTGAGAAATGTAAGTGAATACTACAATTGTATGAGAGTATGGAAATACATTTCTTTATCAGGAAGAATATTTTAATAGTAGAGAAAGAAAAACAAGTTTTATGTCCACAATTACAGCTCTGCTTTATTTACAGCCGCAGCAGTACACAGTGAAGTCTATAACGTACTCCTACAGGGTCGGACTGAGGCAGAAAATAGACCCGGACTCCAAAAAAATGCAAATTGGAGCAGTTTTGAGCTTGTAAAAAAACACGCTGTATGCGTTTTGCAAGCAAGAT
Organism: Pleurodeles waltl; assembly: GCF_031143425.1. Classification (NCBI taxonomy): domain Eukaryota; kingdom Metazoa; phylum Chordata; class Amphibia; order Caudata; family Salamandridae; genus Pleurodeles; species Pleurodeles waltl. Next base: position 274,433,208 of record NC_090438.1, on the reverse strand, counting down.
GTAGAGGACTGCGTGGATTTGAGCATGCTGCAGATAATTTTTATATTAGGGAAATCAACTGTAGAAAGCAGCACACCAGACAATAAAACAGGCCCACAAGCAGCCAAAAGAACGATGCACACTGTGACCTGTCAAACCAGCCCATCCTCCACTGCCTAATTGCCCAATAGGCCAGTTCGCCTATGTACTCCTGAAGATTATTGTGAAACTCCTAGAATTTGCAAACATACATATATCATAGATGTAAATCTATGATCAGCATATTTCTGAAAAATAGTTTGTGAATTGGGCGCAGATGGAGCAAGCCAGTTGGGTCTCAGTGTCCTATTGCATCCAACAAAAGCAGCTCGTTTTTTCATACTGCTTTATATTTTGTACATTTACAACAGTCTTGCGTTTCTTCTTTAAGATCCTCATTTACACAATATATAGTGTTCCATATCTTACCTGTCTTATTTGTCTATTGACAACTTGTATTTTGGCTTCCTAGGAAACAATTAACCATTTGACGTTATCCCACCTCAACCGTGTGTTCTGGTTTTTTTCTTTACGGTAAAAACTGTTATTTTGTACATAGTTAAACTGAGCTAGAAGTTAACTGTTCAAACACAGCTACCACTGGAAAATTAGAAATGCAAGGCAATAGTAGCTCCTCATTTCAAGCAAAATGGGCAGGGCAAAGTCGCAGTGAGAAGAAGCAACATTCCTTTTTCGAAAGCCTCAAATGTTCCTAAAGAGCTGGACATTGGTCTGCGAGACCGCAATGCAGTACCTGAAACTTCTCAGCTGACTTTTCTTTACCTGACCTCTATACTCCCACCTGTGACTGAGCCTCCGTGCTCCTTAGGGTATCTGCTTCGTCCTTTCAACAAATAATTATACCCACCAGACATGCGGCTCAGAAATCGCTTTCATTGGCCATCTGCACGGTGCACATCACGTTGAACATTTTAGTTATCCACCAGACTCCCTCCAGGATTTCTTCTCAGGTTGGCCAAAACTATGGATCAAATGGTGTGGATACGAAAGCTCCTTATGCCTTTCTACAAAACCAATTTGTATATGAGGGGTCTAACATAACATAACATTTTTTTGAGATAAAGTTTTCACCACCTATTATCTCAGGTCCAGGCCAATAGTCACCTCTCCTCAACTACTTTCAATGGTCTCGATGAAGCAGGTATGAAGAAAGATAGCTTACTGGCTGTCATGAAAAACTAGATGAACCTCACTCCTTTCTTGGTAAATGTCCTCATTGGTCACGTAGTAAATAATCCATCCCCAAAGGACACCCTAGAATGCCACTGAAAAGTAATTTAAGAAGCTCAATATTTTGGTTGTAAAGTTGAGAATCTCCAACGGTCAATCAGAAACACAACACTCAAAACAGCAAAATGTTTGGTTGTTGAGCAAAAGATCACCGTCCAAAATATTTGCACAAAAGGAGGCAGAATGAAGTCACCATATACAAGGCAGTGGCAAAACGAGGCTAACACATTCTGCCTTTTAAACTTCGGGAAGTTGTTTTAGTGGTTTTAAGCTGAATATTCTCAGAGTCTCCCATTTTGTGATTTGTTCTACAGACTTTCCTGATCTTCGACAAGCTTTAGTGGCACACAGACTTCGTTGAATTGGGGACTGTAGATTGGTTAATGTGACATTACACGCTATATTGTCAATAAACTTAAGCACAGGGAAAATTGTAGGTTAGCAGATGGTTGAGCCCCTGTGGTCAGTAATAGCTTGTACTGTCCTGTAGTACATCACTGTATATTCAGCAATCTGTGAATCATCAGAAGAGAAACGATCAGGGTAAAGGATGTGTATATTTGACTAACATACAATTCACAACAAATTCTCGCATTGTCTCATTGGATCCCCAAGCAGAAATTATAAACTCTCTGTGATGCATGTTTTCAGAGGTCTAATTAATGTAATGATATGTCATATATGACAACATAAATGATGTACTCTTGAAAATGTAGTCTTAAAGTCCACTACTGAACACCAGACCTGATGGTCTAAGAAGTGGAAACCACCAGGGAAGAACCAGGGGCGTGGCTTGGTCAGTAAGATTGGTGGGGTGTCAGCTTCTTATTTTCCGACAATCAGGCTGGCATCTAAGATAAAAAAACATTATAGGACAAGTAGGATGCATGAGAAGGGCCAAAGGGGCAGTGGAAAAGCAGAGGAATGCGGACTGGTAGGGGCAGTGAGGTAAAAAACAATATTATGTAAACAACCAAATACATATGAGGAATTTCAAAACAGAGAGAGAGGGTGTGTACGTGCGTTTTTGTCAGTGTGTATGTAAACGTTCCTGCTGAAATCCGAAAAACACCTCACCATACCCGACTGAAAGCACCTGTACCCAACTATTTGTCCGAAAATACATTTATTAGGGGGTATAACATCCCAAACAACCCCCCTGAAGCCACATTCCTGGGAAGAACAACTATTTTTGATGGGGTGGGAACTCACTTGGGACCTTGTTTAGAAAGAACGAGCTTCACAAAGCTTGAACGGAACGGATTGTTTTGGGTAGGCTGTTGGGTATGAGAAAGCATGGGGTGTTTGAGGTATGCGGTTTAAGTACTAGAAATCAGAAAGGAAAATTAGGTGTACATCACAGATTGTACTACTACACTCACACTTTAGCATAAACAGTTCTGCAATATTAGATGTAAAAATAATCACTTATTTTTTTAGTAAAGATAAGATTGTCTAGCCTTGGCAAATCTTCCAACCAGTCACCCGAGCTCAATTTGTGCTGCCCTTGGAAGACAGCTATATTACCCTTCTTTTCTTAGGTTGGTCAGTGGCCTGATGGATAGATAGAAAAAGCCACATTACACAATAAGAGGCACCCTGGGATAGTTGCAATACATACCACTCCAGTACTGTTTATCATATGTATTTCAAATGAGAATCAGCACTACATATTGTCCACCTTGATGCACGGGACGCACACTAACTTGCAACATGTGTTGCCAAGGTTCCACGCCTCATTCAGTGGTGCAGCACACTTTCGAAATGACACCTATGTTAGAACAGACACCCTCTAGATGCAATGCAGTACCATTGCCATTCCTCCTGCAGCGGCAGGACGTATGTCCTGTGACCATTTCTCCTGGGTTACCACACTGTGCAGCTGATGCAAGTACTGTACAGTAGCAATTCCACCCCAGACAGCACACGCCCCAGCTGACAGCTGTACTGTGACCCTTTTCCCATCAGTGGATGCACAAACACTGGCTGGTAATTGCTCCTGGAAGAACAAACCAACTGATGCATATATATCAGTACCACCCGATGAGCAGCAGTCACACTCCTGATGCATAAACACTACTGTGGCTCTTCCTCCTGAGGAAGAACCATAGGATACTCAGGCCCTTCCTACTGGGGCTCCATATGCAGCTGCTGAAATAAATATGATAGCAGTTTGACCTTGAGGATCACTCGCTCACTAGAGCACTCGCGTACTGAAGCCCTTGGTTCTTTGGTAGGACCAGGGGGGCTCCTCTGCTATGGCAGAGGAGCGTTGCCCCGCTAGATTTCCCAAAAAATAAAAATAAAATTATAATACCATACACTACGTTATTATCATTTTCTATTTCCTTGTAGTGTGGAGAGGGCTTGGCTGGAGGGAGGGAGCCAGAGGACGGCTATGTGCACACAAAGTGCTCATGTCTGTTTGGTCGGCCATGTTGGGCCGGCCAAAAAGACATGCACACTTTGCATGTTCTCTACCCGGCTGTATAGCACAGCCAGGTAGATAACATGCCCAGGCTCCCATTCCCAGTCTGAGCGGGGAAGCAGGGTGCTCAGACCAATCATGACGCTGCTGTTAGTATCATCCTGATTGGCCTGGAACCTGTGCAGCCGGGAAGAGGAAGAGGTGGAGGGGAGACAAACACGTCTCCTCTCAAAGGTAAGTGTTTTTTAAAATGTTTTGTCTTTTTTTTTTAATACCCTCCCCCCCAATCCCTTTGCGCCCTTTCCCACCCACGCCATTTGGTAGGACACATACAAGTAGACACATATGAAGTGACATTTCAATTTTTTCTCACTCCTGGGTAGAGGAGTGAAGCATGCTCATCAGATGATGCAGATTCAGTGTTCCGTGCACCCTTGGGTACACATAGAGCAGTTAATGCATATAAACTGATCTTATTCTTCTGGTATAGCACATACAGCACTTGGCACCTATAATGAACTTGGACCCTTCTTCCTCCGGAAGAACACACACGTGTACACTAAATGCTGATTTCGTGTCCCTTTCTGCTGACGCTGCATATGCAGAACCCAATGCAGATGCAGGGGCTTCATCTTTTAGGGAACAGCACAGACAGGTTTTGTGCACTGTGGCCATTTCACCTTGAACAACGTGCAGAGCAGCTGACTCGATTGGTGGCTAGACTTGCCAATGGGGCACAGGGAAAGACCTGGTAGGCTGAGGATGCTGAGGCCTGCTTTCAGGGATCTCTGGGCGTTGGGTATTCGGCACAATCCGCTCTGGAAGCAGTCTAGAGACAGCAGCATGCAATCTTATAGATTCGAATGAGATTTATTGCTGTAGAGAAATAGGATTCCTTTTGAATGTGATAGACCGTGTAATATTAAAATATTGCATCAATTTCTCTTCATAACTTCTTCTAAAATCTAGGGCTTCTTTAGCCGTTATAAGTATACAATGGATCATTTGCTCCCTTTTAAAATACAAGCTTTGAAAAAGTCAAAAGGTCAGGGTTTTGTTTAGTGCATGCACACAGGGAAACAGCATTCCCTCACAAATGCTCCCAGAGAACAAATACATGGTCAGACACACCTATAGAGATGCATTGTTAGTATGCCCAACGGGCCTACAAAGATCCACACTGGCATATATAAAAGGTTTAGTTACACACAGCCTGACTCTGAAGAACACTGGGTGCTGTGCATCAATAGAGAAATAGGTGTTTTTTTGTTGGGTGTGCTTGGCATATTGTGCTTCAGGCGAGCACTTGGTCACTTACAATTTAGACAGAAATGGCTCCTCCAGTAGGACGGACGAGAGTTGCCCCTCTGCCTAAAATGCCCCCATGGATGACAAATAAAATGGTAATAAAGATAATTCATCACTATTTTATTATCCACACTCCCATCCTTAACCGAGTTTCAGGATGGGTCAGGGCCACTGCTGCTGAGAGGCAGCAGTGAACTGTGGATAGTTTAAAATGTGCATGTCTTTTTGGCTGGCTGTCTTGCTACAGCCAGCCAGACAGATGCATTTTAAACTTCTCTAACCTAGCTGCCTTAAGACAGCTGGGTTAGAGAAAGCAAAGGCCTCCAGTTCTCTTCAGAGTGCTGAGAGAGGCCGCTCCCTCCAATCCTGACGCTTCTCTCTTGCTGGTTACCAGCAAGAGAGCAGAGTCCGGATTGCTTAAGGGAATTTTTGCTGGAGCCCGAAGAAACAGGAACGAGGAGGACGTCTGACGTCATGCACCAAGAAAGGTAAGATTTGTTTTCTTTTTATTTACATACACCACTTACCTTGCATAAACGCACCAACACCACATTGGCCCACTCCCCCTGCATACATGCCAATCACCACTGAATTTAAAGTCTCAAGAATGTGTGTGTTGTGGGCACATGGCAGTGTATGGTAGGGGAACACACCTATATGTAATAAGTGAGAACCGACTGATGCCAGTATTACCTCATTAAAACTGAAGAAGTACAAGTATCAAAATTTAAAGAATGACTACCCGTACTGCGCGTGCTACCCATGCCTGACATTTAGGGAAAAAGATGAAGGGGAATATCAACCTTTTCCTCCGATGAATCTGATTGATTTTTTTTTACAGGGCTGCAGATATTTCTTACTCGACAACATACTTAAAGTGGCTTGTTTTGTACAGGCACCCATGTACACAGATAACATGAAGGGGCACACATGCAGACAAAGACATGGAAAACGTACACACATGCAGACTTTCACACAAGATATCTATATCATGTGTGACACCTTCAGTCCAAGATTTCTAGGAGCAGCACTGGATATATGTCACTGTACCGATGCTGACAATATTGACCTACAATATTGCATCCACCTTATCGACTTACCACTACATTGAAGATAAGTATATATTTTCTATTCCTAACTCCGTCTATAATTCCCTTGGGAAGTAAGTATGAGTAGAGTAATACTAGTTTTATGCTTACCTTACAGAATAGTGGTAGATAGATGTAGTGGATCTGATATTATTGTTATGGAGTATATTGCATGCAATATAGTGACACTGGCTCGCAGCATTTGCTATATTTCCATTGTCAATCCTGTTCTAATAATGGTAAAACAAAACCTACAAGCTCCAGAGTGCAAAGATCCGTGACAAAAAAGGCAAAACTGGGTGATGTTGTCACACACGGCACATGCCACCAGGCAGCTAGGAACATGGGTGGGTGGATACACAATAAATATACATTTTATTTTATTGACATGTGACCTTTGTAATTCTTTTTGATTTAATGATCTAAATTGTTTTCTGCTCTTTTGTTATCAGCATTCTGAACAGTGAGTCTGCAATAGCAGTTTAAAGTAGTTTTATTGATCCTGCTCTTCAGGTGTTTCCACTTCCAGAGTTCATAATTTAATCCAGGCATGCCACATCCCATGTAATAAGATAAGTCTCAATGAGCCTGGATCAGTCAAAGCAGAACCTGGCTCAAGGATTTCTGTAAAGACATGACTTTCTACCAGTGTTGGACCATTAATAACAGCTAAGGCTAGTGACTGACTTGATTGCAATACCAGCAATTCCACTTCTGTTGGGCCGTCCATATTATATATTATCCCCATTCTGCAGTAGCATAAATAAATGTCACTTTGCAATCAGCCTTTTTGAAATTCCCATTTTCTTTTTCCATGGTTTTTGCAAAATGTTATTGCTTGGGAATGTGCTGGGCCCTCGTCAGTCTAAAACAATAATTTTTGGTCTAAAACAACACACCTTACCATAGTACTCCCTGGCACTAAAAGGAACAACTTTGTGAGTTGATGTGTTACTTTAGTAAGGGCGGTATGACATGGCGTAATACGTAGTGAAGTCAGCCAATGGCTCAAGTGGGCTTATGCATTGCCGCTTAATGCATGCTGGAGTATGTGGAAGAAAAATGTGAATGACAACAACTACAGGCTAATGGATGAAGTCTGGGTGAACCCCTCTAAGTAACCAGATTATATATATATAGCTTTAGTAAAATCATAAGGTCTTGGCTAACACAGACCAAAAGAAGTCAGTCAGTCTGTCATGGGAAGAGAAAAGTAAAAAGAGAATACCGTAATACAGAACAGTTTTGATTGCACACAGTCTGGTATGCTGTGAAATAGCAGAATTCAGAATAGCAAAACACTCCAAAAGGAATTTACAGCAGAATAGGCAGGAGATGGGATCTGACCAAGATGGAATGTGCATCAGAAGTGTCCTGTTGTCACATCAGGCTCTAAACACAAAGGTAGCTCTAAAGTAATTATTAAATAAGAACAAAAACACTGCCACTAAACGGAAGTAGATAAGAAGCAAAAAGACCTCACTTAAAGTGAAGTTACCAGTGGCTTAACTAGGCTGACCCACTGCACCATGCCCTATACTGAAGTGGGTGGAAGCAAAATGTGAATGGTACAACAGACCACTGGATAATGAGAAGTGGCTGAAAGTCCCTTTATGCAAGTATATAATGCATATTTTAGTAAAATCAAAAGGTCTTCGCTAACACCAGAACAAAAAAGTCTCATGACTTTCCCAGGAGTTCCCCGGTAACCTGCACCTGGTGCAGCTTTCTACAAGAACCCTGGGAAAGTTTTGTGAATTCCAAAATGAACTTAAATGTATGTTTGGCGAAGTCTCCAAATGTACTTTTTCTTGACTGACTGAGGCCTATACTGCATTGATGCTTCCTGGATCAAGACAGTAAAACAAGTTGTCATGTGGTATGGCCTTTATTTCTGGGATGGCATCTATAGCCGCCAACACATCCCAGAGCAGCCAGATGGCTAACTTTATTATGGTTAAGATCACCATACAAGTTCTGCTTCCCACACATGTGACCATTTAAACTGTTTAAGTCAACTATTTAAGGAACTGGCCAATTTCTGGCAACTAACAGTACTACAGGGGACACCCAAGGACAGCAAAGCTGTAGCTTTGACATCCATAACCTGCACCTAATGTTTACTTTTTCGTTCATATATTTTAAGACAAACCATGACAATTCTAGCCTCGGAAAATCGACAACGATGCTATAGCGGAGGGGAGCGAATATGGGCAAGATATGCATGTTTCTATTAAAAGGCCAAGTCAAATAGGCACAACAGAGCACAAGAAATAGTAATAAACATGCCAAATCGTGTGCACAATTATTCTGCTCAGTGACATATTTCATGTCAGTTTTCTTGTCATATGTGAGTTAGAGGAGGATAGCTCATTCATAAAGATATTCATAAAGGTATTGCACACTAAAGTGACACTTAGAAGCACAAATGGCATAAGTGATTCACAAAACGCACACTTACACACTCATGCTCGCATCCAGTTTGAAGAAACTGTCCTTTGGGTTAAATCTGCTTCCCAGGGTGGGTAGAGGGTATATATCAAAGTGGGCACACTTGCAAAAGGAGGTGCCAACTCACAATGCCACAGGTTTGTGGGTATTCACAAAGCTTTTACAGGTACTGTGGAAATGATCATTGATTGATTGCTGTCAAGGGAATGGGTGAATACGTTTTCTTGGTGGGGTAGTGGAGGGATTGTTACCAAAATTGGTGGGTGTGTAGGCAAAGGAGCTTCTTCCCATGGAAAATATTTTCCCTTTGGATGAACAATAATGAAAAAGCAACACAAATGCATTTATTTGTTACAATTCTGTGTGAGGCGATGCATGTTTCCTTCTTTTCCATGTGCATAAATAATTAGACTTGTGAGTACTTGTGAAATCTGCTAAAATTACAGATTTCCACGGTCACCCCAAAAAAACTTTGTAATTTACGCAAAAATTAGCAATTTACACAAGCTGTTGGGATAAGCCTATGCAAATAAATATTTGACTCTTTTGTGAATCGGGATCTAAAGCTTATTATACAGCAGCCAGAACATTGTAATGGAAAGAACCTAAAAGCTTGTACAATAAGGAAATCGATTGATAAGAACAGCAGAGCATTTCCTCCAACCACTTGACTACCATCATTCAGGGCCACATAATCCCTTTCATGAACAAACTGAACACCCGGGGAGTAACAAAAGACGCCATGGCAACCATCACAAAATCCAGCCACCACTACACTAAGATGCTTAAATATATTCATATATAACTGTTCTGAAATCACTTGGCAACAATCGCCGAGTAGTAGTTGGAGCAGAACTGGCAAACAAACACCAGAGGATGTACGTACTGAGGCACTTTCTAGCAAGAACACTACATACAGCTGCTGAAATTAACAACATGACCACACCTATTTGAGAATCACGCGCACACAAACACGAGCACTCCCATATCCAAGTGTCCCTCCACCATGCACGCATATCCTGTCCTTTATGCTTCACGGGCAGCGCTTACAGATGTCGCCACATATACTGTACAATACTGTGCCTCTTCCACTGCAGGCTGCTGACACGCTAGATGACACATGCACTGCGTCTCTTCCATCTGTGGCACCACAAACACCACTTAACACAAACCCTATTGCTTCCTTTCAATGCAACACACCCACATCAGCTGACACCTGCATGGTGTCTCTTTTTCCTTTGAAAGCATACACCAAAAATAACACTTAGCGAGTGGCAACCCACCCACACCAGCTTCTGCATAGACATAAGACATTCCTCGTGTGGTGGCCTATGTAGAAGCTGACGGCTAAACTGTAGGCCTCATTCCTGGAGCAACACAAACACACACGCAACAATGTACCCCCACATACACGCACACCTAAAAAATGAATGTACAGCAGCCCTACCCTTCTCAAGTAGGTCATACATCACCTCCGACCCATACAATATGTTATGCCTCTTTTTCTTGGGCAGGAGAAATGCTAGCTGACACACACAAGGTGGCTGTTTCATATATACCAGTTCATGGCACACCTAATACAGAAGGTAAAGCGGATCACACACGTCAGGAGATACCTATTTCATGGCCCTTCCTACTAGGGCAGCATATTGGGCAGCTGTCAGTTACCTCAGAAGTGAAATAAAACACATGGCAACTGGTGCACTTCGTAGTCCAGGAAACATGCCCCATATTCTTCTAGGCATAGTGCCAAATTTCTCCGATTATGTTTCTGAAGCAATATGCTCTAATCACAAAGGGAAAATGCAGGACGTGGCAGGCCAGAATCAGTATGGCTATCGGTTCTTAAATTGTGTGGTAAGAGAGACAAAACATTTATTTTCGATACCTGTTGGAATACCTAGTGACGGGGGAAGGGGGGGGGCAAGGGCCCCAGCTTTCATGCCCTGAAGAAGGCCATGTAGGCCTCTTTTGACGCCCTCTCACAATCACAGTGCACCTTTGACTCTTGCTCTTTCATCGTCACCTACCTAGATGAAAACACCTTTGACTTAAACAGTGTAGAAACTGAAGAACTGCTGGTCGGGTGTAAACACCAAGTGAAAACTCCCTCCTTGAATTGTCTGGTCATCACCCTTCAATATCACCGGAATGAAGAAAAAACCAATGATCAACATTACACTCGACTGCTAACATGTAACAACAGCTAAATGGCAACATGAATTACAGTCAATGGTATATTCACCTGCTGAAAAGTTTTCAAACATCCCTGTCCTAACGAAAATGAGCAAAGTTCGCCTTCCTAATCGTCAGATCAAAGCTACCACTGACATTGTAATTGAGAAAGGCCAAAGAAACCGGTTGGTCATCTTGAAATTATGTAGCTAAGGGCATCACCAAAGAGAAAAGGAGATCCTTTGTCAATATTCAGGTGCAGGATCACTCTCTAGTGCACAACCATAAAGGGACATAACAAACCTCTTTATGCAGCTACTTCCAGGGTGCAAACACTGAAGAAATGCATAACCAGACACCTATGCTCGCTGTCTTGCTGACCCCAGCCTACCAATCCCCCTTTTTAACGTGCTAGGGAAGTACCTTTTAATATTGCTGAGAACGGCCTGTCTTCTAGGCTGCTCCAAACACAAAGTATTTGGTTGCACCAAAAGAGTTTTGGAGCTGTACGAACGGGCATTATATAACAACACAACCTCAATGTACAAAGCAGCAGGAACAATGCTTTGGGATACGCATAACTCTAGAAAAGAGATATCCAGCGTTGTCCAGGAGGACTGGGTCCTTCATATATGTTAAGGAACATCACTAAAAATATACAGTACTCTTTTAGAGAGTCAGTGCTTGGCAGAAAAATCTGACATAGATCGGGTCACCCTGGACCTGCACTGGATACCCGAATTTTAGAAGGAATCCCACGATGCCCCTATTTACCCTTGTGTTATTCTACGGGCAGCCAAAAAACACAGAAAACCAAACTGAGGCTCCTGTGAGGTCACAAAACCAAAGGAATTATTTGTTACATGTATGCAAAATAAATCTAAATGATACAGCATGACCTTTTGGTAAAAGAAAATACAAATAGATATTTTACTAATCTCATAAATATTATTAAATCCTCAAGTCTTCAGGCTTTTCAGTACTAGCATATTTTGTATCAACCTGCCAGCTTAAAGAGGCAAATGTTGATTCAAAGTTAGGTACTCTGGTCTGTAACATAGGTTTTTACTCATAAATTTCCACACTACATTGGAATTTATCAGCTTGCTTGATGACGTCCTCTGTCTGTTTTAGAGATTTCGCACTATGGGCCAGATGTAGCAAAGGATTTGCGTGTCGCAAACTGCGAAAATCGCCGTTTGCGAGGCGCAAATGCCTCTTTGCCATGCAGAAATGCATATTGCGAGTCGGGACCGACTCGCAATATGCATTTCAGAATCGCAAATAGGAAGGGGTGTTCCCTTCCTATTTGCGATTCGGAGTGGTATGCAATACCATTTGCGACCGCATATGCGGTCACAAATGGTGTCGCAGTTACCATCCACTTCAAGTGGATGGTAACCCACTTGCAAATTGGAAGGGGTCCCCATGGGACCCCTTCCAGTTAGTGAATGGACCCAAAACAATTTTTTCAGGGCAGGTAGTGGTCCAAGGGACCACTGCCTGCCCTGAAAAAATACCGAAACTAAAGGTTTCCTTTTTTTTTTTTAAGTGCAGCTCGTTTTCCTTTAAGGAAAACGGGCTACACTTAAAAAAAAAAAAACTGCTTTATTTAAAAGCAGGCACGAACATAGAGGTCTGCTGACTACAGCAGGCCTCCATGTTTGCGAGTGCCTAGACTCGCTATGGGGCCGCAATTTGCGACCCACCTCATTAATATTAATGAGGTGGGTCATTGCGACCCCATAGCGAGTCGCAGACGGTGTCTGAGACACCATTCTGCATTGCAAATTGCGACTTGCAATTTGCGAGTCGGAAGGACTCGCAAATTGCAAGTCACAATTTGCATTTTTCCTGCATCTGGCCCTATATGAAGTGTAAGTAATTAAGGGACAGATGTAGCAAAGGTTTAGCGACTCGCAAATGGCGAAAATCGCCGTTTGCGAGTCGCTAAAGCCACTTTGCAATGTAGAAATGCATTTTGCGAGTCGGAACCGACTCGCAAAATGCATTTCCGACTCGCAAATAGGAAGGGGTGTTCCCTTCCTATTTGCGACTCGCAATGCGATGTAATTCCATTTGCGACCGCGAATGCGGTCGCAAATGGACTCGCAGTTACCATCCACTTGAAGTGGATGGTAACCCAGTTGCAAACGGGAAGGGGTCCCCATGGGACCCCTTCCCATTTGTGTCTGGCATTAAAAATAATTTTTCAGAGCAGGCAGTGGTCCAATGGACCACTACCTGCCCTGAAAAATACCGAAACTAAAGGTTTTGTTATTTTTTTTCAAAGTGCGGCTCGTTTTCCTTTAAGGAAAACGGGTTGCACCTTGAAAAAAAAAAAATGCTTTATTTAAAAGCAGTCACGGGCATGGTGGTCTGCTGTTCCCAGCAGGCCACCATCCCCGTGAGTGCCCTGAATCGCTATGGGGTCGCAAATTGCGACCCACCTCATTAATATTAATGAGGTGGGTCTTTGCGACCCCATAGCGACTCGCAGAAGGTGTCTGAGACACCTTTCTGCATTCCAAATTGCGAGTTGCAATTTGCAAGTCGCTGGGACTTGCAAATTGCAACTCGCAATTTGGAACAATGCTACATCTGGCCCTAAATGTAAAGTTGCATTTCTCTATGGGCTTAGAAGACCCATACACCACTTAAGGTTTCTGATCTTGAGGTTCATGTCTACAATACTACATTGAAAAACATGTTTAATGGCGTTTCCCTGTAGCCTCCTACAAGCCTCTTACCGGCAGTGCCTATGTCAGGTTACACAGTCTTGTGCTTTCCATAAATATGTCATTGTACACCAACTCTTGCTCAATTGACCCGTGCTTCCGTTTAATTTAGAAATCTCACAAACATATAGAACATTTGAGAAAGATGATTTAACAAGCATGACCAGAATTTCTCTAAGAGGGTCAAATCTATGCAACATTTTCAGGGTCACCAATGACAATATAAAATATCCCAGTTTAGATTAACTGGCTGTAATGAGTGCCTGGCCGCACATTCGTCAGCCTTTGCAACCTGTGCAATTTCACCCTCAGTGGAACAATACCAGCTACACAGCCCACACACACAGACAAATTGTAAGATCTGGCAGCTCACAGCCAGCACTCCCATACCATGCACTGAATGTACAGAGGAGTTCAATCTTTAAGGCCAAAAAACATTCTCCATACAAAATGTCAGATGTAATTTAAGACAGTTTATATTTTATCTCATGAAGATAAATGAATTATTTAATTACCGGAGCCTCTGGTAACCCTCTGTTGTGGAGTATAATGCATAGGGACATGTGCACAGCCAAGTCATTATATACAAAACACAACTTCACAAACAACCCCAATGAGATTCCACAAGGCTTCTGGTTTAAACACGTCACCTTGGTCTCATTTATTGTGCGAGCTTACGTTTGCTAATACGATAATATATATGACACGACTTCAGACTTGAAGCTTCCATTTCCACACCCAAGTAAGCTCCTTCTGATACTTATTGTGCAGTTTTAGTCCTGAAGGACCAGCTTCCTACCACTTTAACGCCAGAACTTAGTTGGCGGTATCGCGTAGCTCTATATACATTTGTATCAAAACCACTTTGACATGGGATGGATGGCATTGTCTGCTACAAGCTTCAGTGCCTTTACTTAAGGTATTGACATTGTGGCAGCTCTTCGAACCGGTGCCTCAGGAGTCACTGAGAGATTCTGTGAGCCTATTTAAAATATACAGATATATTTTAAAGTGACAATGTGCATTTTAAAGGGGCGTGATCCGCTCTCTTGACTGCATTGTGCTGTGGATCCTTTAAAATGGAGGCCTGTTCTCTCTGCGGGCTCCCATACTTGGTTGCAATCTACCTTTCAGAAAACTGACAGCAGGACTCCTTGCTTGTGTGTAGGTTGACAATTGTGTTATATTGCCCTGCAGGGTTTTGTGCAGGGCTAGAAGCCTCCCTTAGGTACTGCATGGAACCTTCACCAAGGTGTAAGCATTTGCCATTCAAGGTTACAAATCTTCTGTGATATCTAGCCATTGCCACAGCAGTGAGGCTGTTAACAGGAGCAATACACAATACAAATAGCCTGCTCTGTGATTGTGTATGACTTAGGGTCATTTTTCTGGAGAAAGACTGATTGAGGTACTCTCCTTCCTGATGTCCTTCACTGTTAAGTGATTTGAGGTCTTCCCAGTGATCACAGAGATACTGGTTTCTTCTTCTAAGAGTTTTGTTGCTGGCCCCGTGGAAAAGTGGGACTGGAAAATCCGCCCGTCAGTCAGAATGAGATAGCTGTCAACAGTGGCATTTTGTGGTTGCACTTGCTTGCAGAAGAACCCATACAAAAGGACCATAAACTCTTTTTTCAAACTTTTGTGCATATAACCATATATGTAAGGATGAATGCAACACTGCAAAAAGAACAAAATGAAAACTAACGATGTCACCCATTGTGGAACATTTAGGTCAACACTTGAAGAGGCCATACTCAGGGTACTGTATGGGCCCATACTTATAATATAGGAAGATAGGATGACAAAAATAATCTTTGCTGCTTTACAGTGGTAAAGGGGGCGTGAGTGGCTGCTTTTATCGGTTGCCGTACCTCTTGTTCTATCTGGCCTGGCTGACCCATTGGCTTGGATGGGATGGACTAATGCATTTTGCCTCCTGGCAGCCCTAAACACCATCCCATAGCACCCTAACATGATGCTGACAGGTAGAATGAAGGAAAGCAGAGCACTTATCATGGTATAGGAATAGCTGGTGGCCCACAAGACAGTGCAGATGTGATTGTTCCTGTCAAAATCAATCCTGCCCCAGCCATAAAGAGGAGGAGTGCTTTGAATAATACTGAAGAACCACGTCCACAGGATAAGCATGCTCCCTCTCCTTGGTGTCATCTTGCTGGGATAGGATAAAGGGTGTATTATGGCTAGATATTTATCCACAGAAACCACAGTAATGGTATTGACTCCAGCAAAGGCGAAGACATGCATGAGCACCACCACAGCCTCGCAAAGCCGATGGTGTAGAGGCCAGATCCCAGGCATGGAAGTCACAATGATACAGGGCATCACCAGCATAGTCTGCAAGAGGTCCGCCACCAGCAGATTGAAGATGAATCGGTTTGCAACCTGGAGCAACTGCGGCTTCCGCTGGAAAACGACCAGGAGCACAATGTTCCCAAAGAGAGAGAGGCAGAGGAGTGCTGCCAGGAGTGCAATCCTCAGGATTGAGTCCGGAAGGGACGCTGCTGGCTGGGTAGGGAGATGAGCATTGCTGCCATTGCCAGGGAACCTGCGGTCAAGGAGCCTGCTGAGCATGGTCAGTCACAAGTCCTGCGCCCCCTCACACATATCTTGCTGGACGTGCCGCGCCCAAGCAGTCCCACTGCATGCATTGTCCCCACGCTGACTGAGTGCTAGGAGCAAATATCTCTCACATGGACACCACCATCACATATCCACTTATGGAGGTGTAGGCTGATTCCCCAACTCCACCTTACGTCCAAGGCCACTGAAATAGAATCATCCTCACACATCCATGGTCATGGCCAGGGGGGTTTCGGAGGAAGCCTCCCATCCACGGCTCCTGGGCTTCTTTGATGCTCCTCACATTGGCAGAACATGCCGGCTGGTAAAAAAGGCAACCTTCCCAGGGGAGGGGCAGCGGAGCCATGCCATCCCTGGATCTCTGAGGAGAGGCTGTGGGAATCTGCTCATCCTTCCATCAGCTCCAAGGGCGACTGGAGATCACCTGTGCCGGCTGGAATTCCCTGCAGAGGCCTGTCTAGTGCGAAAAACACAATCAGTAGACTACCCGGAGCAAGAGCAGTGAAACCACATTGCATTACACACCATGCGAAAAGAGGCGAGGGCTAACCACGCCAAACACACGAATGACAGCAAGAACAACAGCAGCCGGAATAAAAATACATTTCACCTTACAAAGGAAGCGTTACGCGATTGACAACAGACGTCGTGCCAAGCTGTAGAAAACACATATTCCCGGCGACGTTTCTATTTACCTGTTGGTGTTCACTGTATTACATCTGGTTTCCTCAGGAGGAAGATAAAATGATGGATGCGCGCCCCCGCCCCTCCTGTATTATCTATTTCTGTGATTTGAGCTCCAGGAGAGGAGTCAGCCCCCTCACCCCCCCTTGCTCGCTGCCCGCCCCCTCCTCTCCGTGCTGATTTTCTCAGAATCTCAGGGTCC
This sequence comes from Pleurodeles waltl, assembly GCF_031143425.1. Taxonomy (NCBI): domain Eukaryota; kingdom Metazoa; phylum Chordata; class Amphibia; order Caudata; family Salamandridae; genus Pleurodeles; species Pleurodeles waltl. Next base: position 274,416,264 of record NC_090438.1, on the reverse strand, counting down.
GCCTGTACAGAGCAGGCATATGATGCTGCGTCCGTGCAGCGCGCGCAGCCTCTCCACCACAGCCATTATTTCACGAGCGGTAGATTTTCTCCCCCAGAGCCCCGAGCCTTTTGAAGAAGGAACATCGTTGCTTACATTGCAGGGGATTCAGCAATGTGTAAATCCCACTAGGACCGACAATTTGCCGCGAACAGCATAGTCGTCACGTAAAAAAAAATCCTTCGGGGAAACCTGCCGCTGATTCGGAGCTGCCGCTCCACATTGAGGTATGGCTGGGCTTCTGCGCAAGGTGGTACCAGCAAGTGTGACATATCCATGGGAACACCCACCGAGGACACGCTCTATATGCATACCGCTCCGTGTACACAGTAGTGTCAAATCTGCCATTAAGGCAGCTGCAACTTCTGATCGTGTGAGGGAGGAACTAACAAGCAGCCTGCTGCAAAATTAGCAACCCTGGGTCGCTTCGAAAATGGGACGGATGTTGGGCAAAAATAACACATTAGTTAAAAACAGGCAGTTATAAATATAATAAGAAAACTGCCTTTTGAGATAAAAAGTGAACTGTTATAGAAGGAGAATTGTAATTAATGAAACGTGGGAAGTCTCTTTCGTGGAGTGGACATCTGAAGAGTAATTCCTTTGAAAGGGTCGTTGCATTTCTAAGATTTCATCGAACACATCACATTTCGATAATTTAATTGATTCTTAATTCTGTTTTGAACATATTTCACATCGCATACTGTATGCTGTGTGCATTTATTTTTTATGAACACCAGCACCACTCACTACTTGTATTTTAGATGGCTGCCCATTGTTCCGCAAATTAGCGCTGGCAAAGGTCAGTCGTGAATATTGTTAACACAGGGATAAAACCTGACACGAGGGGTACAATACTCACAGAATCGAGGAATTAATATATCGTGCACGTAAGTATGGTATTTGAAGACCTGGACAATATTATTTAGACAGCTCTCGTGCTAACATCTGTCAGCAACATAAGAACCCCTGTTACATAGTATTTGAACATCTGGACAAGATTATATAGACAGCTCTCGTGCTATCATCCGTCATGAACATAAGAATCCCAGCCACACAACAGAAGGGCGCTCTAAATATGTCAAACTGCAACTGAACATCCTTTGCACTCTCACTGTGTCTGTATCACCAGATGCACAGGGGTGGAGTCCTGGGGATCTGTTTTTATGTCTGGTGTTAGTAAAAACATTTTGATTTTAGGAAACATATGTACATATTGGATCTTTCCACAAGCCCTCTTGATCTATTGGTCTGTTGTGACATTTCTCTTCCGTCTACTCCACCAAATAGCACGGGGACAATGGGTCAGTTTACTTCAGCCTTGGGCTACCTTCACTGTGAGTAATGGCATTCTGTTCTTACACAATGTGCACCTAAATAGAAACAGTAGTCTCTTTTGGGCTAATGGTCGAATGTGTGCTTTTTGATGAAACAAAGATGGACAAGTGTGTTTGATGAAACACAAATCATTTTTGCAATAGAGTTAAAAAAATAAATACAAAATTAAATAAATGGCAAAATCAAAAGGTTGACAGCCAATCCTGGAACCACTGGCTTTGCCAATGCTTGTTAAGGTTTTGATTTTCAGGGTGTAGTGTGGGCAAACAGGTCACTTCAGAAGCTCCTAGTTCAGGAATGAATCTGTGGGAAAGATATGTATTGGAAGTGTCTGTGGCTACTGGTACAGCTGACACTCGACTGTTACCTTTGATGCCACAATGATCATCTATATGTGACCCTATTTCTATTATACTGTGTAAAGCTCTAGCAAATTAAGGGGCATATTTATAGTGCCCTGGCACCACCTCGTGCCACATTGACGTAATTGTTTTTTACGCTAATGTGGCCCAACAAGGCTGAAATCCCTGCACCTTATTTACAGGGTGACGCAATGCATGCATTGCGCCACCCTGTAACCCTTTGTGCTACATTATGCCTGCGCCAGTCATAATACATGCAAAGGGGGTGTTCCCCCATTAGAAGAGCTTGAAAAATGGCATAAGGAAATCTATGAGATTTCCTTATGCCATTTTTTACAGCACTTTTAATGCCTGCTCGAGAGCAGGTGTTAAAAGGGGCCTTCCATTATTTAGAATGGGGCCCTATGTACTCTGCAGGAGTAGCACCAATATTTTGGTGCTAATCCTGCAGAGTACACAAATAGCATCGTGAATAATGACGCTATTGCCCCCTACCCTGCGCCATGGTATGCCATATTTTAAATACGGTGCACACATGATGTCGGTAGGGGGGTGCTAAGGGCCGCAGGAAAAGTGGCACTGCACTCGGTGCAGCAGCACTTTCCATAAATCTGCCCCTAACTGTGAAGTGGTGCACTGAAAGCCTATTTTAAAGTGCATTCACTTTATGATGAATGTGGTATAGCCTCATTAATTCAAGTATAATAATTTAATGTGATTCCATGTGTTTCCTTATGTTGTCAAGGAATAGTTTTCATTGAAATGATAATTAATTTCCTTATGAGTATGTCTTAAATGTCATATGCTAATGTCAACAATTTTAGTTCCTCATTATACCTATTGACATGCATTCACAAGTTATTTTGCTTTTGAAATCTACTGTAACATGAATATTGACAAGAGTTAATAATGATGGCATTGCAAATATAAAGCTATATGTGTCCTGCTTGACATAAATAAATTGTGTTATTTTAATTCTATTTGCTTTAGTTTAGCCATATTGATTTGCTAGACCTCAATCTTGAAGTACCTGAAAAAGCTGTTTTCTTTTTGCTAACGTGTCATTTCTTTACAGATATTGCTCTCATAGAACATTAGTTTGGAAATAGATATGCTATTGTTTTATGCATACTGAGAAAGTAACCTTGAGGTTGGTACCCTGAGAAACTGAGAACATAGACATTATAATTTGTTGCAAAGTCGTGCAGGAGAGCAAAGATGGATTCCTTCCCATGAAGGTCCTGGGGAATTGACCTGATGTTGCATATGCCTGTCATATGATGTGCTATGATTGGACAGTGAAACCTTTTGATTTGCATGGTGTTACCCATGGACAAATCATCATTTACTTTGGACTTTAATGTACCATTTACCAGTTGGATTTGAACAGATACCAACCAAAGTTTTAAGAGACACCATTTAGACTTTGAGAGGTACAGACCTCTTTGCTCTTGCCCCTCACCTTCCCAAATGTTGAACTTAGAGAACTTAAATTTTTTTCCCGACATATGAGAAGATTCTTGACTGAGCTTCTGAAATGCTGACACCTTCTCTTTTTCCTTACCTTTTGCCAACCTTAGTTAGCCTCATTTTGCCCCAGGTGTTGTTTTTTAAAATTCCCTTTGTCCTTTATTTCCTTTTTACTTTTTGTCCCCATGTTTTGCAACCCAATACATTTCAGTTAGTGACTTGTCATGTTTCTGGATTTCCCTTGCTTAATGAACTAACTTGGCTGATTTTCAGATTGCCTTCATGTTAAGAAAAGTTAGACTAATTAGAAGAAAAATGAGGCAAACCTAGTATCCCCTGGACCTGGGTACATAAATATATATTTAAAAAAAGGTTGTCCGCAAGGAGTAAGTGTAGCCCTTGACTTCCACTGCAATAATTCAAATAATTTTAGAAACTTTTTGTCTAAATAAGGTTCTTATATAATTTAGACCTTTTATTCAATTAGCAGTTCCATATTGATTATGAATTAAAAACAAGACTCAGTATATTTAGGTGCTCCTAAAGTGCCGGCGCAGTAAGAGTGAATAATGTGATGCATAAAGTGCCAAAGTGTTATACACAATGTATACAAAGGTGTGGTTAAAACTAAAGGATGGTGATCTTCAAAAAGACCCCTTCAATCCAGGTGTCTAGAAGTCACTATTCATCTCAACAATAATCCACATCAAATTATGTCAAAGTTTCCACTCAATAGATATGAGCCAATCAACAATAGGTCATCATCAGGACAGATAGGGGGTCATTCTGACCCTGGCGGCCGGTGACCGCCAGGGTCACGACCACGGGAGCACCGCCAACAGGCTGGCGGTGCTCTCAAGGGCATTCTGACCGCGGCGGTTCAGCCGCGGCCAGAAAGGGTAAACCGGCGGTCTCCCGCCGGTTTACCACTGCCCTACAGAATCCTCCATGACACCCCCTTCCGCCATGCTGTTCCTGGCGGGTCTCCCGCCAGGAACAGGATGGTGGTAGGGCGTGCCGCGGGGCCCCTGGGGGCCCCTGCAGTGCCCATGCCTATGGCATGGGCACTGCAGGGGCCCCCGTAAGAGGGCCCCGCAAAGTATTTCAGTGTCTGCAAAACAGACACTGAAATACGCGACGGGTGCAACTGCACCCGTCGCACCTTCCCACTACGCCGGCTCCATTCGGAGCCGGCGTCCTCGTGGGAAGGTCGATTTGCCCTGGGCTGGCGGGCGGCCTTTTGGCGGCCGCCCGCCAGCCCAGGGCAAATCCCAAAATACCCTCAGCGGTCTTTTGACCGCGGAGCCGTATTTTGGAGGGGGAACATTGGCGGGCGGCCTCCGCCGCCCGCCAATGTTAGAATCACCCCCATAGTCTTTTTATAGGTAGCACATAAAATAAATGGAAAAATCTTTTGTCATTCTCCTCCACTAACCATTTCTTTTAAGCATGTATCTTAGTGACTAACTGTTGTGAGCAGAGATATTATTATCATGCCGTTATCACATGGCCTCTATTTCCACATATGATTAAGTACTATGCAATGTGGTCAGACTTACTGCATCCCGAGGAATAATACGCAGGAACCATCTGTATTTCTTGTTTATCGTAATTTGACCATTTCACAGGCACTGCTAAGTTTTAGTCATTTTCTTATCCATATTTATAACCAAAAATATTGCTGGTTTCTTAAGAACAATGCATTAGATTACTTACACATAAATTGAAACCTACTTAGCCACAGATCATAAATGTTAATGTTTTAGTGTGGCTTTCTTTAAACTGTTTGTTACTCCCAGTTAACGCCAACTGTTCCTCCTACTGAAAAGAAACAAAGGCCCTCATTATGATATTGGCGGTAAGTCCCACTTACCGCCATGCTGACTGGCGCCAACATACCGCTACCGCGGCGGTATACCACTAACCATATTATGACCCACACATAGCAATCCTTCACTATTCAGACACACACACAAGTCCAAAGGTCAGTCATAAACTGGCGGTACCAAAACACACACCGTTACGCCAACAGAACTACGCCCACAATATTATGACCCACGAATCACTGTGGCGGACATTCAACCGTGGTAAACCACTAGTGGTACATACCGCCGCGTTCAAAATACACACACACATACAAAACAACACCACATTGGACAATTCAAACTACACACACCTGACACCCACACCACACCCACACACCCATACCACTATAAAACACACACCCTCATTACCCACATCCCTTTACGACTAACAAAAATTGCCACTAGAGAGCAAGAGCACCCACACAACCAGAGCCACAGAACACCATCACCCATACACCATCCACGCACCTCACAGCACAAACCCCAACACATCACCCCCACACACCCTCACAAACCCCACACACACTACACCCATGCACCACAAAGACAACCCAGGTTCTCAGAGGAGAAGGTAAGGGTCATGGTGGAGGAAATCATCTGGGTAGAGCCACAGCTATTCGGATCACAGGTGCAGCAGATATTCATTGCTAGGAAGATGGAGCTATGGTGGAGGATCGTGGACAGGGTCAATGCCGTGGGACAGCACCCAAGAAGAAGGGATGACATCAGGAAGAGACGGAACGACCTACAGGGGAAGGTGTGTTCTCTGGTAGCAAGACACCAGATAGCAGTACAGACTCTGGTAAGTCAAATGTCTAGTACTATCACCCCCCCACCTGCATGCCATCACATACCCCCACCCTCATTCCATCACCCCACCACCTCACATACACCCCTCCATTACAAACCACCCATGTCAGTACCCAGCACTGCATGCAACACCAATGCATGGACGCCACTCACAGCACTGCATGGACACCCATCACCACAGCATGCACACTAGAGAGTATCACCTAGCCCATAAAATAACTACTCATACAAGGCAAAGCTGACAAGGCACTCACAACCATAGAGGCCAACACACCCATGCACAAGATGTCACACTCAGAAACAATAACACTGCATTTACATCCCCACAGGCCCCCACACAATGTCACCAGAGAGGAGGTGCTAGCAACATCCAGTCCCCCCACAGAAGAGGCCTACAGTGATGACAGCAGCTCTGCTCGCCTCGATCAGGATGACCAACCTGGCCCATCAGGGACCTCCCGACAGTCGGTTACCCAGCCACAGTCCCATACCACCACAGAGACTCCCCCCTCAGGAAACAGCAGCACAGCACCCACCCAGCGGGCCCATCCCTCTGTCCCTAGGACACATCAATCAGTAGTGCGTCCACCACTACAGGGACCACAGGCAACTTCACAAACACAGGATGATCAGGGACCTGGGGTCAGTGGCAGTGGGCACACAGTTCAGGGGACAGAGGTACAGGACAACAGGGAAGCTGGGAGGACTGCTGTGTGACAGGGGGAGAACAGGCCCAGGAAACCAACTCTCCACGAAGCACTCACCAACATCCTGGGAGCATACCACCATTCCTAGGAGACGATGGGTCAGATACTGACCAAGTTGCAGGAGACCCAGTGGCTGCAGGAGGGACAATAACTGGGGATCAAGGAGGACCTGAGGGACATCTACACCACCCTGGTCACCATTGCAGGGGTGCTGGCAGACATGGCCAACACCATGAGGGCGGCAGTGGCACGCCAACGGGTCCCTGACACCAGCCACACCGATGAACAGCCCTCCACCTCCGCTGATGCTAATGGACAGGAGGCCCCGCCACTGGAACAACAGGCCACCAGCACCCCTCCCCCTGCAGAAGGAGAACCACCCGGCAAACGGTTCCTATGATCCGGGCAGAAGCCAGAGAACATTGCCAAGACCCCGCCAGGAAATAAGACTCTCCTGATTGTCACCCTTGTGTCCCACTTTGTCACTCTGTCCACCTTGAACTGCCATTGCTCCACTTCCTATGCTCCCTTGGACAATGCACCTGTGAGCCAAATAGACTGGACTCTAGCCTGGACTCTCCTCCACCCCTCCAGCCTATAGCAATACCCCATCCACTTATTAGCACATGAACAAACATCCTTGTAAAAAATAATAGTATTGAGTCTGTCAAGTGATTGAACTATGTATTAGTTTCACAATCAGTAGGCATTGCAATTCAACTGTACAGTAATGTATACTTAGGTATGACCTGTACTTTGCTGCAGTCAATACACCAGGAGCCAGAGTGGGGCACAGGTATCTGTAAATAGACATGTCAAAGGGTACAGTAAGTGACCAAAGTAGTGGGAATATCAGCCTTCCAGTGAAAATTTACAATACAAAACTGCAATGGAAGGTGAAGTTACAGTGTCTTACCTATGTGTCACTCGAAGTACTGTCGAATGATTTGCTGTTCTGTTGTCCACATCCTCATCCTCTGCCTCATCTTCGTCACTGTCCACAGGGTCCACCGCTGCCACACGCCCATCTCCAGCCTCATTCTCCTGCAGAAAAGGCACCTGGCGACGTAAGGCAAGGTTGTGCAACATGCAACATGCCACGAGGATCTGGCACACCTTCTTGGGTGAGTAGCACAGGGAACCACCTGTTAGATGGAGGCACCGAAATCTGGCCTTCAGGAGGCCAAAGGTTCGCTCTATAATTCTTCTTGTTCGCCCATGTGCCTCATTGTAAAGTTCCTATGCCCTTGTCCTGGGATTCCTCACTGGGGTCAGTAGACATGAGAGGTTTGGGTAACCAGAGTCACCTGTTAATACTGAGGGATACCTGTTAGCCAGACACTAACCTTTAGGGCCAACCCCATACTCATACACCAACATATACTAGGGGGGGACCATTGGCTCACCTATTAACCACACCCTGTGCCTCTGGAGTTGAGCCATCACATATGGAATGCTGCTATTCCTCAGGATAAAGTCATCATGCACAGACCCAGGATACTTTGCATTCACATGGGAGATGTACTGGTCCACCAGGCACACTATCTGCACATTCATCGAGTGAAAGCTCTTTCGATTTCTGAACACCTGTTCATTTTTCCGGGGTGGGGGGGACAAAGGCAATATGTGTACCATCAATTGGCCCAATAATGTTGGGGATATGTCCCATTGCATAGAAGTCAGCTTTCACTGTGGCCAAATCCTCCACCTGGGGGAAAACGATGTGGCTGCGCATGTGTTTCATCAGGGCAGACAACACTCTGGTCCGCACTATTGAGAACATTGGCGGAGACATTCCTGCTGCCAAGCCCACTGCCACTTGGAAGGAGCCACTTGCCAAGAAATGGAGCACAGATAGGACTTGCACAAGAGGGGGGAATCCCAGTGGGGTGACGTATAGCAGAGATCAGGTCTAGCTCCAATTGTGCACACAGCTCTTGGATTGTGACCCTGTCAAGTCTGTAGGTGAGGATAATGTGCCTGTCCTCCATTTTTGCCAAGTCCACCAGGGGCCTGTACACAGGGGGATGTCTCCATCTTCTATTCATCCTCAGCGGTTGTAATCTAGGGGGCAAAACGAGGAGCATCTGGTCAGTTTTCAACATCTCCTAAATGTAAAATGCATTGCATGTTGTGACAGAAACAGTATGTTGATGTATAGGCCCAAATTGTGCCTATGTGTGCTGTGACGCAGTTAGGTGCCATGGCCTGCCTCCCCTGAAATGGTGTCCACCTGTCCTTTGTGGATGGACAGGTGGAAATGAGGTAATGCCTCTGATGTGGTGCGCCGTTGCGGGAGGCGGTCGGGTACCGCCATGCAACTCCTCATTGGTTAACATTGGGCCCTACGGGTTACAGTAGCCAGTGCTGATGTACGCCGGCAGTGACTTACGCCCCGCCGCGGATGTGACCACCATTTTCTATCTATTGATTCACTTGCTACCTGACCATCAACAGTAGAGGACCCACACTGCAAGCGCTGCTGTGACCTGTGTCTGGAACCAACCATGGCTTGTGTCACTGGGGAAAGGGCCCCTGCCTTCATTGCTGCGGAGTTGGAGAGACTGGTGGATGGGGTCCTACCCCAGTTCCAAATGCTGTATGGGCCTCCAGACCAACAGGTGAGTACACTGTGAGCACAATGCATGGGGCATAAATGCATGGAGTGCTGTATGTGAAGGCCTCGTGTAGGGGGTGTTTGAGGGGTGCTGGGCTGCGTGCTGCATGTATGGTGGGCAATGTATGTGCGTAAGGGGATGGGAGGGATATGGTGGGCCATTAGTGAAACAGGTCGGATGGTACGACTGATACCCTTTTTCTATGTGTATTTCCTCTACAGGTCAGTGCCCATCAGAAAAAGGGTATATGGCGTGCCATCGCTAAGGATGTGCGGACCCGGGGGGTCTACGGTAGGCAGAGCACCCACTGTCGCAAACGGTGGGAGGACCTGAGACTCTGGGCATGAAGATGGCAGAGGCCCATCTGGGGATGGCCTCCCAAATAGGACGGGATGCCTGTTGAACCCTGACCCCTCTAATGTTCCGCATACTGACAGTGGCCCATCCAGGGCTGGATGGGCGCTTGAGGGCATCACAGCAGCCACAAGGGGGTGAGTACAGTTCCCAATATACTACATGCACGTGGTCTCTGGGTGGGGGATGTGCACCTGTTTGTGCCCCTATGCCAGGCCGGTCATTGAAGGGTAGGTTCCATGTTGGGCAGGGGCTGATGAACTCCACCTCTAACCAAGCTAGTGGGCATTCACTACTGGGCAGGGCTCTGTGGGTCTCAGGTATGCTGCAACTGGCATTAGGTATTACTGTTCCTGGCCTGGTGACTAGCATTGCGACTGGTAGTGCATTGCCTAGTGCGTAGGACTGTTCCCTTTGTGTTGTGTACGCTAACGGTGTTGTTGTTGCTGCCATTGACCAAGTGTATCCTCTGTCTCTTCCCCCCTTTTTGTTTTGTAATCCTGTCATTCTGTGCATTAGCATCATCTGGCGGAGAAGCAGAGGCACCGGTGATGGAGGGAGCTGCATCCCATAGGGCCCATGAGGCCGAATCCACCGACGGTAAGGGCACCAGTGGGATGGAGGGTGGGGGAGCACCACGGCGGAGACTGGAGGGTACAGTTCTGAAAGTGATACCTCCTCCGATGGAAGCTCCCTAGTGGTGGCGGACACCTCTGTGGCCACCCCAACTACAGGTACAGCCACCACCCCTGTCCCAGCACCGCCCTCCCAGCAGCCCCTCAGTGAGTTTCCCGTGCCCGTTCACACCCAGGAGAGTGGGCATCTCCTTCACCCCAGGCACCTCAGGCCCTGCCCCAGTTAGCCCTGCTGCCCTGAGTGAGGAGGCTATTGACCTCCTGCGATCCATCTCTGTTGGGCAGTCAACCATAGTGAATGCTATCCAGGGGCTAGCAGGGCATTTGAAACATACAAATGCATTCCTGGAAGGCATTCACTCTGGTGTGGCGGCCCAACAGAGATCATTCCAGGCTCTGGCCTCCTCCCTCATGGCAGCCATTGTTCCTGTCTCTAGCCTCCCACCTCCAACTTCCTCTGCCCAGTCCCATTCCCCTGAACCCCAACCTATCACAAGCACTCATTCAGACCAGCATGCACCTCAGACAGCATACAGGAGTGGCTCAAGTAAACACAAGCACCACACATCATCCCACAGGCACTCACACAAATGCCATCCAGATGCTGACATCATAACATCCACTGCCTCCACTGTGTATCCCTCCACCTTGTTGTCCACCTCCCTCCCAGTAGCATCTCCACTCACACCTGCATGCACTACATCTACACCCACTGCCTCCATCACCATCATGCCTATCACTACATGCCCTTCACTGGTAGTCACTACCCCCACATCCATGCACACGTCCCCTGTGTCCTCTCCCACTGTGTCTGTGCCCCCTTCTCCCAAAGTACACAAACGCAAACACTCAGACACCCAACAGCCATCCACCTCACAACAGCATCCAGCCCATACACCTGCACCCAAACACAGCAGACATACACCTCCTTCAACCACTCCCTCTTCCTCCACTACCAAACCTTCACCATCTTCCCACCCCAGTGTCCCTAAGAAGCTTTTCCTCTCCACCGCTGACCTCTTCCCTACTCCTCCCCCCGTCCTTCACATCAGGCCAGGATGGGCAGTACCCAGGCTAGCACCTCAGCTAACCAGTCCACGGCCAATGTAGTTTTGGCAGCTACTGCAGGTGTGATAGGCTCCAAGGAGACACCCATCAGCATTGGCAGTGTGCCTGCACCAGCTGCCAAGGGGAAGGGCAAGGAGGCACCACCAGATGGCAAGGGCAAGGAGGCACCGCCAGATGGCAAGGGCAAAGGGCCTGCCCCTGCAGGCAGGAGGGACAGGAGGTCTGGTGCTGTGACTGAATCTGAGTCCCCAATACCAACCATGGTGCTTCAGCAATCCGAGGCTGCAGGGGAAGGGCTGGAACCTCCTCCCACCACTGCCAGCACCGCCATCAGCACCGCCACCTACACTGCCACCAGCAGCACTGCTAGCAGCAGCAGCCCCAGTGGGCAGCCGTCCGAGGCTGCAGGGGAAGGGCTGGAGCCTCCCTCCACCACTGCCAGAACCGCCATCAGCACTGCCACCTGCACCGCCACCAGCACCACTGCCAGCAGCAGCAGCCCCAGTGAGCAGCCGTCTGAGGCTGCAGGGGAAGGGCTGGAGCCTCCCCACACCACTGCCAGCACCGCCACCAGCACCACCATCAGCACTGCCACCTGCACCGCCACCAGCACCACTGCCAGCAGCAGCAGCCCCAGTGATCAGCCTTCCGAGGCTGTAGGGGAAGGGCTGGAGCCTCGCCCCACCACTGCCAGCACCAGCACCGCCATCAGCACCACCACCTGCACCACCACCAGCACCACTGCCAGCAGCCCCAGTGGGCAGCCCTTCGAGGCTGCAGGGGAAGGGCTGCAGCCTTCCCCCACCACTGGCAGCACCAACACCAGCACCAGCAGTGCCACCAATGAGCAGCCGTCGCCGCCGGCCGGCCGTGTGTAGTCAAGCCTCCATGGAGTGTGAGGCATCCTGCCCACTGCAAATCATGTGGGTCTGACACTCAGGTGAGTGACTGTGACCTTGCACTCCCCAAGAGCTGCATCACTGGGCACAAAGCTCCTGAACCAGTGGAGAAGGCATCCACTCACCTCCTCCTTGCCAGGATGAAGCACACTGGCACAAAGCCCCCTCCAGAACCACTGGAAGAAGGCATTCATTAGAGAGACTGTGGCTTTGCACTTCCCAGGACCAAGCAGTGGGCAAACCACTCACTTGAGAGACTGTGGCTGTGCACTCCCCAGGACATCGCACAGGGCATGTTGCCCCCTCCAGGACAAGTGGTGTTGTACCATCTTCCGGCTGAGGTGCCCTCATTCCCCGTCCCCCTGAGGTGCCTGTGTATTTTTGACCTGATGCCCCAGCAGTGTTCTGTCCGTGTTGATGCAGGAGTAAGTGAGTCCTTGGCCTATGTGATGTGGCCCTGTGGCCCACGGACATTATGGACTGGGCAGTGTCCCTCCATTTGTATATATGTAAATGTAAATACTGTTTTGAATTTTGAGGACGTATTTCTAGAATTTTATCTTATTATACTCACTTCAATCACTTCCTTTTGTCCTTGCATTATTCCTGAGGGGTACGGGGTGGATGTGTAATGTTGTTGCATCTGTTTCTGTGTATGTTGTTGGGGGTGGGGGTGTTGTGTGTTGCGTGTGTGTGTCACTCTCTTTTTCCTCCCCCCTCCCCTGTGTGCTAGGCGGCAGTACTCACTGTGGTCGTTGTCGCTGGCGGTGGTATTCCTGGCGTAGGAGGAGGTAGACCAGCATGGGGAACACCTCGAGTTCAGGCTCTATGGTGGCGTGGGTGGCGTGGTTGTTCCCTGAGTCTCCAGAGGTGAGTCCTTTGACTTCTGAGATCTGTTTCCTCCGTGCTTTTGTTGTCGTTGGTACCACCCCAGGAAAAGATGGCGGATAGGCCGGTCATAGTAGAGAGGGCGGTACATTGTCTTCCGTCTGGCTGTTAGCGGTTAACGCCGTGGTGCTTGTTGCTACTGCCGTGGCGTTCGGTGTGTTAAAGTGTCTGTCTGTGTTGGCGGTTTCCGCCGTAGTCACAATTCCATTTTTTTACCGCCAGCTTGTTGGAGGTATTACCGCCGCTTTATCACTGACCGCCAGGGTTGTAATGAGGGCCAAAGTCCTTTTGTATCCTCTATCCTGTGGGGGCCAAATCCCCTCTTTTCTCCATGTATGTAATTGCCCACAGTACAATGACTGAAAATATAATTTATTTAATTTAACTGTGGAAACAATAATACACATTCATATTATCCACATCAAATCACCAGTGACTAAACATTTCTTGACAAATATCTCTTCAGAGACAATGATATTCTCATCACTAATACAAAATGGGCAGCCCAACCATGAATCATCATTGTGGCCCCATTTGCAATATCTATAAAAAAACAAAAGTCATCATGTGGTCACCAAACCATTTCCATAATAAATACCTCACTATAAACCATTAATCACGTTTGCATACAATTCAAGTAAAAAATGTATGTTTATATCTCTCGGGTTGATAAATCATTCCTTCTCAAAACATAAGACCTTGCATCTCCCTTCGGTATCAACTTATTTCTTCATGAATCTAAAGATAGATGCCAAACAACTTTCTTAAAGTCACTGAAAGTAGAACAAAGTCTATCCATATAAACCTGTCTAATCCATAGGTTAGGGTTTACTTTATTTCTGACTTGGGTTTTCCTTGTGTGGCCAAATTAGTCATACTGTAAATTGAATGTTGATTGTGCGGTTGATTTTCTGTTACCCCCTTAGCTAAGGTGAAAAGATATGTACACCTTGTTTATGAGCGTACATGGAATGCTCCAGCAAATCTGGTAACAGAGGTCTAGTTTCTCCCACGCAGAGGAGAATAATAAGATGTAGTGATAGGAAGATAGTGATAGGGAATCAAGGATAACTGCACCCATTGTGAAATTGTCCAAACCCAGCCCAAATTCTGAACCCATGGTTCGTTCAGAAGATTAAAGGAGTTCCAGTGTCAGTTGTGTTGGTTAACAGGTCTGTTGTGGTCTAAGATTCCTGGGGTAACGCACAAGTGTAGAAGGCACTTGGTTAATTTATTGTCTGCAGTGTGAGGTGCTGGTTATGAGACATCATCAACAGTACCAGTAGTATTCCTGGTGTGAATGTGGGTGGTTGGTACTAGTGAATCCTGAATGCACATGTAGGAACTGCATCGATCTGAGTGAGATCCACTGGTTGTGTCTTATTGGATGTATAATTGTGAAAGCAGAGTCAGAAAGTGCAGCTTCGTACTGCTTTTGAAGTGTTTGATTACCGAATTCTTTAGTGAACAATCGGTTCTTGTTTTTTTGCTTCCATTATTTTACATTAGGATTGCATAACGAACAATTGTGTGAGAGCAATTGTAAAGGAGAGTGAGCTGCTGCAAGGAGTGAGATTTACGTGAAAGTGTGTCGCTTTGGTATAGGTCAGTTGGTGTGAAGCTGTGCTGATATTTGTGGACTACGTCATAGAGTGTTGTGCTTCTATTGGTTTTGAACATTGAAAAGGGAATTGTGGAAACAGAGTTACTTCCTGATTGCGAATGAAAAGTAAATTGTGAATAGGGCTCCCGGTTTTATGGTATTAATTTGTTTAACATTTCCATCTGTATTTATCCATATTTAATTTTAGTTTTTAGTCCATCTTATTGGTATTTATCCATATATATTTTGTGTGTTGAGAATAAATTGAGCTATAAAATGGTATATTTCTACATTTATTTAATTCTTGGTTGTGCACACAGGTGGATGCCATTTGCATTTTAGCAAATAAAATGGACACATATAACAAAACACTACACTCACAGGTGCATATTAGCACTATACTGCAAATGGATGCTAGCAAATGCTTGTATTTAAGTAATTCTCGTTCTGCTTTTTAATGCCCCATGCTCTCTATCTGTTCAACATTTGCCTGAAATTTATGAAAGATAGCATGGAGAGTCTCTGACAAGAAGCACAATTTTCAGTATTTTTCCACTTTTAAAAATAAATACAGACAAGAAGCACATTGTTTTCTGTCTGCATTTATCTGTAGAAATGAGTAAAAACAGAAAACTGGGAGCCTTAATTGTGAATTATGGAAATATTGGTTGAAAATGAAATTCTTTAAAGCATTGAAAAGTTTGATAGATGATGATGCATTTGTCCCGAAGATACTCCAGGCCATTATGTGTTATCCGAAGGAGGTCTTCATGCATGTTTGTGGCTTGAGTAATGACATAAGAATACAGAGGAAAAAGGTGCATTAGCATCTCCCCGCTATGACACATACAGTTTGAGAATTATTGAGAATTTGATGTGAAGTTTGTGTGAGATGAAACCGCATCCAAGACCGATGCAATTTAACACATTTAATATTTAGCCACACATAGTTTAGCAAAGACAGAAAGAGAAGTAGGAGGGCAGAGTAAAGAAAGCAATAAGGACTGTTGCAGGGGCAAAATGGGATAACCAACAGAAAGCTCGGAGAGCAGACATAATTGAGGGAGCAAAATTGTATCCTGTCCTAATGAGTGAAGAGGGAGAAATTTATATTTATATTTGAAAAATCGGTCCATTAGATAAGTCGGAAGGACTATGGGCAAAGAAAAGAGATCAAAGGAAAGTGAGTCCGGATCTGCCTCTGGCGGAAACAGGTCAGAGCTAGAGAAAAGTAAAGATGCTTCTCATGACAGAAGTTCCTGGTGGAGGATATGTTTATGTACCTTGGAGAGGAAGTGACATTCTGTCATTCACAAATTATTTCCCGAAATTGAGAGAGAGACCTGCAGAATTATAAAGGCAGACAGAATGATTTGAGAAGCTATCCAGATCTTTGTGGAAAATTTGAACACATTGTTTGACACTGTGGTCCCGAGTGATTTGTGGACTGAATGTAAAGTTCTGTTGATTGCCTTAGCAGAGAACTTCCAAGAGATTCAGTGACAAATGCGCTGTCTAAAGAGGTAATTAAAAAGTATCAGAAGGTGATTGGATTTTTGAAGGACAGGGTGTCCTCCATTGTTATTGATTGACTGCAAATTGACAGAATGACTCAGGAGTCTAATGAGTCAATACATTCCTAATATGAAAGACTGTTGCAGGCTTTCAAGCATTTTAGAGGTACCGAGACCATAGAGGGAAAAGATGTGTCATGAGTTCAGATTTGCTCAGGGATTGAAGCCAGATGTGAATGCCATGATTCAGCAGCATTTGATTTTTTGGCAGAACAAACCGATTGATGAGATCCTGTGGTACATAAAGTATTGCAGAGAGGAATTGAATTTAAAGCAGAAAAAGTTGAAAGAGACATTAATGGTGATTCAACTGAAGGCTGCATACAGAAATCTGAATCCACAGTTTTTAGGGAATACTGGCGGAATGCAGGGAGTGTATGAACAGGGAGCTCATGTTATGCAGGGAAATAAGGGTTAACAGCGCAAGGTAGAGGACGAGGTGTTCCTTCACACCAGAATGGAGCTCGGGATGTGATGATTTTGAAAAGACGTTGGTGGCAAATTGGGCCATTGAAAGAGTGAGTGTCTCATTAAGGTAATAATAATCAGATGCAAAATGATGGATTTGTGCAAACACCATCGAAATAATCAGGTTCAAATGCAGAGAGTACAGAGACCTTAATGCAAAACTCAAATGTATCCCAGAAACAACACATGCGAGTTCCATATGTCTGATGCCCAACAAAAGTCAAATATTGCCAGACAGAATTATAACGAAGTCACCAATGTAGATTCAAATCAGTTGACAACTCAGTTGCCCTTGGTTGATTTGAGTGATGAGGAATATTTAGATAATTTCCAATTACAGTGTCTGAAGCGAGAAGAGGAATGCATGCTTGGTGCTTCCTTAGAGATGGAACAGAATGGTCCATACTTTGATGGTAACTTGAATGGTCATCATGTGTCCTTTCTAGTTGACACTGGTACTCGCTCTACTGTAGGAACAGCAGAAGTGCCAAAATTGCCCCTGTCATGAATGAAAATTCAAGATGTAGGATTGGCAAATCAGCAGTTGACTAACCCTGTAACAGAAGCTGTACCTGTAATAATAGGTTCTTCTCAGGATGAGCACCAATTTGTGGGGTGTGATTCGAGCCCTATGAGTTTGCTTGGACGCTAATTGCTATGAAAGTTGAATTGCTCCATCTTTTGTATCCCAGGAGGCATACAAATCCATACAAATGATGAGGATGCAGCATTTAAAATTATAAATCAAACCACGATTGTCACATTGCACCCTATGTTGACCTGCAATCATTTACCTGCAAATTTGGAAGATACTGTGTGCCCGGGTGTTGTGACCTTTTAGGAAAGGAAATCGGACTCATCAAAGGTGTCGAGCCTGCCAAGATAACTGTGAAACCAAATGCTGTGTATCCAAGAATCCCTCAATATAATATGACACCCGAAACAGTTGCAGGAATTACCCCTATGATCAAGTCCATGATAGAACAGAGAATTTTGAAAGAGATGATAGGAAGTCCATGTAACTCTCCCATCATGAGACTTTGGAAGCCTAAGAGAAAATATTGCATAATTGATGATGTTAGAAAGGCAAATGAAATTATTGTTCCTTGTTGTCTCGTGGTACCAACTTCAGCAGTTATTTTATTTCAAATTCTATGTGATGCTGAGTGATTCACTGTGACTGACCTGTGTCAAGCATTTGTCCCCATACAGTTGCATGAGGAAAGACTGTTTCTCTTCATGTTTCAGTTTTGCAGTTGTATTTTGGCACGGTGCCGTGTCCCACAAGGGTATACTGAGAGGCCCTCAATTTTCAACCAGATCTTGAAAAAGAATCTGGAGTCCCTCAAAATGCCCTACTACTCATTCCTGATGAAGTATATGGATGATCTGATAGTAGCATAAAACACTCAAGAAGCCTGCATGAGTGATACAATTGTCTTGTTGAATCACTTATCTGAGATTGAACATACATTTTTCCCAATAAAATTGCAGTACTGTAAGAAAGATATCTTATACTTAGGATACCACATTGAGATAGGTGCAAGGAAGGTGTTGCACAAGAGAATCTCAGCAATTTCTTTTAGTTTGGTAAAATGAAGCAAAATGAGGAAGAATCTGTTGAAGATATTGTGACAGCATTGAGAAAACTGGCTGTACAATGTAACTTTGGGGGAAAGACAGGAGGGCATACCCATTATCAGTTTATGCTAGAATGTAGAAATGATAAAGTAAGGGAAGAGCTACAGGTAAAAAATGATCCTAGCCTTCAAGAAGTTATAATGATTGAAAAGCAAGTGGACCATTCCATACAATGCATACAAGATTTGCAAAAGTCTAAAAAAGATTGTAATGCTGTAACAAAGAATGAGAGCACTAATGTACTAATGTACAAACTGTTACTCCTAGTAAGAAAAAGCAACAAGGTTATGTTAAACCGAAATTATTGTGTTTATGTTGTGGTAACTCTAGTCATCTTGCAAATTCTAAGTAGTGTCCCGCTATGCACTTGGTTTGCAGGATATGTGGAAGAAAGGGACATCTGGCTAACTGTTGCAAATCATCTACTATGGGAAGAAAGAAAGTGACTGAAGCGGGTGTAGATGAAAATTGTATTGTTTTGCAACTATCTGACGCCAATAATAGTAAATTAGCAAACATAGTTAAAGGTGAATGGAAGGAAAGTTTTCATGATGATGGACTCTAGTGCCAAACTGTCATTTATATCAAATAAAGATTATGACAACTATTTTAAAGGGAAAGTAACTCTCAACACTTCTGTTGTCACTTCATACAGTTACGAAGGTAAGCCAATACAATTAGTTGGTTACTTTGAAGCTGATTTTGACTTTCAAGGAAATTGTGCTAAAGGGAAAGTGTTTGTGTCAGTTAAAGGTGATTCAATTATGAGTTGGAAATTATTGGGAATATTTCTGGATCCCAACATAAGTCCCCCTGTACAAGTTAGAAAGATAGACACTATGGTGGTCATTCCAACCTCGGCGGTAAAAGGCGCTTACCGCCGTGCAGAAGACCGCCATAACACCGCCGCGGCCGCGGTTAACCGCCACGGTCATTCTGACCCACAACAGGCAAACCGCCAAAATACAGACATCCACAAAAGTCCGCCACACCAAAGGCCAGCGAGAAACTGGCGATGACCAGACCTCCACCGTCACGCCAACAGAAATACGCCCACACTATCACGACACACGAATCCACGCTCAAAATACACACACACTTACAAAACACAGCCACATTGGATAATTCGAAATGCACACACCTGATACACATACAAACAACACTCCCACACACCCAACACAATATAAAACACACACCCACATCACCCACAAACCCCCACTCCTAGAGATTCGTGAACACGCACAGAGATAAGAGACCCGAGCACCCAGACGCGCAATTCACTGTCACCCAGCAATATTACCACGCACTTCAAACTACACACCAATACACATCACCACACTTAGCACCACACAATCCACCCCACACATCCATCACCCAAACCACCCCATGGCACCGCAAAGACACCCCAGGTTTTCTGAGGCTGAACTCAGGGTCATGGTGGAGGAAATTGTACGGGTAGAGCCACAGCTCTTCGGGACACAGGTGCAGCACACCACCATTGCCAGGAAGATGGAGCTATGGAGCAGAATAGTTGACAGGGTCAACGCTGTGGGACAGCACTCAAGAAATCGGGACGACATCAGAAAGTGGTGGAACGACCTACGGGGGAAGGTGCGTTCCATGGTATCCAGGCACAACATCGCGGTGCAGCGGACTGGCGGCGGACCCCCACCTCCTCCCCCAGAATTTACAACATGGGAGGAGCAGGTCTTGGCGATCCTGCATCCTGAGGGCCTCGCAGGAGTAGGCGGAGGAATGGACTCTGGTAAGTCAAATCTTAACTACTTCATCCCCCCCACCCCACCAGCATGCCAACTCATACCCCCACCCTCACCCCCACCCCCATCACACCTACTCCTTGCAAATGTCTCACCCTCACAACCCACCCATCCCAACACCAAGCCCTGCATGTGTCCACAAAGCATGGACACCCATCACCTAAGCATGCCCACTGCACATACCCATCCCCCCCCCAAACCACCATCACAAAAGCCCCCACACAGCAATGCAAGCACAGGGGTACATGGGCACCCACCCATTGCACGCTATGGCACACACAGAAGCAATAATCATACTTTTATACCCCTACAGGACCCGAACGCCACGTCACCGCGCAGGAGGGTCCACAAATGTCCACTCCACCCCCAGAAGAGGCCCACAGTGATGACAGCAGCTCTGTCTCCCTGGATCTAGATGACCAGCCCAGCCCATCGGGGACCTCTGGACAGTCGGTTCCCCTCAGACAGCCACAGGCCACAGCAGACCTTCCCCCCTCTGGGAACACCAGCACAGCACCCACACAGCGGGCCCATATCTCTGTCCCCAGGACACGTCAATCAGCGGTGTGTCCACCACTACAGGGCACCCAGGTTAACCCACCACCACAACAACAGGGACCTGGGGGCAGTGGTAGTGGGCACACGGTCCAGGGGACAGAGGCCCAGGGAAACAGGGGAACTGGGAGGGCTGCTGTGCAACAGGGGGGGGACAGGCCCAGGGAACCCACTCTCCACGAGGCCCTCTCCTCCATCATGGGAGCATACCACCAC
The DNA here is from genome assembly GCF_031143425.1 of Pleurodeles waltl. Lineage (NCBI taxonomy): Eukaryota > Metazoa > Chordata > Amphibia > Caudata > Salamandridae > Pleurodeles > Pleurodeles waltl. The sequence goes on along the minus strand of NC_090438.1, from coordinate 274,395,376 downwards.
TCCCAGGAGACGATGGCCACGGTCCTGGCCAGGTGTCAGGAGATCCAGCTTCTGCAGGAGCAACAGTATATGGGGTTCAGGGAAGAACTAAGAAACATCAGTTCCGCCATGGGCACCATCGTAGTGGCTCTGAATCAGGTAGTCACCACATTGCGGGACACTGTTGCACCACAAAGGGCCCCTGACACTAGCATGGACCAAGAACTGCCTACCACCTCCGCCGGGGCTAGTGGACAGGAGGCCCCGACACAAGACCAACAGGCCACCAGATCCCCACCCCCTGCAGAAGGAGAACCACCCCGCAAGCGGGCCCTGAGATCCAGGAAGAAGACAGAGTAAGATGCCAAGACCCCAGCCAGGAAAGGATACCTCCCTGATTGTCATCCCACTGTCCCACATTGACACCCTGTCCAACCTTACACAGCCCCTGCTCCACTTTCCACAGGCATCTGGACAATGCACCTGTGATACTGATAGTCTGGACTCTGCCATGGACAATCCTCCACCATCACACCTCAACGATTTGCAACCACCCACCAATTTAGAGCACTGTAATAAACACACTTATTGCATAAAACAATCTGGAGTCTGGCTGTGATTTTGTACAAATGTATTAGACATTACCGTGCCAAATGGCATATTCACATTGTGATGCCAACATACCAATGTCACAAAGCTGTAGTCCATGGGGAAATAAAGCAGATGTCACGCAGTGGGGCCCACTTCTCTGAAATTGGAAGGGAAAGTCACAACTCAGTTACCATACACTGGGGGAAAAGGTCAGACAGTAGAGAGGTAGTAGGGGTTAAGTATATGTAATATGCCGGTGTGGATTCTTACCTGTGTGTCATTGAAAATACTGCTGTATTACTGTGTTCCTGTTCTCTATGCCGTCCTCTTCGCCTTCCTCCTCTTCACTCTCCACAGGCTCCACAGCTGCTACAACACCACCATCTGGACCATCCTCCTGCAGAAAAGGCACCTGGCGTCGCAAAGCCAGGTTGTGAAGCATACAGCAGGCCACGATGATCTGGCACACCTTCTTTGGTGAGTACATTAGGGATCCACCAGTCATATGGAGGCACCTAAACCTGGCCTTCAGAAGGCCGAAGGTCCGCTCGATCACCCTCCTAGTTCTCCCATGGGCCTCATTGTACCGTTCCTCTGCCCTTGTCCTGGGATTCCTCACTGGGGTCAGTAGCCATGACAGGTTGGGGTAACCAGAGTCACCAATTAGCCACACACGGTGCCTCTGGAGTTGACCCATTACGTAAGGGATGCTGCTATTCCGCATGATGTACGCGTCATGCACTGACCCAGGGAACTTGGCATTAACATGGTAGATGTACTGGTCAGCCAAACACACCATCTGGACATTCATGGAATGATAACTCTTCCTGTTCCTGTACACCTGTTCACTCCTGCTGGGGGGGACCAAAGCAACATGTGTCCCATCAATGGCACCAATGTTGGGTATATGTCCAAGGGCATAGAAATCAGCCTTCACTGTAGCCAAATCCCCCGCCTCAGGGAAGACGATGTAGCTCTGCATGTGTTTGAGCAGGGCAGACAACACTCTGGACAACACCTTGGAAAACATGGGCTGGGACATCCCTGATGATATGGCCACTGTTGTTTGAAATGACCCACTTGCTAGGAAATGGAGTACTGACAGCACCTGCACTAGAGGGGGGATCCCTGTGGGTTGGCGGATTGGTGACATCAGCTCTGGCTCCAGCTGGGCACACAGTTCCTGTATAGTGGCTCGGTCAAGCCTGTATGTCAGTATGACATGTCTTTCCTCCATTGTCGACAGGTCCACCAGCGGTCTGTACACGGGAAGATTTCTCCATCTCCTCGCATGTCCCAGCAGACGGTGCCTATGAAGGACAACAGCAAGCACAGAGTCAATCAACCCACAGGTACGTAACCACAGCTTGCACATAACACGATTCCCAATGCATTGAATGGCTTGTATGAGTGTCGATGCAAGGCCTAGGTATGTGTGACGCAGTAGAAAATAAGGCATGTGGGCCCTTGAAATGGCGGCTGCCTGACCTGTGAAGTGGGACAATGGGATGTGAGGTCAATGCGCTGGCGTGGCACACCGTGGCGGTAGGCGGTCGAAGACCGCGGCGCTAAGCTGCATTGGTTAACATTGAACCCTATGGGTCTCAGAAGCCAATGATGATGTGCGCCGGCGGTCGTGACTGCCATTTTCTATCTGCTTAATCACTCGATACCTGATCTTTGACAGGAGAGGACCTACACTGCAAGTGCTGCTGTGACCACGGTTTGGAAGAGACAATGGCTCATGCGACTGGGGAAAGGGCCCCTGCCTTCACTGCTCAGGAGTTGGAGAAACTTGTGGATGGGTTCCTCCCCCAGTATGCGCTACTCTACGGTCCTCCAGACCACTAGGTAAGTACACTGGGACCATGCTTTGTGGCCAATGCCTGTGTTGAGTGGGGTGGATGAAAGATGGTGGTGAGGAGAGCGATTGAGGCATGCATCGAACGACAGATGAGAGCATGTGCCACATGGCAAGGGTGGGGATGGGGGGGCCACTCACATCGAGCATGCAGAAGGTGATGATTATTCTTCTCTCCCTGTACATGTCACATAGGTCAGCGCCAGCCAGAAAATCGGTATTTGGCGTGCCATCGCCAAGGACGTCAGGACCCTGGGGGTCCACCACAGACGGGGCACCCAATGCCGGAAGAGATGGGAGGACATCCGATGCTGGAGCAGGAAGACGGCGGAGGCTCAGCTGGGGGTGGCCTCCCAAAGTGGGAGGGGTGCCAGTCGTACTTTGACCCCCCTGATGTCCCAGATCCTGGCGGTGGCCTACCCCGATTTGGATGGGCGCGTGAGAACATCACAGCAGACACAAGGGGGTGAGTACACTCAAATCCTGGTGACTTTGCACGCAGTGGAGGTGTCTGGGTGTCTGGGTGGGGGAGGAGGACTGTGGGTATCCCTAGGCCAGGGCGATATCTGTAGGCTAGGCCCCTCCGTAAGGCATGGCCCTGTGTCCCCGCCCCCCACCTCTGTAGGGTGCCAAGTACAGCTATTCATTGCCCTGTGTCATGTATGTGAGCAGAGGTCGCCCATAGGCTTGTAGGCCATGTCCCACGGATTGCGTAGTCGACCCCAAGTGCGCAGCGTAGTGCAGGGGGCTTCTGTGTCTGTCCTGTCCGCCAACGGTGTCGCCAATGCATGCACTCAACATTTCTTTATTTTTCCCCACCCCCCTTTTTTGTTGTCTTCCTGTTCATTTGTGCATTAGCATCATCAGGCGGAGGAGAAGTGGCATTGGAGCACGAGGGAGCTGCATCTCACATGGCCATGGCGGGCCATGCAACTAAATCGGAATTCACCAGTGAGACGGAGGGCGAGGGGAGCTCCACAGCGGGGACTCGTGCGGATGTCAGTGACAGCGACTCGTCCTCTGAAGGGAGCTCCCTTGTGGTGGCGGCAACATCCGTGCCCCCCGCAACAACAGGTACAGCCGCCACCCAGCGCACCAGCACCGCCCTCCCATCAGCCCCTCAGCGTTTGCCCCGTGCCCGCTCACCCAGGAAGGTGGGCATCTCCTTCACCCCAGGCACCTCAGGCCCTGCCCCAATCACCCCTGCTGCCCTCAGTGAGGAGGCAATTGACCTCCTGAGGACGCTCATTGTTGGGCAGTCTACCCTTTTGAATGCCATCCAGGGTGTAGAAAGGGAGGTGTACCAGAGTAATGCATACCTGGAGGGCATTCATTCTGGTCAGGCTGCCCATCAGCGATCGTTCAACACTCTGGCCTCAGCACTGATGGCAGCAATTGTCCCTGTCTCTAGCCTCCCCCCACCAACTTACTCCACCCATACCCAATCCCCTATACCTCTGCCTATCCCAGACACACCATCAGACCAGCCTGCACACACCTCAACACCCAAGGGAAGCTCATCCAGACATAAGCACCACACATCACACAAGCATTCACACAAGCAACATCCACATGCAGACATACCAACATCCACTGCCTCCACTGTGTCCCCCTCCTCCTCCTCTCCCTCCTCCCTCCCTGTCACGTCTCCACTCACACCTGCATGCACAACATCTTCAGCCACTACGTCCATCACCAGCACACACACCAGAACCCCCCGCACACGTGCAGTCACCACCCCCACTACCATTCACACGTCCCCTGTGTCCTCTCCCAGTGTGTCTGTCACCCCCTCTTCCAAGCTACACAAACGCAGGCAGCCACCCACCCAACAGCCATCCACCTCACGACAGCCTCCAGCCCAAGCACCTGCACCCAAAGACACCAGACTTCAAACTCCTACAACCACAACCTCTTCCTCCACTCCCATACCTACTACACCTACCCGTCCCTCTCTTCCTAAACTTATTTTCCTATCAAAACTTGACCTCTTTCCAACAACTCCCCCACCCCGTCCATCTAATAGGACTCCAGTCAGCACCTCAGCCACCACAAAAGCGGGCCCTGTGAAGACAGTCTGCCATGGACTGTGGAGTCCCCCACCCTCAAGGGCAGCCAGTTCAGTAGGGATCCAAGGCACGGCCAGCCCACCCCGCAAAAACATGCAAAGATTGTCAGTGGCCGGCGCGAGAGGCCTAAAACACCTGGGACCAAAATCACTACCATGGCTCCGGCAGGGAGTGTGGTTCCAGCTGGCACACCGCCAAAGGTGGGGAAGGGCCACAGGCGAACAGGGAAGGCTGGGAAGGGCAGCACGCCCGACAAGACCGCCAGCTGCCCAGCTGTGCAGGAGGGCCCCGCATGCCCCATCCCAGGTGGGCAGGAGGACACCAACAGGCCCGGTACTGCAGCCCAGGAGGGCCCCACCAGCCCCATCCCAGGTGGGCAGGAAGGCGCAGCCAGCCACAGGTCAGGTGGCGAATGACCTCAACGCCATGGGCGGATCCGCTGAACTGGGCACTCATCCGAAGCACCGCTGAACTGGGCATCGCCGTCTCAAGCACCGCTGAACTGGGCACCGCCATCTCAAGCACCGCTGAACTGGGCCCTTCATCTCAAGCACCGCTGAAATGGGCACCACCGTCTCAAGCACCGCTGAACTGGGCACCGCCGTCTCAAGCACCGCTGAACTGGGCACCGCCGTCTCAAGCACCGCTGAACTGGGCCCTTCATCTCAAGCACCGCTGAACTGGGCACCGCCGTCTCAAGCACCGCTGAACTGGGCACTGCCGTCTCAAGCACCGCTGAATTGGGCACCGCCATCTCAAGCACCGCTGAACTGGCCACCGCCGTCTCAAGCACCGCTGCGCTGGGCACCGCCGTCTCAAGCACCGCTGCGCTGGGCCCTTCATCTCAAGCACCGCTGTGCTGGGCACCGACGTCTCAAGCACCACTAAACTGGCCACCGCCGTCTCAAGCACCGCTGCGCTGGGCACCGCCGTCTCAAGCACCGCTGCGCTGGGCCCTTCATCTCAAGCACCGCTGCGCTGGGCATCGCTGTCTCAAGCACCGCTGAACTGGGCACCGCCGTCTCAAGCACCGCTGAACTGGGCCCTTCATCTCAAGCACCGCTGAACTGGGCACCGCCGTCTCAAGCACCGCTGAACTGGGCACCGCCGTCTCAAGCACCGCTGAACTGGCCACCGCCGTCTCAAGCACCGCTGCGCTGGGCACCGCCGCCTCAAGCACCGCTGAACTGGGCACCGCCGTCTCAAGCACCGCTGGCCCATTGGCGGAAGGGGCAGGCCCGCATCTGTGTCGGGCAGGGCTGCACGAAGCACTCTGGGCACTAGTCCCCCTCCAGTACCAGTGGAGACTGATATTGACTTGAAAGACTGTGGCTTTGCACTCCCCAGGATGGCACGGTGGGCAAGCCACCCACTGTAGAGACTTGAGAGACTGTGGCTTTGCACTCCCCAGGATGGCACAGTGGGCAAGCCGCCCACTGTAGAGACTTGAGAGACTGTGGCTTTGCACTCCCCAGGATTGAACATTGGGCAAGCCACCCACTGTAGAGACTTGAGAGACTGTGGCTGTGCACTCCCCAGGATGTAACAGTGGGCAACCCACCCACTGTATGGACTTGAGAGACTGTGGCTTTGCACTCCCCAGGATGGAACAGTGGGCAAACCACCCACTGTAGAGACTTGAGAGACTGTGGCTTTGCACTCCCCAGGATGGAACAGTGGGCAACCCACCCACTGTAGAGACTTGAGAGACTGTGGCTTTGCACTCCCCAGGATGGAACAGTGGCCATGGAGGCCCCTCGTGGATCTGGCGTTGTGGACTCATCTGGCTGAGGTGCCCCCCCTTCCCTTCCCCCTGAGGTGCCTGTAGTTTTGGTATCTGATGCCCCTGCAGTGTTCTCTCCATTGGAGTCAGGTATCCTGTGTGGGCTTTGCCCATGTGATTTGGGCCCAGTGGCCCACGAACAATGCCTGATACAAATATCGGACTGGACAATTTATGTATATAAAAGTTTTTGATGTGTGATATATTTTAAAGCCAGTCATACAATATATTCCAATGTTTATAATCATTTCCTTTTGTCTTTGCATTCTTCCGGGGGGTTTGGGGGGGTAACTGTGATGGTTTGCTATGCATTGATGTGTGTGTTGTAGTGGGTGAGGGTGAGGGTGAGGGTGGGTGTGTCGCAAATGTGTGTCCCCGTAATTTTTTGCCTCCCCCCTCCCCTGTGTCGTAGGTGCAGTACTCACCGTTGTCTTCTGCGCCGGCATTCGTGCTCCTGGTAGAGGAGCAGGAAGACAATCGCTGGGAGGATGTGGAGTTCGGGTTCCATGCTGTCCAGATTCCTCGTGGGGTGTATGGAGGTGAGCGTTTTCCGTTTGAAATGGCTGTTTCTGCCGTGTTTTTATCGGCGGGGCTACCGCCCCGGAAAAGGTAGCGGATTGGTGGGTTGTGATAGGGTGGGCGGTACATTGTCTCCCGCCTGTCTGTTGGCGGTGACCGCTGCACTGTTTGTTTGTCCCGCCGTGGCGGGCGGTGTGTTGAAGTGGCGGTCTCTGTTGGCGGTTTCCGCCAGGGTCGGAATTGTATTTTTTTTAGCGCCAGACTGTTAGCGGATTTGCCGCCGCTTTAACACCGACCGCCAGGGTTGGAATGACCCCCTATATCTGAACAGTTTCATAATTAATTCCTGATTGTTTTTTCTGACAAAGTGGGATATGTGAAAGGATAGGTTCACCGTATTAGAGCCAAAGAAGGAGCCATTCCTATAACGTGTAACTTTCTTAACATTCCATTAGGCTTGCATGGAGCAGTAGAAGAAGAACTTAATAGACTGAAGGATAAGGGCATAATTGAAGCAGTGGATGCTTCAGAATAGGTGGCACCTGTTGTTGTCGTTTTAAGAGCATGTGGCGAGATTCATCTTTGTTTTGGTCTTTGTAATCCTAATAAAGAAATTGTTGAGGACAAATTTCCATTACCTAATGTGACAGAAATGTTTACATTGATGGGCAGTGGCAAATATTTCACCACCCTTGATTTGACATCTGACTATCATCAGGTCAGGTTGAGTGATGATTCACAAAATTTGGCGGCATTCATTACATCTTTTTCTGTTTTTCATGTTAAGAGAATGCTGTTTGGTCTATGCTCAGCGATGTCAGTTTTCTAAAGACTCATGACAAACATGTTCAAGGCAATGGTTGGTGTAATTTATTTTCAAGATAATGTTTTAATATTTAGTGATAAATTGATTGATCATGCCAACAAGGAATTACTTCATATATTTAATGAAAGAGGCATGACTCTTAAAATCAGTAAGTGTAAATGTGCCCACTCTCAAATAACATATTTGGGACATGTCATCTCTGTAGATGGTGTGAAACCTAAAGCAGAACTTATTGCCGCCATATCTAAATTACCACAAACGACCAAGAAGGAGGAGGTTCGAACATTTTTAGGAATGGCAGAATATTATTCAAAGTTTGTGGCAACTTTTGCAAGTCAATGGTTGCCATGAGAAAACATCTAAAAAAAATGCGCTCAATTTATTTGGACAGATGAGTGCTAATAGAAGTTTGATAACATTAAAACAGCTTTGGCACCCGCTCAACACTTAAACATTTTTTTTCCTGGGTTGCGTAGTATCATATTTACTGATGCCAGTGAAAAGGGTCTTGGAGCCGTACTTAAACAAATACAAGGAAAAGATGAGGTTACCATAGCTTTTGCATCAAGATTATTGAAAGAGCCAGAAGCGAGGTACTTGACAATTTAAAGTGAGGCCCTTGCAGTGTATTGGGCATTACAAAAGTTTTGCTAATCCCTGTGGGGTGTGAAGAAGAATATGCAAATGGATGGTAGAGTTGCAAGATTTTCATTTTATTGTTTCCTATTTGCCGGGAGTGGACAACAAAGTCACTGACTGTCTCTTGAGGCTGTCCGTTGAGTCTGGAGAAAGAGATGTGATGGATACTAAGCGGAAGGAAGATGAAGTCTGACTGTGCAAAGTAACTATGGGTTGTGTGACTGAAGATGAATGGAGATGTGAAATTGAGAATGATGAACTAGTCAGAGATGTGTATGAGTTTGTAATCAAAAGGTAACAACACTTGGAAGAAAAATGAGAAATGTTCTGGATGTGTGAAGATATTTTATGAATTGTCAGTGGAGGATGGAATTTTAATGAGGGGCAGTAGATTAGTTCCACCTCAAGGTACTAGAAATTGCCTGATTCAACTGGCGCATGGATGCCATCAAGGTATAAGTAAGACCAAGGAGCGATTCAGGTGCATGTATTGGTGGTCTTGAATGGATATGAAGTTGGAAAGGATGGCTTGTGAATGTTGTGAATTCAGAATGAGTGATAAGAATTTGAAAGTGTGGATGTCACCAATGATTTTTCGAGAGATTCCCTCTGATGTTTGGAAAGAGTTTTCTCTGAATACTGTGAGACCAATAAATATAGGTAGTATTCCTAAGTATTTGTTGGTTGTGGTGTTCGAAATGGCCTGAGGCAGGGTTGCCAAATGAAATTAGTACAACAGCTGTTATTATGTTTTTGTCAGACGTGTTTGCCAGGGAAGGCATCCCCAGGATGATTTTAACAGATAATGGGTTACAACTTACTTCCAAAGAAAAAGAAACATTTCTGCGAGAGAGTGGAATTGGGCATATGAAATGTACCTTATTCACCCAGAAACAAATGGTATGGTGAAGAGATTTTTAACGGAACCTGAAAGAAACCATACAACTTGCCAGAAATAACATCGAGGAATGTTCCAGGCATTCAAAAATCTGTAGAAGTGTACAGGTTCACCCTCCATTTAACAACAAGGGAAAGTCCTTTTGGCTTGCTCAAAAGATGTATTCCATACACTGTAGTTTGTCCACCTTGGATGAGAAAATGCATAAAGAGTGAAGTGAATGTTCATTAGATGATGAGGTTTACAGAGTAGGAAGAAAATCATTTGCAGGAAGACAGGAAAATGGATTATGATTTTCGTAAAGCTATGAAACATTTACAAATAAAGATGGGAGACATTGTCAAGGTAAAATTACCTGAAAGGAGTGGAGGACATTCACAGTTCTTTGGAATTTATACTGTGTCTAAAATATTGAAGGGAGCGGTCAAATTAAGGCCCTCTGCTGACTGCTGCCAACATACCGCGATGACGGATATCCGTTCACCATATTATGACACACACACACCAATCCGTCACTATTCAGCCACACACACAAGTCCGCCATACTAAAGGTCAGTGATAAACTGGCAGTAGCAAAACCCACATGGTTACGGCAACAGAACTACACCCACACCATTATGACCCATGAATCACCACAGCGGACATTCAATGGCGGTAAACCATTGGCTGCACATACCGCTGCGCTCAAAATACACACACATACAAAACAACACCACATTGGGCAATTCAAACTGCACACACCTGGCAACCATACACACACCACACCCACACACCCACACCACTATAAAACACACACCCACGTTACCCACAACCCTTTATGACTACAAACATTTCCCACCAGAGAGAGACAGCAAGACCACTCACACAACCAGAGCCACATACCACCATCAACTATACATCACCCACACACCTCACAACACGCACCCTAACACATCACCCTACACACCCTCACCCACAATACTCACACAACACCCATGGCACTACAACAACACCCCAGATTTTCTGAGGAGGAGCTAAGGGTCATGGTGGAGGAAATCATCCGGGTAGAGCCACAGCTATTTGGAGCACAGGTGCAGCAGATATTCATTGCTAGGAAGATGGAGCTATGGCGGAGGATCGTGGAAAGGGTCAAAGCCATGGGCCAGTACCCCAGAACAAGGGATAACATCAGGAAGAGGTGGAACAACCTACGGGGGAAGGTAAGTTACATTTCAGCAAGACACCAACTCGCTGTACAGAAGACTGGCGGTGGACCCCGCCTCCTCCCCCACAACTAACAACATGGGAGGAGCAAGTCTTGGCAATCATTCATCCTGAGGGCCTGGCAGGAGTAGCAGGAGGACTGGACTCTGGCAAGTCAACTCTTTATTACTATCACCCTGCTACCTGCATGTCATCACATACCCCCACCCTCAGTCCCATCACTCCACCACTTCCCACACACCCCACCATCACATCTCACTCATCCCAATGCCAAGCCCTACATGCTCTACCAATGCATGGACACCACTCACAGACCTGCATGGACACTCATCACTAAAGCATGCATACTATAGAGAACTAATCATCCCACCATACACCAACGTACACAAGTGAAAGCGTCCAGGGCAAAAACAACCATAGAGGGCAACCCACCCATGCACAATATGTCACACACAGAAACAATAACACTACATTTGCATCCCCACAGGTATCCCAGCCAATGTCAATGGAGAAGAGGTGCCAGAAATATCCACTCCTCCCACAGAAAAGGTCCACAGTGATGACAGTGACTCTGCTCGCCTGGATCTGGATGCCCAACCTGGCCTATCAGGGACCTCCGGACAGTCGGTTACCCAGCCACAGTCACAGACCACCACAGAGCTTCCCCCCTCAGGAAACACCACCACAGCACCCACCCAGCATGCCCATATCTCTGTCCCCAGGACACATCAATCAGCAGTGTGTCCACCACTACAGGGACCCCAGGGCACACCACAAATCCAAGACAATCAGGGACCTGGAGTCAGTGGCAGTGGGCACACCATTCGGGGGACAGAGGCACAGGACAATAGGGAAGCTGGGAGGACTGCTGTGCGCCAGGGGGAGGACAGGCCCAGGGAACCGACTCTCCAGGAGGCACTCACTGAGATTGTGGGAGCATACCAAGATTCCCAGGATATGCTAGGACAGATCCTGGCCAACGTGAAGGAGAACAGGCGGCTACAGGAGGGACAGTACCAGGGGATCAGGGAGGACTTGAAGGACATTAACCCCACCATGGTCACCATTGCAGGTGAGGGAGGCAATGTCACACCAGCGGGCCCCTGACACTAGCCAGACATCTGAACTGCCTTCCACCTCCGCTGCTGCTAGTGGACAGGTGGTCCCACCACAGGACCAACAGGCCACCAGCACCACTCCCCCTGTAAAAGGAGAACCACCATGCAAACCTTCCCTGCGATCCAGGCAGAAGCCAGAGACCATTGCCAAGACCCCTGCCAGGAAACAAGACTCTCCTGATTGTCACCCTTGTGTCCAACTCTGTCACCCTACCCACCCTGAACTGCCATTGCTCCCCTTCCTAGGCCCCCCTGGACAATGCACCTGTGCTACAAATAGACTGGAACTATATCCTGGACTTTCCTCCATCATCACTCCAGCCCATTGCACTTCTCCCTTTTCTTCATAGCACTGCAATAAACACAGTTTGAAAAAATACAAATATGGAGTATGTCAAATGATTGAATTATGTATTAGTTTAACAAGATTTAAACATTGCAATTCAACTGTACAGTAATGTTAACATAGGAAAGACCTGTAGTTGGCTACAGTGACAATACCAGGAGCGATAGTGGGGCACCAACATCTGCAAAAAAGAGTTGCCAAAGGGTACAGTGAGTAGCCATAGAAGTGGGAACTCACAGCCTGCCAGTGACAATGTGAAACAAAAAACTGACAATGAACTATGAAGTAACACTGTCTTACTTGTGTGTCATTGTAAGTATTGTCTAATCCCTGCAGATCTGTTGTCCTCATCCTCATCCTCTGCTTCCTCATCTTCACTGTCCACACTGTCCACAGGGTCCACTGCTGCCACATGGCCATCTCCAGCCTCCTCCTCTTGCAGAAAAGGCAAATGGTGTCTCAAGGCAACGTTATGCAACATGCAGCATACCACGATTATCTGGCAGACCTTCTTGGGTGAGTAGCACAGGGATCCACCAGTCAGATGGAGGCACCGAAACCTGGCCTTCAGACGGCCAAATGTACGTTCAATGATCCTTCTTGTTCGCCCATGTGCCTCATTGTAAAGTTCCTCAGTCCTTGTCCTGGGATTCATCACAGGGGCCAGTAGCCATGATAGGTTGAGGTAACCTGAGTCACCTGCAAATATCGAGGGACAACATTTAGCCACACACTATCCTATATGGCCCACACCATAACAATACACCAACATCTACTGGGTGGGAACCAGGGCTCACCTATTAGCCACACCCTGTGCCTCTGTAGTTGGGCCATCACATTTAGGATGCTGTTATTCCTCAGGATAAAGGCATCATGTACTGACCCAGGATACTTAGCACTGACATGGGAGATGTACTGGTCCGCCAAACACACCATCTGCACATTCATCGAGTGAAATCTTTTTCACTCGACCTGTTCATTTTGCTGGGGGGGGACAAATGCAATCTGTGTTCCATCAATCACCCCAATTATGTTGGGGATATGTCCCATTGCATAGAAGTCAGCCTTCACTGTGGGCAAATCCTCCACCTGGGGGAACACAATATAGTGCACATGTGTTTAATCAGGGCACCCAACACTCTTGTCAGCACAATTGAGAACATTGGCTGTGACATTCCTGTTGCCAAGCCCACTGTCACTTGGAAAGAACCAGTTGCCAAGAAATGGAGCGCAGATAGGACTTGCACAAGAGGGGGGTCCCAGTGGGGTGACGGATAGCAGATATCAGGTCAGGCTCCAATTGGACACACAGCTCCGTGATTGTGGCCCTGTCAACTCTGTAGGTGAGCACATTGTGCCTGTCCTCCATTGTTGCCAATTCCACCAGGGGTCTGTACATGGGGGGATGTCTCCATCTCCTATTCATCCTCAGCGGTTGTAATCTATGGGGCAAAAGAGTGAGGAGCCAGTCATAAAATGTACATTGTAGCCACTACAGTTCAATGCATGATGTGAATTTTAAATGTTTTAGTGGCATATGTCCTGTATGTACAATTGTGATCAGTGATGCAGTTATGTTCCATGCACTGCCACCCCACCCCCGAAATGGTATCCGCCTGTCCTTTATGGAGGGACAGGTGGAAGTGAGGTAATTCCGCTGACGTTGTGCGAAGTTGCGGGAGGCGGTCGTTGTCTGCAGTGCATCGCCTCATTGGGTAAAATTGGGCCCTATGGGGTACAGTGGCCACTGGTGATGTACGCTGGCGGTGACGGTATGCACCACCGTGGACGTCACCGCCATTTTCTATCTGTTCACTCACTTGCTACCTGACCTTCAACAGGAGAGGACCTACACTGCATGTGCTGCTGTGACCTGTGTCTAGAACCTACCATTGCCCGTGTGACTGGGAAAAGGATGCCTGTCTTCACCTCGGTGGAGTTGGAGAGACTAGTGGATGGGGTCCTACCCCAGTACGGACTGCTGTATGGGCCTCCAGACCAAAAGGTGAGTACACTGTGCGCATGATGCATGGTACGTGAATGTATGGAGTGCTGTGTGTGAAGACCTCATGTAGGGGGTGGGTGGTGGATGGGCCCTGGGCAGCGTGCAGCATGTATGGTGGGAATGGGAAGGGCTATGGTGCGCCATGAATGTAACAGGCAGGACGGCCTAACTAATACCTTTCCCTGTGTATATTTCCTCTGCAGGTCAGTGCCCAGCAAAAGAAGGGTAAATGGCGAGCCATCGCCAAGGACGTGAGGACCCTGGGGGTCTACGGTAGACAGAGCACCCACTGTTCAAAACGGTGGGAGTACCTGAGATGCTGGGCACAGCAGAAGGTGGAGGCCCAGCAGGGGATGGCCTCCCAATGAGGAAGGGGTGCCCGTCGATCCCTGACCTCCCTAATGGCCTGCATACTGGCAGTGGCCTATCCGGACCTGGATGAGCGCTTGAGGGCATCACAGCAGCCACAAGGGGGTGAGTACAGTGCCCATCATTACAACTTATGCATGGTGGGGTGGTATCCGGGTGGGGGATGTGTGTCTGTTGGTGCACCTAGACCAAGCCTGACATTACAGAGTAGGTCCCATGTTGGGCGGGGATCTGATGTGAAATTCTTCCAACCTAGCTAGTAGGCATCCACTACTGGGCAGGGCTGTGTGGGTCCCAGGTATGCTGCAGTTGGTGGTATGTGTCCGTCCCCATGCTCTGGTGACCAGCATTGTTACTGCTAGTGCATTGCATAGTGCGTTAGGCTGTTCCCTTTGTGTGAGGGTGGTATGTACGCCAACGGTGGTGTTGGTGCAGCCATTGACCCAGTGTATCCTTTGTCTCTTACCCCCTTTTGTTTTGTCACCCTGTCCTTATGTGCATTAGCATCATCTGGCGGAGGAGCAGAGGCACTGACGACGGAGGGAGCTGCATCCCACAAAACCCAGGAGGCAGAGTCCACTGACGGTGAGGGCACCAGTGGGATGGAGGGCAAGGGGAGCACCACGGCGGAGACTGGATGAGACAGTTTGAACACGGATACCTCCTCTGAAGGTAGTTCCCTGGTGGTGGCGGACACCTCTGTGCCCACCCCAACTACAGGGACAGCCGCCACCACCCGTACCAGCACCACCCTCCCAGCAGCCCCTCAGCGAGTTTCCCGTGCCCGCTCAACCAGGAGGGTGGGCATATCCTTCGCCCCAGGCACCTCAGGCCCTGCCCCAGTTAGCCCTGCTGCCCTGAGTAAGGAGGCTATTGACCTCCTGAGATCCATCTCTGTTGGGAAGTCAATCAGAGTGAATGCCATCCAGCGGCTTACAGGCCATTTGCAACAAACAAATGCATTCCTGGATGGCATTCACTCTGGCATGGCTGCCCAACAGAGATCAATCCAGGCTCTGGCCTCCTCCCTGATGGCAGCCATTGTCCCTGTTTCTAGCCTCCCCCTCCAACTTCCTTTACCCATCCCTTTCCCCTCAACCCCAACCTATCCCAAGGACACATTCAGACCAGCATGCACCCAAGACAACACACAGAAATGGCTCAGGCAAACACATGCACCACGCATCATCCCACAGGCACTCACACAAACACCATCCATATGCAGACATATCAACATCCACTGCCTCCACTGTGTCCCGCTCCTCCTCCTCGTCCACCACCCTCCCAGTAGCGTCTCTACTCACTCCTGTATGCACTACATCCTCATCCACTACCCCCGTCACCATCACACCTATCACTACACACCCCTCACTGGCAGTCACCACCCCCACATCCATGCACACGTCCCCTGTGTCCTCTCCCACTGTGTCTGTGCCCCCTCCTTCTAAAATACACAAACGCAAGCACTCAGACATCCAACAGCCATCCACCTCACAACAGCATCCAGCCTATGCACCTGCACCCAAACACAGCAGACACCTCCAACAACCACTCCCTCTTCCTCCACTCCCAAACCTTCACCCTCTTCCCACCCCAGTGTCCCTAAGAAGCTTTTCCTCTCCGCTGTTGACCTCTTCCCTACCCCTCCCCCATCCTTCACATCGGGCCAGCGTGGCTAAAACCCAGGAACGCACCTCAGCCACTCAGTCCACGGCCACAGTAGTGTCGGCAGCTACTGCAGGTGGGAGAGGCTCCAGGGAACCAACCATCAGCACCTACAGTGTGCCTGCACCAGCTGCCAAGGGGAAGGACAAGGATGCACCACCAGCTGCCAAGGGGAAGGGCAAGGATGCACCACCAGCTGCCAAGGGGAAGGGCAAAGGGCCTGCAAGCAGGAAGGACAGGAGGCCTGGTGCTGAGACTGATTCTGAGCCCCCACCACCAACCATGGCGGTTCAGCCATCTGAGGCTGCAGGGGAAGGGCTGGAGACTCCCCCCCACAACTGGCATCCCTGACATCAGCACCGCCACCAGCACCGCCACCAGCTCCGCCACCAGCTTCACCACCAGCACCACTGCCAGCAGCCCCAGTGGGCAGCAGTCCCAGGCTGCAGGGGAAGGGCTGGAGCCTCCCCCACCACTGGCAGCACCGCCATCAATACCACTGCCAGCAGCAGCAGACCCAGTGGGCAGCCATCCAAGGCTGCAGGGGAAGGGCTGGAGCCTCCCCCCACCACTGCCAGCCCGACACCAGCACCGCCACTTCCACCACTGAGCAGCCGTCACCGCCGGCGAGAAGTGTGTAGTCCTGCGTCCATGGGCTATAGTGCGTCCTGGAGCTTGCAAATCCTGTAGGTGTGACACCCAGGTGAGAGACTGTGACCTTGCACTCCCCAAGTGCTGCATCACAGGGCACAATGCTGCGTCCAGAACCAGTGGAGAAGCCATCCACTCACCCCCTCCTTGCCAGGAAGAAGCACACTGGGCACAAGGCCCCCTGCAAAACCAGTGGAAGAAGCCATCCACTCACCGCCTCCTTGCCAGGATGAAGCACACTGGGCACAAGGCCCCCTCCAGAACCAGTGGGGAAGCCACCCACTAGAGAGACTGTGGCTTTGCACTCCCCAGGACCAAGCAGTTGGCAAACCACCCCAAGCAGTGGGCAAACCACCCACTAGAGAGACTGTGACTTTGCACTCCCCAGGACGAAGCAGTGGGCAAACCACCCACTAGGGAGACTGTGGCTTTGCACTCCCCTGGACCAAGCAGTGGGCAAACCAACCACTTGAGAGACTGTGGCTTTGCACTCCCCAGGACCAAGGAGTGGGCAAACCACCCTCTAGAGAGACTGTGGCTTTGCACTTCCCAGGACCAAGCAGTGGGCAAACCACCCACTTGAGAGACTGTGGCTTTACACTCCCCAGGACCAAGCAGTCGGCAAACCACCCACTAGAGAGACTGTGGTTTGCACTCCCCAGGACATCGCACAGGGCATGTAGCCCCCTCCAGGACCAGTGGTGTTGTACCATCTTCTGGCTGAGGTGCCCCCCCATTCCCCATCCCCCTGAGGTGCCTGTGTATTTTCGACCTGATGCCCCTGCAGTGTTCTCTCTGTGTTGTTGCAGGAGTCAAGTGGGGCCTTGACCTATGTGAAGTGGCCCTGTGGCCCACGGACATTGTGGTGCAGGCAATGGCATCTTAAGCAATAGTGGTGTCCAGATTCAGAACATGGTTTCGGAGGGGTGCCCAAATATCTCTGGGTCTAGAGGCAGGAGGCTGCAGTAAGGCATAGAGTTCACTGGTCATGTCGCAATACTGCATATCTTCTAGCCAATCAGCAGTGATGAGTGGCGCATCACTACCCCAGCAGTGGGCTATGCGTTGCTTGGCTAGGAGTAAGGCCATGGCAGTGAATCTGCGAAGGCCAGGTCTCAAGAGTTTTTACATACCCCAGAAGTGCCATTAGGGGTTCCATATCTATAGTATGTTCTAGCATATCTAGCTATCCAGTAGGTCTGGACAACATTGCCATTCCATGTAAGTGAATCAGCATTATCAGCCACACAACGGGGGCATTGATGCAAGCATGAGGTGTCATACCTTAGGGATAGTGTACGCTCTGTGTAGAAATTTGTAATGCAGCAATATGTCGGCTGTTTGTGGATACCTGCTTAGTCTGTATGCAACAGTAAGCCCATGTTTTATCAGGGAGGAAGTATCTCAGATCAAGCTCCCACACCATTTGGGATGGAAGTGTGCAAAGTGCCCTAATCACCAGACAGGAGCGATAGAGGCGGGAGCCAATCTGGATCTGTGGGTAGATGAAATCTCCTGGGAGAGAAGGAAGAACTCTGCTGGTTCTTCAGGGTAAGTGGGTAGGTTCTTGCACAGGGTACTATGAAGGCGCACGGTAATAAACTTATCAATGATTAATGGGGTCCTGGAAGGTGCATAGGTGGCGCGTAGGTCAACCCTGCCTTTAGTAAAGAGATCTCCCATAGTATATAATTGATAAGAAGAGAGTGCTAACTGCACTAATGTCTCCTCGGTTTAAGGGAACCAAGGGTTATTTTTTAGGAGAATGTGAAGAGACTATAGAAGGGTAGCACCCAGTAATTTACGCAGTTTGGTCCAGGCCCAGCAGGTTGCGGAGAAAGTATGGATATCATAGGATTCCCAAGGCAACTGCAGGGCAGAACTGAGGCTAGATGTGTTGGCAGTGCTTGGTCACGTTCAGGCTTAAGATAAGGAAGCCTGCTATGCGGATGGTACCAATAGAAAAAATAAATTACATTGAGCGGCCAAATAATACAGTTGGAAGTCCGGCATGCCGAAACCACACTGGGCATGCGGAAGGATCAAGGTATTCCATTTAATTCTGGGGTGACGATTTGCCCAAATCAGCCGAGTCAGGAGACAATGCAGGGTCGAGAAGGATGAAATAGGGCAATTGGGATGTTCAGAAATACATATAAGAAATGTGGAAGAACTACCATCTTACTGATGGTTATTCTCCCAGCAATAGAGAGTGGGATATGTATCCAACGATCTATCTGTGTGGAGAGTTTGTCAATTGTAAGGTTGTAGTTATGGCAATTCACCTCCTCCTTATTCCTATGCAACAGAGCAAGGGGCGGTGGCGTCGGTCAGCGGAAAAAGTTAAGACTACGTCAGTTAATGGAGAGACCAGAGAATGTCCTGTAGCGTGTAATTTCTCTAATGATGGGAGGAAGATGTGTGGGAGGTCACTCACAGATGGAAGAATATCATCTGCATAGATAGATGCCAGGAGGGGTCCGTCCTCGCTCATGTAGATGGTGAATCAGAGGGTCGAGGGCAATAATAAATAGCAAAAGGTAAAGAGAGCTGCCTTGGTGGGTGTCCCTGGAGATGGGGAAATCATCAGTCAGCTGGCCATTAACTCTCAGTTGAGCCATAGGAGAGGCACACAGGAGCATAATAAGGTTGAAGAAATTACGTGGTAAGCCAAACCTTTTAATGGTAGCTTTTGGGAAGGGCCATTCAAGGAATCAAAGGCTTTCTCAACATCTAGTAGGGCCACTGCTGTAGGAAAAGTGGGGGAAATTTGATTCAGGACTAAGAATATAGTGTAAAGATTAATAACTATGGATCAATATGTACAAATCCATTGTGCAGTGGGGAAATACTTTGTTCTAGTAACAGAGCCAGGCGTGTCGCCACAACTTAGGCCAAGATTTTGTTGTCATAATTAAGAAGAGAGAGTGGGCAATATGATGTACATTGAACAGTTGGTTTACCCGTTTTGAGAAAGAACGTAATGCCCAGTTCGCGGAGTGCACCCGTCCTTCCTTGAGGGCTTCAGCATTTACCTCAGAGAGGTGAGGTATGAATATCTGTCTAAAAGCTTTATATAATTTACCAGCCAGGAAGACTAGGCCAGGGGCCTTAGAGTTTCCCAGGTCATCAATTGCTTGCACAATTTCATCATGGGTTCTGGGTGATGCCAAAAACTGCTGTTGTCCATCTGTTATCCATACCATAGCTATTTAAGAGAGATAGGAGTTAAGCGCCTCTATTGCACCCGTAAGCTGTGTGGTGTAGGGCTGTTGATAATAGGAATTAAATGTTCAGACAATGGAGTCATTATCAGTGATGGTAAGTCCTGTCTCAGTGACAATACTTGTGATATAGGAACTCTGGTAGTTGGGACGAAGCAGACAAGCGAGGGTGCGACCGGGTCTCTTGCCTTCACCATGGCAGCGGCATTGGCATAGTTGCCAAGAAAGACTAATTCACGATCAGCAAGATCTCGTAACTCCTGTATCTAGTTTACTGCGGGCCCTTTGCAGTGCCATTGTTGTCCATGGTGAGGATCTCCTGCTCCACGCTCGCCAAATTGACCCAAATGCAGCGGAGGGCTCCCGCATGCTTAGATATGCAAATGCCCCGGATACAAACTTTGAAGTCCTTCCAAAGTGTTGCATACCTCCTTACCGAGCAGACATTTAACTTAAAATATTCTTTGACTGCATCTAATAGTTCGGACTTGAATGCAGCATCCAATAATGCATTTTCCGGAATGCTCTATGATCGTGTTGGATGACAGGGGTTGGGATAGCTAATGGGATGCTAACAGGGGAATGTTCGAAGAGTGTATGAGGGCGGTGGGAGCCTCTGAGAGCAGAAGCATAGCAGTATAAAAACAATAATCTATGTGGGACCAGCAATCATGCGGGGAGGAGTAGAAGGTGAAGCCCTGAGCATGAGGATGGAGAGCATGCCATGAGTCACTAAGTCGATGCGTGTCCAGGATTTCTTGCAGTGCTCAGTGTGAGGGGGTTTAGTAATAATGGAGAGACCAGTGGAATCAATCCAGGGATTGAGAGTGATGTTGAGTCGCCCCCCAAGAGGACAAGGTCACATGTACAACAATCAAGTAAGCAGACAAGTGTGTGGTAGAAGTCAGGTGCATCCATATTGGGTGTATGCGCATTAAGTAAAAGGATAGTTTTGCCAGGCAGGGAGCCTGTTACCAATGGATACCTGCCTTCTGCATCCACAACATAATGATGATAGATGAAGGGGAGCGATATTTGGATCAGGATGCATATCCCTCTGGAAATAGTGCTGTAGTAAGAGAAGTATTGAGTGCCACCCCAGGCACATGTAAACTGGCAAATGACACAAGGTGACAAATGCATCTCCTGGAGAAAGGCCAGTTTACACCATGCCTGTTGAGATAAGATACTACCAATTTCCCCTTCCCTTGAGAGTAAAGTCAGAGGTACCCCGAGGATTTTCGAGAGTGTATGGAAATGGTGTGGAGTAATAATAGGGAGCCTAACTCGTAAAACCCATGAATGCACAGGAGTAATATCAGTGAAAAAACAAGACAAACATGAACTAACAGCAAACACCTCCTTCCCCCATCACACCAAGGTCCAATGACTGGTGCATTCCTAAAAAGAAAAAACTAAAAAGGACATATCAGCATACAGTCAGTATACACCTCAGGGAGGTGGCAATGCCTCTGGGAGCGTGGATGTCACAAACACCAGTGATACAGGAAAGAGACTAACAACAATGGAGGTTTCTGAAGAGTTCATCCAACACCAAAATAGAGGTGCTCCAAGATTAAGATAGCAGTGCAATGGGGTGCAGGGGTAGAATGGAATCTAACCACAGATGAGCAAGGAGTAGAGATGGCAGTGATCGGGGGGCTTAGTCCAGAGGGTCCTGTGTCTGAATATGGTCCGTGGCTTCGGGATGCCAGTCACAAGTGGTCTGTCTGAGCGAGTGGATGCTTCCTGTGTGTTGTTTGCAGAACTGGTCCACCTGAGAGGGACTGCTAAAGACATGCTGAAGATCATCAACGTCAACATGAAACCGTGCTGCATAAAGCATGCTATACCTCAAGCCCTGTTTACAAGGAGTGTACTTGACATCAGTAAACTTAGCACCTGGCTTCCTGCAACCCAACATAAAATCAGGGAAAAGCAATAAAGTAGAGCCTGGTACTCGAGCGGGCCGTGCTAGCGGGCCAGGCGCAGCGCTGTATCATGGTCACGATAGTTAGGGAGCCAGATGACAATCAGACGAGGAGTGGCACCAAAAGGAGGGCGGGGGGACAAGGAACTTTGGGCTCGCTTAACAACAAATGTGTCCGAGAAGACTTGGTGACCAAAGAGTTCAACCTCCAGGTCTGGGAGTATTAGAAAACACCAAAGGTAACTAATAGAACCCACCCCAGAGCCCAGGACAGCAGGAGTGTCATGTAGGCTCTCATTATTCTAATGAGACTACTGGATTTTGAGCGGCACAATCACCCACGGTGTGGGAGACTTAGACGGTCATTATGAACACGGTGGGAAAGACCACCGACCGCCGTGGCGGCAATGAAGAGAATCCCACCATTGGCGGTGAATGGAAACCCTCCATATAATGAACGAAAATCCCAACCCCGCAAAAAATCACCAGACCACCACTCCCCGCCATGACTCTGTTGGTGGGAATCCCGGACCTCCCCACCCCGCCACAGCTAAGCACACCCACATCCCGCCCTCCAAATAATGATGCACAAATCACCTCGGCGGACAGTGGAGGCCGGACGACCATTGGTGGCTGCGACCGCCACGGGCAGCAAGTGGACCCAACAGCAAGAAGTGCACACATTGGTTAGGCGTATGACCCACACACCTGACACACATCCAGAACCCCATAAAACACCCCCAGACACACCCCACAATCCCTTGCAACGAAACCAGGACAAGAAGACGGAGAGCACCAGAGGCAGACAGCGAACGCCAGCATACAGGAGACGCACACTGACCCACAGAAGAGCACCCTTACCCGGTTCCCAGCCCCAACACCATTCACCACACTCACCATGTCCCCCCCAAACATCCACGCTTCACCAAAAGGGAGTTAAGGACCATGGTGGATGAGATCTTGAAGGTGGAGCCACAAATATTCGTGGCCGAGGTGCAGCACACACCCATTACAAGGAAAATGGAGCTGTGGCAGACCATTGTGAACAGGGTCAATGCAGTGGGACACCATCCACGCACCAGGATGACATCCAGAAGAGATGGAACGACCTGCAGGGGAAGGTCAGGGGCATGGAATCAAGGTACCACGTCGCAGTCCAGAAGACTGGGGGAGGACCGCCACCAACACCACCTGACTACACTTACTGGGAGGAAAAAGGTACTGGCCATCCTGCACCCAGAGGGACTCACTGGACTCAATGGGGGAATGGACTCGGGTAAGTCATCTACAATTACCCCATATCCACCACACCTGAATGCATGATCACAAGCCCAATAACAGGCCCACATCCCTCCCGCTGTGCACAGTCATCCACCCCTGCACGTACACACAATGGAACGACCATCCCTACCAGAATGCAACCCCAAACTGGCGCAAAATGCAATGTCAACCTCACAAAGGCACCCTGGAAGGCCACTGAAAGTAACACCAGCACAAATTAGCCCGGTCCTGTTCACCTCAAACATTCATGCAGATGTAACAGACATGTCTATGTCCCCCAACAGGCACCACCACCCATGCAACCCTAACGGATGGGACAAGGAGTGCCAGTGCCCCCCAGGGAGACAGAGGCACCTCAGAGGACACTGGTGAAGGATCCATGGACACTGATGAGCAGGCAGGCCCCTCACACAGTCCTGGACTCTCACCATGCAGCAGCCCCACCTAGGAAACCACTGTCACCCCTGCCACCCAGTCAAGACCAGCAGCCTAGGGCAGACGTTCCCACACCAGTGTACCCAGGCCACAGACAGGTGGAACACAGGTACAGAGGCCACAGTCTCCCACTCCCAACATGCAGGAAGGCGAGGGTCCCAGTACAAGAGGTACTGCCAGACCTGTGCAGGAAACACAGGCACAGGGGGCTAGGGCAAGTGCAAGGGTCGCAGTGGGCCAGGGAGGAGGCCACAGGATGGATGCAGCGGCCCAGGACGTGCTATCAGAGGTATTGGGGGCCTACCAACATACCCATGACAGGTTGGCACAGATTATGTCCACCCTGGAGCAGAGTCAGAGGATGCAGCAGGAACACCACCAACAGGCCATGGAGCAGTGGAAAGAGCACAATGCCACAATGGCCACCATAGCAGGAGCACTGCTGCAGCTGGTCAAGAACCAGTCTGACACCCACACCAGACAAGAGGCCCCCACAACAGCACCCGACAACCAGCATCAGATGACCCCAGCAGCAGAAACATCCCAGGAACTACCCTCACAGGAAACAGAAGGGCCTACCATGTCATCCAATGAAGGTCAACAGCAGGCGCCCAAACTGACCCTCAGGCCAAGATATGGCACTGGAACCCCAGCTATGAACAAGGCCCCCTCCAATAAGTAACTATGCAACAAATGCAAAGCAACCGTCCCACCCAGTCACCAACCACACATTGCCAAGAGGCAATATGAAGTACTGTTAGACAAGATGGACCCATCAATACTACCAACAAGGCAGCCACAATGTTGGTCTTGAGGAACCCCCCCTTACAACTTACCATCACTGTAAATAGCACTGTTCACTCACTTCAACCAATAAAACACATTTCACACCTGTAACACTGTCCTCTGTGTTAAAATGTGAACAAAATGGAGTATGGATGCAACTGGCAGAGGACAACTTTATTGTTGAATCTGTGCATGAAGGGAGTCCTGTGTGCCTCAATGGTGGCAAGGAGGAAACGCATATATTTTCTGTCAGTATCATGCAGAAGTGGGCCATCTTTTGCCTATCATTACCAACCCCCCTATATGACTGAGCACCCTGACAGTATTTGTCACAAACCCCAATGACAGGCCTAAGTCCCACACAGTAACTGGAAGTAGAGTTGTATTGTTGGTTCCTGGAATTGAAATCTTCCCCTTCCTCATCATCACCATCACTCTCCTCACCTCTCAGGGGTAGCTGATCAGGAACTACAGCACCCTCCACCTCCAAGAGGGGGATAGAAGGTCTCACTGCCACGGTGTGCAGCATGCAGCAGGCCACCACTATTCTAAACGCCTTTTCAGGCCCATAGGCCAGGGAACCCCCAGAGATATGTAGACAACGAAATCTAGCCTTCGGGAGACCTATAGTTTGCTCTATTACCCTCCTAGTACGTAAATGGGCCTCATTGTAATTTCTCTCTGCATCCGTCCTGGGATTCCTCACTGGTGTCAGGAGCCAACGCAAGTTTGGATAGCCAGAATCACCTAGAAAATGGTGCAAGACAGAGTTGTCATTGTTATGCCCCTTAGTCAGACAGGCTGGATTTCTGCAATGTGTCAGTTAGTGACAGGCACACTTACCTATGATCCACCCTCTGTCCTCTTGTAGTTGTTCCATCTTCAGTGGCACACTGCTGTTCCTGAATACAAAGGAATCATGGACTGAACCTGGAAACATGGCATTCACATGTGAGATGTACTGGTCTGGGGATGATCGGTATATGGGTGCCATCTATGACACCTGTCACATGGGGTATGTTTGCGAAGGCATAGAATTCCGACTTGATGGCAAGGAGGTCAGTACTTTGGGGAAACCTCACATAGGACTGCAGATGTTGTACAAATGCATTCAGAAATCATGTCAGTACCTGGCTGAACATTGGCTGTGGAAAACCAGCACCCATGCCAACTGTCACTTGAAATGAGGCCTTGGCCAGGAAATGGCGAGTGGAGAGCACTTCAGTTGAAATGGCATGCTGATTACAATTTTCCGGAGTTAGTGCAGGATCCAGTAATGCACAAAGGTCCTGAATTTTGCATGTGTGAGTCTGTAAGTAATTATGATCTGACGCTCCACCATGGTCCCCATATCCACAAGTGGTCTATACACCAATGGTGCCCTTCCTCGCCACAAGGGTCTGTACCTACGAGGGGTTACAAAAAGGAGTGATGAAGACACATACATAGCCACACTTGTCATCATTTGTGCACTGCATTGTTCATTGTAGTGTCTCTACAATAACTGCTACCTGACAGATACACATGTACATCACAAGGAGGGAACAGAGTATTTCATGTGTGCTACAATACTGACTGGACAGAGGCATAGGTGCTTCATGTGGCTAGTAGGGCCTGCATTGTGAGTAGTAATTAATTCTAGATGCGTAGGTCATGACAAAATGTCTGCCCAATGTAAATCTACCCTTTCGTTGTGGAAGTGACCTCATACCTCTAGCAGTTGACATCACAGCGTAAGGCGGTGTTTATCGCTGTTCACACCCTGATTGTTTAACATGGATGCCAATGGGGAATCCTGGCATATCATGATCTCCGCCGGCGGTGACGGCGCACACCGCTGCAGAACGTATGCGCGTTCGTTATCGTTTGATCACTTGACTCCTTGAATTTGTGCAGACAGGTACTCCACTCTTTGTACTGCTGTGGCCTGCCTCTGGCTATGGATGTGCCTCGTGTTGCAGGGGAAAGGGCCCCGGCCTTCACCCAGGAGGAACTGGAGAAGCTAGTTGACGGGGTCCTGCCCCTGTACGCAAAACTGTACGGACGGCCAGAGATACAGGTGAGTCCGGGTTTTGGGGGCACTGTGTGTGTGTAATGGATGGTGTTGATTGCACATATGTGTGCACCTCTGAGCCTGCATGGGCCATGGCGCATGGCATACTGCATGTGACTGTCCTGTATGTCTGAGAGTACTGTCGTCCCATAGTGGACAATTAGCCTGCTGTTCCTATCGTGCAAGTGCCTGACCTCTGTGTTCCATTTCTGTGTCACCCTTTTAGGTCAGCTCCCACCAGAAGAGGGAACATTGGCATGCCATCGCCAAGGAGGTGCGGACATTGGGGGTCTACAACCGGCGGAGCACCCACTGTAGAAAGAGGTGGGAGGACCTGCGGCGCTGGGCGCGAAAGATCAGTGAAGCCCAGCAGGGGAAGTCCTCCCAACGTGGAAGGGGTGCCCGTCGGGCACTGACCCCCCTCATGCGACAGATCCTGGCGTGACATACCCAGACCTGGATGGGCACTTGAGGGCTGCACAGCAGTCACAAGGGGTGAGTACTCATTTCACATACTTTAGTCTAGAAGGATGTCTGGGTGTGCATTAGGGTCCATGCTGCTTAGAGGCAGAGACTATGACTGGTGTCCATATACTTTATGGTCCCGAAAGGGTGTAGGGGTGTCTTTGTCAGGTTTCACAAACGTCGGCTCCTTAGGTATTTCAGAGGATGGGCGTAGAGCAATATTCTGGTCAGGGGCATGCTCATGGGAATAGTGAATGGTGCTGCCTGTTGGGTGTGTCTTCTGGGAAGGTGTATGTCTGGCCATTATGTACCTGCATTCAGCTATTTACAAGTGTCTCTCCTGTTTTGTCTCACCATCCCTGTTCTCTTGTGTTGGTCTGGTACAGCATCAACATCAGGTGAGGGAGCTGAGGCAGCAGCAAGTGGGGAGGCAGCGGCCCACGGATCCTCGGAGGCAGAGACAACCGACGCCCAGGGGACCAGTGGGTGGAAGGGTGAGGGGAGTTCCACGGGGGAGGCTACTACCACTGGAGGTAGTGACTCCGAGACCTCCTCCGATGGGGGCTCCCTGGCGGTGGCGGACCCTACTGCCCACACCACTACCGTGACATCTTCCGCCACCCCCATTCCATCACCACCCTCCCTTCTGCTACCCACTGAGTTGGCCGTGCCCGCCCACCCAGAAAGTGGACGTCTCCTTCGCCCCAGGCACCTCCTCCCCGCCCCAGTCAGCCCTGCTGCCCTCACAGAGGAGGCTATTGACCTCCTGAGAACCATCTCTGTGGGGCAGACAACCATTGTCAATGCCATCCAGAGGCTAGCATCAAAGGTGCAGCAGACAAATGCCTATCTGGATGGCATTCACAGTGCGGTGTCTGCCCTACAGAGATATTTTTAGGCTCTGGCCTTCTCTCGGACGGCAGCCAGTTTCCCTGGCCATTCCGTCCCACCTCCTCTACCCCTTCCAGCACCCCACTCCCTTCACCCGTCCAAAGCACACATTCAGACACCCAGTCAAGCACATCAACACACAAGAAACACACTTCAAAACACAAGCACCACAAGCATTCACACAGCCAACAGACACCTCCACACACAACATCCACTTCCCCCAGTGTGCCCACCTCTTCCGCCTCCCTGTCTGTCCCCTCTACATCCAAACCCTCATGCACTGCACCTTCAGTCACTGTTGCTGCTCCTCTTCCTGCACTCACCACAATAGCAGACATCCATATATGCACCCCATACACCACACCTGCACCCACCACCACTACTGTAGTTGAAACATGCAGCACACTCCCCAGACTTGCAGACACCCACCCAACATACATCCACACTAGCTGCCTGTCTTCTCCCACAGTGTCCACCCCTCATCCAAAAACACACAAACACACAAACGCACCAAGACACCCACCCATCAGACATCCACCACACCACAGCATACTGACCAGCCACCTGAACCCACTACTTGCACCCCTACACCACAAACATCCATACCCTCTGCCTCCACTCCCACGCCCTCATCCACGCCCACCCCAATTGCTCTGAAGAAACTTTTCCTCTCCCATGCTGACCTCTTCCAACCCACTGGCCCATCTTGTCTCCAAACGTGCTCACCTCCTTGCCCTTTCCACTCCTTCCATATCACAACCCACCCCTGTCCGCCCTTCACATTCCGTGCCCCTTCCCCAGATAAGAAAAGGCCTGGACTGAGCCTAGGCCATCCAGCTCCACCCGATCTAAACAGCCACCACCCCTTTCAAAGGACAAGCCCACCCCCTCCACCTTCCAAATGAAAGTGTAAGGCCCACCCATGTCGAAAATCCCCACCCCCACCATCCCCTGCCCCGTTCCGTGAGGTGCCTGTATGCCCATATGTTGCCCCATTAGGTGGAGTACCATGTACTTGTGGGAGTCAGGTTGGGCCCGTTGTGGCCCATGGCAATTGTGGCCATACGGACTGACCATTGGCCCTGTGTAGACTGTTTGGCTCTGTGAGCTTCATATTAAAGTTTCTGTGTCACCTGTGTTTCGGTGGCACGCCATTGAACCCTAGTCTTTTGTTTCATTTTTTATGGGTGTGGGACATTTGTAGGTACTATGGTCAAGTTGGATTTGCCTTGTGTCCGGTAAGTATCTCTTGCTGTGGGGTGTATGGGTTGTGCTGCTGTGAAGGGTTGGGGGGCATTGCAGGGTGGGTGGAGTGGGTGGGTATGTTACTGTGCCCTTTCTGCCCTTGTTCAGAAGGTTGCAGTACTTACCGTCGTTGTGTTAGTCGGCGGTCCTGGTTGTGGATGTATATGGCAAGGAGCAGGGCTGACATTATCTGCAGCTCTCTATCCATGTCTGCCGCGGAGTATTCTGCAGGACTCCGGTGAGTGTTTCCTTATATCTGGTTTATTTCCGCCTGCCTTTGTGTGGAACTGGCAGCGGAATGGTGGTTCATTATTTGATGGGCGGGTTGGGCCTTTCCGACGGCCTGTGGGCAGACTCTACCATTGGCACTCCTCTGCTGGAGGTACGTGGTTTGCGGGATGCCTGACTTTCGTTTGGTTCATTATTTGGCTGTCCAGCCCGGTCCTCTGTTGGTGGTTTCTACTGCCACTGGCAGCGGCGCGGTATGGGCTGCCATGTTCATAAGGAGGGCCTTAGTCTAACCCACTACGGGTGACACCTGTCGCTCCAATCCGGGTTTTGCTCCTGCTAACTAGCAGTGCCTCATCCCCATCAAAGTATGGTGATGATTGGGCAGACGAGCACATGACATACTTGGCTGCTCAGGGAAGTCGTGGTCACTTAGGTCTCATCCGGTTCTCTCACTTACAATTCAGTCTCATATATAATTGACAAACAGAAGCAGTATATGCTCCCAAACCTTCACCCTCTTCCCACCCCAGTGTCCCTAAGAAGCTTTTCCTCTCCGCTGTTGACCTCTTCCCTACCCCTCCCCCATCCTTCACATCGGGCCAGCGTGGCTAAAACCCAGGAACGCACCTCAGCCACTCAGTCCACGGCCACAGTAGTGTCGGCAGCTACTGCAGGTGGGAGAGGCTCCAGGGAACCAACCATCAGCACCTACAGTGTGCCTGCACCAGCTGCCAAGGGGAAGGACAAGGATGCACCACCAGCTGCCAAGGGGAAGGGCAAGGATGCACCACCAGCTGCAAGGGGAAGGGCAAAGGGCCTGCAGGCAGGAAGGACAGGAGGCCTGGTGCTGAGACTGATTCTGAGCCCCCACCACCAACCATGGCGGTTCAGCCATCTGAGGCTGCAGGGGAAGGGCTGGAGACTCCCCCCACAACTGGCATCCCTGACATCAGCACCGCCACCAGCACCGCCACCAGCTCCGCCACCAGCTTCACCACCAGCACCACTGCCAGCAGCCCCAGTGGGCAGCAGTCCCAGGCTGCAGGGGAAGGGCTGGAGCCTCCCCCACCACTGGCAGCACCGCCATCAATACCACTGCCAGCAGCAGCAGACCCAGTGGGCAGCCATCCAAGGCTGCAGGGGAAGGGCTGGAGCCTCCCCCCACCACTGCCAGCCCGACACCAGCACCGCCACTTCCACCACTGAGCAGCCGTCACCGCCGGCGAGAAGTGTGTAGTCCTGCGTCCATGGGCTATAGTGCGTCCTGGAGCTTGCAAATCCTGTAGGTGTGACACCCAGGTGAGAGACTGTGACCTTGCACTCCCCAAGTGCTGCATCACAGGGCACAATGCTGCGTCCAGAACCAGTGGAGAAGCCATCCACTCACCCCCTCCTTGCCAGGAAGAAGCACACTGGGCACAAGGCCCCCTGCAAAACCAGTGGAAGAAGCCATCCACTCACCGCCTCCTTGCCAGGATGAAGCACACTGGGCACAAGGCCCCCTCCAGAACCAGTGGGGAAGCCACCCACTAGAGAGACTGTGGCTTTGCACTCCCCAGGACCAAGCAGTTGGCAAACCACCCCAAGCAGTGGGCAAACCACCCACTAGAGAGACTGTGACTTTGCACTCCCCAGGACGAAGCAGTGGGCAAACCACCCACTAGGGAGACTGTGGCTTTGCACTCCCCTGGACCAAGCAGTGGGCAAACCAACCACTTGAGAGACTGTGGCTTTGCACTCCCCAGGACCAAGGAGTGGGCAAACCACCCTCTAGAGAGACTGTGGCTTTGCACTTCCCAGGACCAAGCAGTGGGCAAACCACCCACTTGAGAGACTGTGGCTTTACACTCCCCAGGACCAAGCAGTCGGCAAACCACCCACTAGAGAGACTGTGGTTTGCACTCCCCAGGACATCGCACAGGGCATGTAGCCCCCTCCAGGACCAGTGGTGTTGTACCATCTTCTGGCTGAGGTGCCCCCCCATTCCCCATCCCCCTGAGGTGCCTGTGTATTTTCGACCTGATGCCCCTGCAGTGTTCTCTCTGTGTTTTTGCAGGAGTCAAGTGGGGCCTTGACCTATGTGAAGTGGCCCTGTGGCCCACGGACATTGTGGTGCAGGCAATGGCATCTTAAGCAATAGTGGTGTCCAGATTCAGAACATGGTTTCGGAGGGGTGCCCAAATATCTCTAGGTCTAGAGGCAGGAGGCTGCAGTAAGGCATAGAGTTCACTGGTCATGTCGCAATACTGCATATCTTCTAGCCAATCAGCAGTGATGAGTGGCGCATCACTACCCCAGCAGTGGGCTATGCGTTGCTTGGCTAGGAGTAAGGCCATGGCAGTGAATCTGCGAAGGCCAGGTCTCAAGAGTTTTTACATACCCCAGAAGTGCCATTAGGGGTTCCATATCTATAGTATGTTTTAGCATATCTAGCTATCCAGTAGGTCTGGACAACATTGCCATTCCATGTAAGTGAATCAGCATTATCAGCCACACAACGGGGGCATTGATGCAAGCATGAGGTGTCATACCTTAGGGATAGTGTACGCTCTGTGTAGAAATTTGTAATGCAGCAATATGTCGGCTGTTTGTGGATACCTGCTTAGTCTGTATGCAACAGTAAGCCCATGTTTTATCAGGGAGGAAGTATCTCAGATCAAGCTCCCACACCATTTGGGATGGAAGTGTGCAAAGTGCCCTAATCACCAGACAGGAGCGATAGAGGCGGGAGCCAATCTGGATCTGTGGGTAGATGAAATCTCCTGGGAGAGAAGGAAGAACTCTGCTGGTTCTTCAGGGTAAGTGGGTAGGTTCTTGCACAGGGTACTATGAAGGCGCACGGTAATAAACTTATCAATGATTAATGGGGTCCTGGAAGGTGCATAGGTGGCGCGTAGGTCAACCCTGCCTTTAGTAAAGAGATCTCCCATAGTATATAATTGATATGAAGAGAGTGCTAACTGCACTAATGTCTCCTCGGTTTAAGGGAACCAAGGGTTATTTTTTAGGAGAATGTGAAGAGACTATAGAAGGGTAGCACCCAGTAATTTACGCAGTTTGGTCCAGGCCCAGCAGGTTGCGGAGAAAGTATGGATATCATAGGATTCCCAAGGCAACTGCAGGGCAGAACTGAGGCTAGATGTGTTGGCAGTGCTTGGTCACGTTCAGGCTTAAGATAAGGAAGCCTGATATGCGGATGGTACCAATAGAAAAATAAATTACATTGAGCGGCCAAATAATACAGTTGGAAGTCCGGCATGCCGAAACCACACTGGGCATCCGGAAGGATCAAGGTCTTCCATTTAATTCTGGGGTGACGATTTGCCCAAATCAGCCGAGTCAGGAGACAATGCAGGGTCAAGAAGGATGAAATAGGGCAATTGGGATGTTCAGAAATACATATAAGAAATGTGGAAGAACTACCATCTTACTGATGGTTATTCTCCCAGCAATAGAGAGTGGGATATGTATCCAACGATCTATCTGTGTGGAGAGTTTGTCAATTGTAAGGTTGTAGTTATGGCAATTCACCTCCTCCTTATTCCTATGCAACAGAGCAAGGGGCGGTGGCGTCGGTCAGCGGAAAAAGTTAAGACTACGTCAGTTAATGGAGAGACCAGAGAATGTCCTGTAGCGTGTAATTTCTCTAATGATGGGAGGAAGATGTGTGGGAGGTCACTCACAGATGGAAGAATATCATCTGCATAGATAGATGCCAGGAGGGGTCCGTCCTCGCTCATGTAGATGGTGAATCAGAGGGTCGAGGGCAATAATAAATAGCAAAAGGTAAAGAGAGCTGCCTTGGTGGGTGTCCCTGGAGATGGGGAAAGCATCAGTCAGCTGGCCATTAACTCTCAGTTGAGCCATAGGAGAGGCACACAGGAGCATAATAAGGTTGAAGAAATTACGTGGTAAGCCAAACCTTTTAATGGTAGCTTTTGGGAAGGGCCATTCAAGGAATCAAAGGCTTTCTCAACATCTAGTAGGGCCACTGCTGTAGGAAAAGTGGGGGAAATTTGATTCAGGACTAAGAATATAGTGTAAAGATTAATAACTATGGATCAATATGTACAAATCCATTGTGCAGTGGGGAAATACTTTGTTCTAGTAACAGAGCCAGGCGTGTCGCCACAACTTAGGCCAAGATTTTGTTGTCATAATTAAGAAGAGAGAGTGGGCAATATGATGTACATTGAACAGTTGGTTTACCCGTTTTGAGAAAGAACGTAATGCCCAGTTCGCGGAGTGCACCCGTCCTTCCTTGAGGGCTTCAGCATTTACCTCAGAGAGGTGAGGTATGAATATCTGTCTAAAAGCTTTATATAATTTACCAGCCAGGAAGACTAGGCCAGGGGCCTTAGAGTTTCCCAGGTCATCAATTGCTTGCACAATTTCATCATGGGTTCTGGGTGATGCCAAAAACTGCTGTTGTCCATCTGTTATCCATACCATAGCTATTTAAGAGAGATAGGAGTTAAGCGCCTCTATTGCACCCGTAAGCTGTGTGGTGTAGAGCTGTTGATAATAGGAATTAAATGTTCAGACAATGGAGTCATTATCAGTGATGGTAAGTCCTGTCTCAGTGACAATACTTGTGATATAGGAACTCTGGTAGTTGGGACGAAGCAGACAAGCGAGGGTGCGACCGGGTCTCTTGCCTTCACCATGGCAGCGGCATTGGCATAGTTGCCAAGAAAGACTAATTCACGATCAGCAAGATCTCGTAACTCCTGTATCTAGTTTACTGCGGGCCCTTTGCAGTGCCATTGTTGTCCATGGTGAGGATCTCCTGCTCCACACTCGCCAAATTGACCCAAATGCAGCGGAGGGCTCCCGCATGCTTAGATATGCAAATGCCCCGGATACAAACTTTGAAGTCCTTCCAAAGTGTTGCATACCTCCTTACCGAGCAGACATTTAACTTAAAATATTCTTTGACTGCATCTAATAGTTCGGACTTGAATGCAGCATCCAATAATGCATTTTCCGGAATGCTCTATGATCGTGTTGGATGACAGGGGTTGGGATAGCTAATGGGATGCTAACAGGGGAATGTTCGAAGAGTGTATGAGGGCGGTGGGAGCCTCTGAGAGCAGAAGCATAGCAGTATAAAAACAATAATCTATGTGGGACCAGCAATCATGCGGGGAGGAGTAGAAGGTGAAGCCCTGAGCATGAGGATGGAGAGCATGCCATGAGTCACTAAGTCGATGCGTGTCCAGGATTTCTTGCAGTGCTCAGTGTGAGGGGGTTTAGTAATAATGGAGAGACCAGTGGAATCAATCCAGGGATTGAGAGTGATGTTGAGTCGCCCCCCAAGAGGACAAGGTCACATGTACAACAATCAAGTAAGCAGACAAGTGTGTGGTAGAAGTCAGGTGCATCCATATTGGGTGTATGCGCATTAAGTAAAAGGATAGTTTTGCCAGGCAGGGAGCCTGTTACCAATGGATACCTGCCTTCTGCATCCACAACATAATGATGATAGATGAAGGGGAGCGATATTTGGATCAGGATGCATATCCCTCTGGAAATAGTGCTGTAGTAAGAGAAGTATTGAGTGCCACCCCAGGCACATGTAAACTGGCAAATGACACAAGGTGACAAATGCATCTCCTGGAGAAAGGCCAGTTTACACCATGCCTGTTGAGATAAGATACTACCAATTTCCCCTTCCCTTGAGAGTAAAGTCAGAGGTACCCCGAGGATTTTCGAGAGTGTATGGAAATGGTGTGGAGTAATAATAGGGAGCCTAACTCGTAAAACCCATGAATGCACAGGAGTAATATCAGTGAAAAAACAAGACAAACATGAACTAACAGCAAACACCTCCTTCCCCCATCACACCAAGGTCCAATGACTGGTGCATTCCTAAAAAGAAAAAACTAAAAAGGACATATCAGCATACAGTCAGTATACACCTCAGGGAGGTGGCAATGCCTCTGGGAGCGTGGATGTCACAAACACCAGTGATACAGGAAAGAGACTAACAACAATGGAGGTTTCTGAAGAGTTCATCCAACACCAAAATAGAGGTGCTCCAAGATTAAGATAGCAGTGCAATGGGGTGCAGGGGTAGAATGGCATCTAACCACAGATGAGCAAGGAGTAGAGATGGCAGTGATCGGGGGGCTTAGTCCAGAGGGTCCTGTGTCTGAATATGGTCCGTGGCTTCGGGATGCCAGTCACAAGTGGTCTGTCTGAGCGAGTGGATGCTTCCTGTGTGTTGTTTGCAGAACTGGTCCACCTGAGAGGGACTGCTAAAGACATGCTGAAGACCATCAACGTCAACATGAAACCGTGCTGCATAAAGCATGCTATACCTCAAGCCCTGTTTACAAGGAGTGTACTTGACATCAGTAAACTTAGCACCTGGCTTCCTGCAACCCAACATAAAATCAGGGAAAAGCAATAAAGTAGAGCCTGGTACTCGAGCGGGCCGTGCTAGCGGGCCAGGCGCAGCGCTGTATCATGGTCACGATAGTTAGGGAGCCAGATGACAATCAGACGAGGAGTGGCACCAAAAGGAGGGCGGGGGGACAAGGAACTTTGGGCTCGCTTAACAACAAATGTGTCCGAGAAGACTTGGTGACCAAAGAGTTCAACCTCCAGGTCTGGGAGTATTAGAAAACACCAAAGGTAACTAATAGAACCCACCCCAGAGCCCAGGACAGCAGGAGTGTCATGTAGGCTCTCATTATTCTAATGAGACTACTGGATTTTGAGCGGCACAATCACCCACGGTGTGGGAGACTTAGACGGTCATTATGAACACGGTGGGAAAGACCACCGACCGCCGTGGCGGCAATGAAGAGAATCCCACCGTTGGCGGTGAATGGAAACCCTCCATATAATGAACGAAAATCCCAACCCCGCAAAAAATCACCAGACCACCACTCCCCGCCATGACTCTGTTGGTGGGAATCCCGGACCTCCCCACCCCGCCACAGCTAAGCACACCCACATCCCGCCCTCCAAATAATGATGCACAAATCACCTCGGCGGACAGTGGAGGCCGGACGACCATTGGTGGCTGCGACCGCCACGGGCAGCAAGTGGACCCAACAGCAAGAAGTGCACACATTGGTTAGGCGTATGACCCACACACCTGACACACATCCAGAACCCCATAAAACACCCCCAGACACACCCCACAATCCCTTGCAACGAAACCAGGACAAGAAGACGGAGAGCACCAGAGGCAGACAGCGAACGCCAGCATACAGGAGACGCACACTGACCCACAGAAGAGCACCCTTACCCGGTTCCCAGCCCCAACACCATTCACCACACTCACCATGTCCCCCCCAAACATCCACGCTTCACCAAAAGGGAGTTAAGGACCATGGTGGATGAGATCTTGAAGGTGGAGCCACAAATATTCGTGGCCGAGGTGCAGCACACACCCATTACAAGGAAAATGGAGCTGTGGCAGACCATTGTGAACAGGGTCAATGCAGTGGGACACCATCCACGCACCAGGATGACATCCAGAAGAGATGGAACGACCTGCAGGGGAAGGTCAGGGGCATGGAATCAAGGTACCACGTCGCAGTCCAGAAGACTGGGGGAGGACCGCCACCAACACCACCTGACTACACTTACTGGGAGGAAAAAGGTACTGGCCATCCTGCACCCAGAGGGACTCACTGGACTCAATGGGGGAATGGACTCGGGTAAGTCATCTACAATTACCCCATATCCACCACACCTGAATGCATGATCACAAGCCCAATAACAGGCCCACATCCCTCCCGCTGTGCACAGTCATCCACCCCTGCACGTACACACAATGGAACGACCATCCCTACCAGAATGCAACCCCAAACTGGCGCAAAATGCAATGTCAACCTCACAAAGGCACCCTGGAAGGCCACTGAAAGTAACACCAGCACAAATTAGCCCGGTCCTGTTCACCTCAAACATTCATGCAGATGTAACAGACATGTCTATGTCCCCCAACAGGCACCACCACCCATGCAACCCTAACAGATGGGACAAGGAGTGCCAGTGCCCCCCAGGGAGACAGAGGCACCTCAGAGGACACTGGTGAAGGATCCATGGACACTGA
Source organism: Pleurodeles waltl (assembly GCF_031143425.1). Classification (NCBI taxonomy): domain Eukaryota; kingdom Metazoa; phylum Chordata; class Amphibia; order Caudata; family Salamandridae; genus Pleurodeles; species Pleurodeles waltl. The sequence goes on along the minus strand of NC_090438.1, from coordinate 274,358,242 downwards.
TGAGCAGGCAGGCCCCTCACACAGTCCTGGACTCTCACCATGCAGCAGCCCCACCTAGGAAACCACTGTCACCCCTGCCACCCAGTCAAGACCAGCAGCCTAGGGCAGACGTTCCCACACCAGTGTACCCAGGCCACAGACAGGTGGAACACAGGTACAGAGGCCACAGTCTCCCACTCCCAACATGCAGGAAGGCGAGGGTCCCAGTACAAGAGGTACTGCCAGACCTGTGCAGGAAACACAGGCACAGGGGGCTAGGGCAAGTGCAAGGGTCGCAGTGGGCCAGGGAGGAGGCCACAGGATGGATGCAGCGGCCCAGGACGTGCTATCAGAGGTATTGGGGGCCTACCAACATACCCATGACAGGTTGGCACAGATTATGTCCACCCTGGAGCAGAGTCAGAGGATGCAGCAGGAACACCACCAACAGGCCATGGAGCAGTGGAAAGAGCACAATGCCACAATGGCCACCATAGCAGGAGCACTGCTGCAGCTGGTCAAGAACCAGTCTGACACCCACACCAGACAAGAGGCCCCCACAACAGCACCCGACAACCAGCATCAGATGACCCCAGCAGCAGAAACATCCCAGGAACTACCCTCACAGGAAACAGAAGGGCCTACCATGTCATCCAATGAAGGTCAACAGCAGGCGCCCAAACTGACCCTCAGGCCAAGATATGGCACTGGAACCCCAGCTATGAACAAGGCCCCCTCCAATAAGTAACTATGCAACAAATGCAAAGCAACCGTCCCACCCAGTCACCAACCACACATTGCCAAGAGGCAATATGAAGTACTGTTAGACAAGATGGACCCATCAATACTACCAACAAGGCAGCCACAATGTTGGTCTTGAGGAACCCCCCCTTACAACTTACCATCACTGTAAATAGCACTGTTCACTCACTTCAACCAATAAAACACATTTCACACCTGTAACACTGTCCTCTGTGTTAAAATGTGAACAAAATGGAGTATGGATGCAACTGGCAGAGGACAACTTTATTGTTGAATCTGTGCATGAAGGGAGTCCTGTGTGCCTCAATGGTGGCAAGGAGGAAACGCATATATTTTCTGTCAGTATCATGCAGAAGTGGGCCATCTTTTGCCTATCATTACCAACCCCCCTATATGACTGAGCACCCTGACAGTATTTGTCACAAACCCCAATGACAGGCCTAAGTCCCACACAGTAACTGGAAGTAGAGTTGTATTGTTGGTTCCTGGAATTGAAATCTTCCCCTTCCTCATCATCACCATCACTCTCCTCACCTCTCAGGGGTAGCTGATCAGGAACTACAGCACCCTCCACCTCCAAGAGGGGGATAGAAGGTCTCACTGCCACGGTGTGCAGCATGCAGCAGGCCACCACTATTCTAAACGCCTTTTCAGGCCCATAGGCCAGGGAACCCCCAGAGATATGTAGACAACGAAATCTAGCCTTCGGGAGACCTATAGTTTGCTCTATTACCCTCCTAGTACGTAAATGGGCCTCATTGTAATTTCTCTCTGCATCCGTCCTGGGATTCCTCACTGGTGTCAGGAGCCAACGCAAGTTTGGATAGCCAGAATCACCTAGAAAATGGTGCAAGACAGAGTTGTCATTGTTATGCCCCTTAGTCAGACAGGCTGGATTTCTGCAATGTGTCAGTTAGTGACAGGCACACTTACCTATGATCCACCCTCTGTCCTCTTGTAGTTGTTCCATCTTCAGTGGCACACTGCTGTTCCTGAATACAAAGGAATCATGGACTGAACCTGGAAACATGGCATTCACATGTGAGATGTACTGGTCTGGGGATGATCGGTATATGGGTGCCATCTATGACACCTGTCACATGGGGTATGTTTGCGAAGGCATAGAATTCCGACTTGATGGCAAGGAGGTCAGTACTTTGGGGAAACCTCACATAGGACTGCAGATGTTGTACAAATGCATTCAGAAATCATGTCAGTACCTGGCTGAACATTGGCTGTGGAAAACCAGCACCCATGCCAACTGTCACTTGAAATGAGGCCTTGGCCAGGAAATGGCGAGTGGAGAGCACTTCAGTTGAAATGGCATGCTGATTACAATTTTCCGGAGTTAGTGCAGGATCCAGTAATGCACAAAGGTCCTGAATTTTGCATGTGTGAGTCTGTAAGTAATTATGATCTGACGCTCCACCATGGTCCCCATATCCACAAGTGGTCTATACACCAATGGTGCCCTTCCTCGCCACAAGGGTCTGTACCTACGAGGGGTTACAAAAAGGAGTGATGAAGACACATACATAGCCACACTTGTCATCATTTGTGCACTGCATTGTTCATTGTAGTGTCTCTACAATAACTGCTACCTGACAGATACACATGTACATCACAAGGAGGGAACAGAGTATTTCATGTGTGCTACAATACTGACTGGACAGAGGCATAGGTGCTTCATGTGGCTAGTAGGGCCTGCATTGTGAGTAGTAATTAATTCTAGATGCGTAGGTCATGACAAAATGTCTGCCCAATGTAAATCTACCCTTTCGTTGTGGAAGTGACCTCATACCTCTAGCAGTTGACATCACAGCGTAAGGCGGTGTTTATCGCTGTTCACACCCTGATTGTTTAACATGGATGCCAATGGGGAATCCTGGCATATCATGATCTCCGCCGGCGGTGACGGCGCACACCGCTGCAGAACGTATGCGCGTTCGTTATCGTTTGATCACTTGACTCCTTGAATTTGTGCAGACAGGTACTCCACTCTTTGTACTGCTGTGGCCTGCCTCTGGCTATGGATGTGCCTCGTGTTGCAGGGGAAAGGGCCCCGGCCTTCACCCAGGAGGAACTGGAGAAGCTAGTTGACGGGGTCCTGCCCCTGTACGCAAAACTGTACGGACGGCCAGAGATACAGGTGAGTCCGGGTTTTGGGGGCACTGTGTGTGTGTAATGGATGGTGTTGATTGCACATATGTGTGCACCTCTGAGCCTGCATGGGCCATGGCGCATGGCATACTGCATGTGACTGTCCTGTATGTCTGAGAGTACTGTCGTCCCATAGTGGACAATTAGCCTGCTGTTCCTATCGTGCAAGTGCCTGACCTCTGTGTTCCATTTCTGTGTCACCCTTTTAGGTCAGCTCCCACCAGAAGAGGGAACATTGGCATGCCATCGCCAAGGAGGTGCGGACATTGGGGGTCTACAACCGGCGGAGCACCCACTGTAGAAAGAGGTGGGAGGACCTGCGGCGCTGGGCGCGAAAGATCAGTGAAGCCCAGCAGGGGAAGTCCTCCCAACGTGGAAGGGGTGCCCGTCGGGCACCGACCCCCCTCATGCGACAGATCCTGGCGTGACATACCCAGACCTGGATGGGCACTTGAGGGCTGCACAGCAGTCACAAGGGGTGAGTACTCATTTCACATACTTTAGTCTAGAAGGATGTCTGGGTGTGCATTAGGGTCCATGCTGCTTAGAGGCAGAGACTATGACTGGTGTCCATATACTTTATGGTCCCGAAAGGGTGTAGGGGTGTCTTTGTCAGGTTTCACAAACGTCGGCTCCTTAGGTATTTCAGAGGATGGGCGTAGAGCAATATTCTGGTCAGGGGCATGCTCATGGGAATAGTGAATGGTGCTGCCTGTTGGGTGTGTCTTCTGGGAAGGTGTATGTCTGGCCATTATGTACCTGCATTCAGCTATTTACAAGTGTCTCTCCTGTTTTGTCTCACCATCCCTGTTCTCTTGTGTTGGTCTGGTACAGCATCAACATCAGGTGAGGGAGCTGAGGCAGCAGCAAGTGGGGAGGCAGCGGCCCACGGATCCTCGGAGGCAGAGACAACCGACGCCCAGGGGACCAGTGGGTGGAAGGGTGAGGGGAGTTCCACGGGGGAGGCTACTACCACTGGAGGTAGTGACTCCGAGACCTCCTCCGATGGGGGCTCCCTGGCGGTGGCAGACCCTACTGCCCACACCACTACCGTGACATCTTCCGCCACCCCCATTCCATCACCACCCTCCCTTCTGCTACCCACTGAGTTGGCCGTGCCCGCCCACCCAGAAAGTGGACGTCTCCTTCGCCCCAGGCACCTCCTCCCCGCCCCAGTCAGCCCTGCTGCCCTCACAGAGGAGGCTATTGACCTCCTGAGAACCATCTCTGTGGGGCAGACAACCATTGTCAATGCCATCCAGAGGCTAGCATCAGAGGTGCAGCAGACAAATGCCTATCTGGATGGCATTCACAGTGCGGTGTCTGCCCTACAGAGATATTTTTAGGCTCTGGCCTTCTCTCGGACGGCAGCCAGTTTCCCTGGCCATTCCGTCCCACCTCCTCTACCCCTTCCAGCACCCCACTCCCTTCACCCGTCCAAAGCACACATTCAGACACCCAGTCAAGCACATCAACACACAAGAAACACACTTCAAAACACAAGCACCACAAGCATTCACACAGCCAACAGACACCTCCACACACAACATCCACTTCCCCCAGTGTGCCCACCTCTTCCGCCTCCCTGTCTGTCCCCTCTACATCCAAACCCTCATGCACTGCACCTTCAGTCACTGTTGCTGCTCCTCTTCCTGCACTCACCACAATAGCAGACATCCATATATGCACCCCATACACCACACCTGCACCCACCACCACTACTGTAGTTGAAACATGCAGCACACTCCCCAGACTTGCAGACACCCACCCAACATACATCCACACTAGCTGCCTGTCTTCTCCCACAGTGCCCACCCCTCATCCAAAAACACACAAACACACAAACGCACCAAGACACCCACCCATCAGACATCCACCACACCACAGCATACTGACCAGCCACCTGCACCCACTACTTGCACCCCTACACCACAAACATCCATACCCTCTGCCTCCACTCCCACGCCCTCATCCACGCCCACCCCAATTGCTCTGAAGAAACTTTTCCTCTCCCATGCTGACCTCTTCCAACCCACTGGCCCATCTTGTCTCCAAACGTGCTCACCTCCTTGCCCTTTCCACTCCTTCCATATCACAACCCACCCCTGTCCGCCCTTCACATTCCGTGCCCCTTCCCCAGATAAGAAAAGGCCTGGACTGAGCCTAGGCCATCCAGCTCCACCCGATCTAAACAGCCACCACCCCTTTCAAAGGACAAGCCCACCCCCTCCACCTTCCAAATGAAAGTGTAAGGCCCACCCATGTCGAAAATCCCCACCCCCACCATCCCCTGCCCCGTTCCGTGAGGTGCCTGTATGCCCATATGTTGCCCCATTAGGTGGAGTACCATGTACTTGTGGGAGTCAGGTTGGGCCCGTTGTGGCCCATGGCAATTGTGGCCATACGGACTGACCATTGGCCCTGTGTAGACTGTTTGGCTCTGTGAGCTTCATATTAAAGTTTCTGTGTCACCTGTGTTTCGGTGGCACGCCATTGAACCCTAGTCTTTTGTTTCATTTTTTATGGGTGTGGGACATTTGTAGGTACTATGGTCAAGTTGGATTTGCCTTGTGTCCGGTAAGTATCTCTTGCTGTGGGGTGTATGGGTTGTGCTGCTGTGAAGGGTTGGGGGGCATTGCAGGGTGGGTGGAGTGGGTGGGTATGTTACTGTGCCCTTTCTGCCCTTGTTCAGAAGGTTGCAGTACTTACCGTCGTTGTGTTAGTCGGCGGTCCTGGTTGTGGATGTATATGGCAAGGAGCAGGGCTGACATTATCTGCAGCTCTCTATCCATGTCTGCCGCGGAGTATTCTGCAGGACTCCGGTGAGTGTTTCCTTATATCTGGTTTATTTCCGCCTGCCTTTGTGTGGAACTGGCAGCGGAATGGTGGTTCATTATTTGATGGGCGGGTTGGGCCTTTCCGACGGCCTGTGGGCAGACTCTACCATTGGCACTCCTCTGCTGGAGGTACGTGGTTTGCGGGATGCCTGACTTTCGTTTGGTTCATTATTTGGCTGTCCAGCCCGGTCCTCTGTTGGTGGTTTCTACTGCCACTGGCAGCGGCGCGGTACGGGCTGCCATGTTCATAAGGAGGGCCTTAGTCTAACCCACTACGGGTGACACCTGTCGCTCCAATCCGGGTTTTGCTCCTGCTAACTAGCAGTGCCTCATCCCCATCAAAGTATGGTGATGATTGGGCAGACGAGCACATGACATACTTGGCTGCTCAGGGAAGTCGTGGTCACTTAGGTCTCATCCGGTTCTCTCACTTACAATTCAGTCTCATATATAATTGACAAACAGAAGCAGTATATGCTCCCAAACCTTCACCCTCTTCCCACCCCAGTGTCCCTAAGAAGCTTTTCCTCTCCGCTGTTGACCTCTTCCCTACCCCTCCCCCATCCTTCACATCGGGCCAGCGTGGCTAAAACCCAGGAACGCACCTCAGCCACTCAGTCCACGGCCACAGTAGTGTCGGCAGCTACTGCAGGTGGGAGAGGCTCCAGGGAACCAACCATCAGCACCTACAGTGTGCCTGCACCAGCTGCCAAGGGGAAGGACAAGGATGCACCACCAGCTGCCAAGGGGAAGGGCAAGGATGCACCACCAGCTGCAAGGGGAAGGGCAAAGGGCCTGCAGGCAGGAAGGACAGGAGGCCTGGTGCTGAGACTGATTCTGAGCCCCCACCACCAACCATGGCGGTTCAGCCATCTGAGGCTGCAGGGGAAGGGCTGGAGACTCCCCCCACAACTGGCATCCCTGACATCAGCACCGCCACCAGCACCGCCACCAGCTCCGCCACCAGCTTCACCACCAGCACCACTGCCAGCAGCCCCAGTGGGCAGCAGTCCCAGGCTGCAGGGGAAGGGCTGGAGCCTCCCCCACCACTGGCAGCACCGCCATCAATACCACTGCCAGCAGCAGCAGACCCAGTGGGCAGCCATCCAAGGCTGCAGGGGAAGGGCTGGAGCCTCCCCCCACCACTGCCAGCCCGACACCAGCACCGCCACTTCCACCACTGAGCAGCCGTCACCGCCGGCGAGAAGTGTGTAGTCCTGCGTCCATGGGCTATAGTGCGTCCTGGAGCTTGCAAATCCTGTAGGTGTGACACCCAGGTGAGAGACTGTGACCTTGCACTCCCCAAGTGCTGCATCACAGGGCACAATGCTGCGTCCAGAACCAGTGGAGAAGCCATCCAATCACCCCCTCCTTGCCAGGAAGAAGCACACTGGGCACAAGGCCCCCTGCAAAACCAGTGGAAGAAGCCATCCACTCACCGCCTCCTTGCCAGGATGAAGCACACTGGGCACAAGGCCCCCTCCAGAACCAGTGGGGAAGCCACCCACTAGAGAGACTGTGGCTTTGCACTCCCCAGGACCAAGCAGTTGGCAAACCACCCCAAGCAGTGGGCAAACCACCCACTAGAGAGACTGTGACTTTGCACTCCCCAGGACGAAGCAGTGGGCAAACCACCCACTAGGGAGACTGTGGCTTTGCACTCCCCTGGACCAAGCAGTGGGCAAACCAACCACTTGAGAGACTGTGGCTTTGCACTCCCCAGGACCAAGGAGTGGGCAAACCACCCTCTAGAGAGACTGTGGCTTTGCACTTCCCAGGACCAAGCAGTGGGCAAACCACCCACTTGAGAGACTGTGGCTTTACACTCCCCAGGACCAAGCAGTCGGCAAACCACCCACCAGAGAGACTGTGGTTTGCACTCCCCAGGACATCGCACAGGGCATGTAGCCCCCTCCAGGACCAGTGGTGTTGTACCATCTTCTGGCTGAGGTGCCCCCCCATTCCCCATCCCCCTGAGGTGCCTGTGTATTTTCGACCTGATGCCCCTGCAGTGTTCTCTCTGTGTTGTTGCAGGAGTCAAGTGGGGCCTTGACCTATGTGAAGTGGCCCTGTGGCCCACGGACATTGTGGTGCAGGCAATGGCATCTTAAGCAATAGTGGTGTCCAGATTCAGAACATGGTTTCGGAGGGGTGCCCAAATATCTCTAGGTCTAGAGGCAGGAGGCTGCAGTAAGGCATAGAGTTCACTGGTCATGTCGCAATACTGCATATCTTCTAGCCAATCAGCAGTGATGAGTGGCGCATCACTACCCCAGCAGTGGGCTATGCGTTGCTTGGCTAGGAGTAAGGCCATGGCAGTGAATCTGCGAAGGCCAGGTCTCAAGAGTTTTTACATACCCCAGAAGTGCCATTAGGGGTTCCATATCTATAGTATGTTCTAGCATATCTAGCTATCCAGTAGGTCTGGACAACATTGCCATTCCATGTAAGTGAATCAGCATTATCAGCCACACAACGGGGGCATTGATGCAAGCATGAGGTGTCATACCTTAGGGATAGTGTACGCTCTGTGTAGAAATTTGTAATGCAGCAATATGTCGGCTGTTTGTGGATACCTGCTTAGTCTGTATGCAACAGTAAGCCCATGTTTTATCAGGGAGGAAGTATCTCAGATCAAGCTCCCACACCATTTGGGATGGAAGTGTGCAAAGTGCCCTAATCACCAGACAGGAGCGATAGAGGCGGGAGCCAATCTGGATCTGTGGGTAGATGAAATCTCCTGGGAGAGAAGGAAGAACTCTGCTGGTTCTTCAGGGTAAGTGGGTAGGTTCTTGCACAGGGTACTATGAAGGCGCACGGTAATAAACTTATCAATGATTAATGGGGTCCTGGAAGGTGCATAGGTGGCGCGTAGGTCAACCCTGCCTTTAGTAAAGAGATCTCCCATAGTATATAATTGATATGAAGAGAGTGCTAACTGCACTAATGTCTCCTCGGTTTAAGGGAACCAAGGGTTATTTTTTAGGAGAATGTGAAGAGACTATAGAAGGGTAGCACCCAGTAATTTACGCAGTTTGGTCCAGGCCCAGCAGGTTGCGGAGAAAGTATGGATATCATAGGATTCCCAAGGCAACTGCAGGGCAGAACTGAGGCTAGATGTGTTGGCAGTGCTTGGTCACGTTCAGGCTTAAGATAAGGAAGCCTGATATGCGGATGGTACCAATAGAAAAATAAATTACATTGAGCGGCCAAATAATACAGTTGGAAGTCCGGCATGCCGAAACCACACTGGGCATCCGGAAGGATCAAGGTCTTCCATTTAATTCTGGGGTGACGATTTGCCCAAATCAGCCGAGTCAGGAGACAATGCAGGGTCAAGAAGGATGAAATAGGGCAATTGGGATGTTCAGAAATACATATAAGAAATGTGGAAGAACTACCATCTTACTGATGGTTATTCTCCCAGCAATAGAGAGTGGGATATGTATCCAACGATCTATCTGTGTGGAGAGTTTGTCAATTGTAAGGTTGTAGTTATGGCAATTCACCTCCTCCTTATTCCTATGCAACAGAGCAAGGGGCGGTGGCGTCGGTCAGCGGAAAAAGTTAAGACTACGTCAGTTAATGGAGAGACCAGAGAATGTCCTGTAGCGTGTAATTTCTCTAATGATGGGAGGAAGATGTGTGGGAGGTCACTCACAGATGGAAGAATATCATCTGCATAGATAGATGCCAGGAGGGGTCCGTCCTCGCTCATGTAGATGGTGAATCAGAGGGTCGAGGGCAATAATAAATAGCAAAAGGTAAAGAGAGCTGCCTTGGTGGGTGTCCCTGGAGATGGGGAAAGCATCAGTCAGCTGGCCATTAACTCTCAGTTGAGCCATAGGAGAGGCACACAGGAGCATAATAAGGTTGAAGAAATTACGTGGTAAGCCAAACCTTTTAATGGTAGCTTTTGGGAAGGGCCATTCAAGGAATCAAAGGCTTTCTCAACATCTAGTAGGGCCACTGCTGTAGGAAAAGTGGGGGAAATTTGATTCAGGACTAAGAATATAGTGTAAAGATTAATAACTATGGATCAATATGTACAAATCCATTGTGCAGTGGGGAAATACTTTGTTCTAGTAACAGAGCCAGGCGTGTCGCCACAACTTAGGCCAAGATTTTGTTGTCATAATTAAGAAGAGAGAGTGGGCAATATGATGTACATTGAACAGTTGGTTTACCCGTTTTGAGAAAGAACGTAATGCCCAGTTCGCGGAGTGCACCCGTCCTTCCTTGAGGGCTTCAGCATTTACCTCAGAGAGGTGAGGTATGAATATCTGTCTAAAAGCTTTATATAATTTACCAGCCAGGAAGACTAGGCCAGGGGCCTTAGAGTTTCCCAGGTCATCAATTGCTTGCACAATTTCATCATGGGTTCTGGGTGATGCCAAAAACTGCTGTTGTCCATCTGTTATCCATACCATAGCTATTTAAGAGAGATAGGAGTTAAGCGCCTCTATTGCACCCGTAAGCTGTGTGGTGTAGAGCTGTTGATAATAGGAATTAAATGTTCAGACAATGGAGTCATTATCAGTGATGGTAAGTCCTGTCTCAGTGACAATACTTGTGATATAGGAACTCTGGTAGTTGGGACGAAGCAGACAAGCGAGGGTGCGACCGGGTCTCTTGCCTTCACCATGGCAGCGGCATTGGCATAGTTGCCAAGAAAGACTAATTCACGATCAGCAAGATCTCGTAACTCCTGTATCTAGTTTACTGCGGGCCCTTTGCAGTGCCATTGTTGTCCATGGTGAGGATCTCCTGCTCCACGCTCGCCAAATTGACCCAAATGCAGCGGAGGGCTCCCGCATGCTTAGATATGCAAATGCCCCGGATACAAACTTTGAAGGCCTTCCAAAGTGTTGCATACCTCCTTACCGAGCAGACATTTAACTTAAAATATTCTTTGACTGCATCTAATAGTTCGGACTTGAATGCAGCATCCAATAATGCATTTTCCGGAATGCTCTATGATCGTGTTGGATGACAGGGGTTGGGATAGCTAATGGGATGCTAACAGGGGAATGTTCGAAGAGTGTATGAGGGCGGTGGGAGCCTCTGAGAGCAGAAGCATAGCAGTATAAAAACAATAATCTATGTGGGACCAGCAATCATGCGGGGAGGAGTAGAAGGTGAAGCCCTGAGCATGAGGATGGAGAGCATGCCATGAGTCACTAAGTCGATGCGTGTCCAGGATTTCTTGCAGTGCTCAGTGTGAGGGGGTTTAGTAATAATGGAGAGACCAGTGGAATCAATCCAGGGATTGAGAGTGATGTTGAGTCGCCCCCCAAGAGGACAAGGTCACATGTACAACAATCAAGTAAGCAGACAAGTGTGTGGTAGAAGTCAGGTGCATCCATATTGGGTGTATGCGCATTAAGTAAAAGGATAGTTTTGCCAGGCAGGGAGCCTGTTACCAATGGATACCTGCCTTCTGCATCCACAACATAATGATGATAGATGAAGGGGAGCGATATTTGGATCAGGATGCATATCCCTCTGGAAATAGTGCTGTAGTAAGAGAAGTATTGAGTGCCACCCCAGGCACATGTAAACTGGCAAATTACACAAGGTGACAAATGCATCTCCTGGAGAAAGGCCAGTTTACACCATGCCTGTTGAGATAAGATACTACCAATTTCCCCTTCCCTTGAGAGTAAAGTCAGAGGTACCCCGAGGATTTTCGAGAGTGTATGGAAATGGTGTGGAGTAATAATAGGGAGCCTAACTCGTAAAACCCATGAATGCACAGGAGTAATATCAGTGAAAAAACAAGACAAACATGAACTAACAGCAAACACCTCCTTCCCCCATCACACCAAGGTCCAATGACTGGTGCATTCCTAAAAAGAAAAAACTAAAAAGGACATATCAGCATACAGTCAGTATACACCTCAGGGAGGTGGCAATGCCTCTGGGAGCGTGGATGTCACAAACACCAGTGATACAGGAAAGAGACTAACAACAATGGAGGTTTCTGAAGAGTTCATCCAACACCAAAATAGAGGTGCTCCAAGATTAAGATAGCAGTGCAATGGGGTGCAGGGGTAGAATGGCATCTAACCACAGATGAGCAAGGAGTAGAGATGGCAGTGATCGGGGGGCTTAGTCCAGAGGGTCCTGTGTCTGAATATGGTCCGTGGCTTCGGGATGCCAGTCACAAGTGGTCTGTCTGAGCGAGTGGATGCTTCCTGTGTGTTGTTTGCAGAACTGGTCCACCTGAGAGGGACTGCTAAAGACATGCTGAAGACCATCAACGTCAACATGAAACCGTGCTGCATAAAGCATGCTATACCTCAAGCCCTGTTTACAAGGAGTGTACTTGACATCAGTAAACTTAGCACCTGGCTTCCTGCAACCCAACATAAAATCAGGGAAAAGCAATAAAGTAGAGCCTGGTACTCGAGCGGGCCGTGCTAGCGGGCCAGGCGCAGCGCTGTATCATGGTCACGATAGTTAGGGAGCCAGATGACAATCAGACGAGGAGTGGCACCAAAAGGAGGGCGGGGGGACAAGGAACTTTGGGCTCGCTTAACAACAAATGTGTCCGAGAAGACTTGGTGACCAAAGAGTTCAACCTCCAGGTCTGGGAGTATTAGAAAACACCAAAGGTAACTAATAGAACCCACCCCAGAGCCCAGGACAGCAGGAGTGTCATGTAGGCTCTCATTATTCTAATGAGACTACTGGATTTTGAGCGGCACAATCACCCACGGTGTGGGAGACTTAGACGGTCATTATGAACACGTTGGGAAAGACCACCGACCGCCGTGGCGGCAATGAAGAGAATCCCACCGTTGGCGGTGAATGGAAACCCTCCATATAATGAACGAAAATCCCAACCCCGCAAAAAATCACCAGACCACCACTCCCTGCCATGACTCTGTTGGTGGGAATCCCGGACCTCCCCACCCCGCCACAGCTAAGCACACCCACATCCCGCCCTCCAAATAATGATGCACAAATCACCTCGGCGGACAGTGGAGGCCGGACGACCATTGGTGGCTGCGACCGCCACGGGCAGCAAGTGGACCCAACAGCAAGAAGTGCACACATTGGTTAGGCGTATGACCCACACACCTGACACACATCCAGAACCCCATAAAACACCCCCAGACACACCCCACAATCCCTTGCAACGAAACCAGGACAAGAAGACGGAGAGCACCAGAGGCAGACAGCGAACGCCAGCATACAGGAGACGCACACTGACCCACAGAAGAGCACCCTTACCCGGTTCCCAGCCCCAACACCATTCACCACACTCACCATGTCCCCCCCAAACATCCACGCTTCACCAAAAGGGAGTTAAGGACCATGGTGGATGAGATCTTGAAGGTGGAGCCACAAATATTCGTGGCCGAGGTGCAGCACACACCCATTACAAGGAAAATGGAGCTGTGGCAGACCATTGTGAACAGGGTCAATGCAGTGGGACACCATCCACGCACCAGGATGACATCCAGAAGAGATGGAACGACCTGCAGGGGAAGGTCAGGGGCATGGAATCAAGGTACCACGTCGCAGTCCAGAAGACTGGGGGAGGACCGCCACCAACACCACCTGACTACACTTACTGGGAGGAAAAAGGTACTGGCCATCCTGCACCCAGAGGGACTCACTGGACTCAATGGGGGAATGGACTCAGGTAAGTCATCTACAATTACCCCATATCCACCACACCTGAATGCATGATCACAAGCCCAATAACAGGCCCACATCCCTCCCGCTGTGCACAGTCATCCACCCCTGCACGTACACACAATGGAACGACCATCCCTACCAGAATGCAACCCCAAACTGGCGCAAAATGCAATGTCAACCTCACAAAGGCACCCTGGAAGGCCACTGAAAGTAACACCAGCACAAATTAGCCCGGTCCTGTTCACCTCAAACATTCATGCAGATGTAACAGACATGTCTATGTCCCCCAACAGGCACCACCACCCATGCAACCCTAACGGATGGGACAAGGAGTGCCAGTGCCCCCCAGGGAGACAGAGGCACCTCAGAGGACACTGGTGAAGGATCCATGGACACTGATGAGCAGGCAGGCCCCTCACACAGTCCTGGACTCTCACCATGCAGCAGCCCCACCTAGGAAACCACTGTCACCCCTGCCACCCAGTCAAGACCAGCAGCCTAGGGCAGACGTTCCCACACCAGTGTACCCAGGCCACAGACAGGTGGAACACAGGTACAGAGGCCACAGTCTCCCACTCCCAACATGCAGGAAGGCGAGGGTCCCAGTACAAGAGGTACTGCCAGACCTGTGCAGGAAACACAGGCACAGGGGGCTAGGGCAAGTGCAAGGGTCGCAGTGGGCCAGGGAGGAGGCCACAGGATGGATGCAGCGGCCCAGGACGTGCTATCAGAGGTATTGGGGGCCTACCAACATACCCATGACAGGTTGGCACAGATTATGTCCACCCTGGAGCAGAGTCAGAGGATGCAGCAGGAACACCACCAACAGGCCATGGAGCAGTGGAAAGAGCACAATGCCACAATGGCCACCATAGCAGGAGCACTGCTGCAGCTGGTCAAGAACCAGTCTGACACCCACACCAGACAAGAGGCCCCCACAACAGCACCCGACAACCAGCATCAGATGGCCCCAGCAGCAGAAACATCCCAGGAACTACCCTCACAGGAAACAGAAGGGCCTACCATGTCATCCAATGAAGGTCAACAGCAGGCGCCCAAACTGACCCTCAGGCCAAGATATGGCACTGGAACCCCAGCTATGAACAAGGCCCCCTCCAATAAGTAACTATGCAACAAATGCAAAGCAACCGTCCCACCCAGTCACCAACCACACATTGCCAAGAGGCAATATGAAGTACTGTTAGACAAGATGGACCCATCAATACTACCAACAAGGCAGCCACAATGTTGGTCTTGAGGAACCCCCCCCTTACGACTTACCATCACTGTAAATAGCACTGTTCACTCACTTCAACCAATAAAACACATTTCACACCTGTAACACTGTCCTCTGTGTTAAAATGTGAACAAAATGGAGTATGGATGCAACTGGCAGAGGACAACTTTATTGTTGAATCTGTGCATGAAGGGAGTCCTGTGTGCCTCAATGGTGGCAAGGAGGAAACGCATATATTTTCTGTCAGTACCATGCAGAAGTGGGCCATCTTTTGCCTATCATTACCAACCCCCCTATATGACTGAGCACCCTGACAGTATTTGTCACAAACCCCAATGACAGGCCTAAGTCCCACACAGTAACTGGAAGTAGAGTTGTATTGTTGGTTCCTGGAATTGAAATCTTCCCCTTCCTCATCATCACCATCACTCTCCTCACCTCTCAGGGGTAGCTGATCAGGAACTACAGCACCCTCCACCTCCAAGAGGGGGATAGAAGGTCTCACTGCCACGGTGTGCAGCATGCAGCAGGCCACCACTATTCTAAACGCCTTTTCAGGCCCATAGGCCAGGGAACCCCCAAAGATATGTAGACAACTAAATCTAGCCTTCGGGAGACCTATAGTTTGCTCTATTACCCTCCTAGTACGTAAATGGGCCTCATTGTAATTTCTCTCTGCATCCGTCCTGGGATTCCTCACTGGTGTCAGGAGCCAACGCAAGTTTGGATAGCCAGAATCACCTAGAAAATGGTGCA
This sequence comes from Pleurodeles waltl, assembly GCF_031143425.1. Taxonomy (NCBI): domain Eukaryota; kingdom Metazoa; phylum Chordata; class Amphibia; order Caudata; family Salamandridae; genus Pleurodeles; species Pleurodeles waltl. The sequence continues at coordinate 274,342,861 of NC_090438.1, read as the reverse complement.
AGACAGAGTTGTCATTGTTATGCCCCTTAGTCAGACAGGCTGGATTTCTGCAATGTGTCAGTTAGTGACAGGCACACTTACCTATGATCCACCCTCTGTCCTCTTGTAGTTGTTCCATCTTCAGTGGCACACTGCTGTTCCTGAATACAAAGGAATCATGGACTGAACCTGGAAACATGGCATTCACATGTGAGATGTACTGGTCTGGGGATGATCGGTATATGGGTGCCATCTATGACACCTGTCACATGGGGTATGTTTGCGAAGGCATAGAATTCCGACTTGATGGCAAGGAGGTCAGTACTTTGGGGAAACCTCACATAGGACTGCAGATGTTGTACAAATGCATTCAGAAATCATGTCAGTACCTGGCTGAACATTGGCTGTGGAAAACCAGCACCCATGCCAACTGTCACTTGAAATGAGGCCTTGGCCAGGAAATGGCGAGTGGAGAGCACTTCAGTTGAAATGGCATGCTGATTACAATTTTCCGGAGTTAGTGCAGGATCCAGTAATGCACAAAGGTCCTGAATTTTGCATGTGTGAGTCTGTAAGTAATTATGATCTGACGCTCCACCATGGTCCCCATATCCACAAGTGGTCTATACACCAATGGTGCCCTTCCTCGCCACAAGGGTCTGTACCTACGAGGGGTTACAAAAAGGAGTGATGAAGACACATACATAGCCACACTTGTCATCATTTGTGCACTGCATTGTTCATTGTAGTGTCTCTACAATAACTGCTACCTGACAGATACACATGTACATCACAAGGAGGGAACAGAGTATTTCATGTGTGCTACAATACTGACTGGACAGAGGCATAGGTGCTTCATGTGGCTAGTAGGGCCTGCATTGTGAGTAGTAATTAATTCTAGATGCGTAGGTCATGACAAAATGTCTGCCCAATGTAAATCTACCCTTTCGTTGTGGAAGTGACCTCATACCTCTAGCAGTTGACATCACAGCGTAAGGTGGTGTTTATCGCTGTTCACACCCTGATTGTTTAACATGGATGCCAATGGGGAATCCTGGCATATCATGATCTCCGCCGGCGGTGACGGCGCACACCGCTGCAGAACGTATGCGCGTTCGTTATCGTTTGATCACTTGACTCCTTGAATTTGTGCAGACAGGTACTCCACTCTTTGTACTGCTGTGGCCTGCCTCTGGCTATGGATGTGCCTCGTGTTGCAGGGGAAAGGGCCCCGGCCTTCACCCAAGAGGAACTGGAGAAGCTAGTTGACGGGGTCCTGCCCCTGTACGCAAAACTGTACGGACGGCCAGAGATACAGGTGAGTCCGGGATTTGGGGGCACTGTGTGTCTGTAATGGATGGTGTTGATTGCACATATGTGTGCACCTCTGAGCCTGCATGGGCCATGGCGCATGGCATACTGCATGTGACTGTCCTGTATGTCTGAGAGTACTGTCGTCCCATAGTGGACAATTAGCCTGCTGTTCCTATCGTGCAAGTGCCTGACCTCTGTGTTCCATTTCTGTGTCACCCTTTTAGGTCAGCTCCCACCAGAAGAGGGAACATTGGCATGCCATCGCCAAGGAGGTGTGGACATTGGGGGTCTACAACCGGCGGAGCACCCAGTGTAGAAAGAGGTGGGAGGACCTGCGGCGCTGGGCGCGAAAGATCAGTGAAGCCCAGCAGGGGAAGTCCTCCCAACGTGGAAGGGGTGCCCGTCGGGCACTGACCCCCCTCATGCGACAGATCCTGGCGTGACATACCCAGACCTGGATGGGCACTTGAGGGCTGCACAGCAGTCACAAGGGGTGAGTACTCATTTCACATACTTTAGTCTAGAAGGATGTCTGGGTGTGCATTAGGGTCCATGCTGCTTAGAGGCAGAGACTATGACTGGTGTCCATATACTTTATGGTCCCGAAAGGGTGTAGGGGTGTCTTTGTCAGGTTTCACAAACGTCGGCTCCTTAGGTATTTCAGAGGATGGGCGTAGAGCAATATTCTGGTCAGGGGCATGCTCATGGGAATAGTGAATGGTGCTGCCTGTTGGGTGTGTCTTCTGGGAAGGTGTATGTCTGGCCATTATGTACCTGCATTCAACTATTTACAAGTGTCTCTCCTGTTTTGTCTCACCATCCCTGTTCTCTTGTGTTGGTCTGGTACAGCATCAACATCAGGTGAGGGAGCTGAGGCAGCAGCAAGTGGGGAGGCAGCGGCCCACGGATCCTCGGAGGCAGAGACAACCGACGCCCAGGGGACCAGTGGGTGGAAGGGTGAGGGGAGTTCCACGGGGGAGGCTACTACCACTGGAGGTAGTGACTCCGAGACCTCCTCCAATGGGGGCTCCCTGGCGGTGGCGGACCCTACTGCCCACACCACTACCGTGACATCTTCCGCCACCCCCATTCCATCACCACCCTCCCTTCTGCTACCCACTGAGTTGGCCGTGCCCGCCCACCCAGAAAGGTGGACGTCTCCTTCGCCCCAGGCACCTCCTCCCCGCCCCAGTCATCCCTGCTGCCCTCACAGAGGAGGCTATTGACCTCCTGAGAACCATCTCTGTGGGGCAGACAACCATTGTCAATGCCATCCAGAGGCTAGCATCAGAGGTGCAGCAGACAAATTCCTATCTGGATGGCATTCACAGTGCGGTGTCTGCCCTACAGAGATATTTTTAGGCTCTGGCCTTCTCTCGGACGGCAGCCAGTTTCCCTGGCCATTCTGTCCCACCTCCTCTACCCCTTCCAGCACCCCACTCCCTTCACCCGTCCAAAGCACACATTCAGACACCCAGTCAAGCACATCAACACACAAGAAACACACTTCAAAACACAAGCACCACAAGCATTCACACAGCCAACAGACACCTCCACACACAACATCCACTTCCCCCAGTGTGCCCACCTCTTCCGCCTCCCTGTCTGTCCCCTCTACATCCAAACCCTCATGCACTGCACCTTCAGTCACTGTTGCTGCTCCTCTTCCTGCACTCACCACAATAGCAGACATCCATATATGCACCCCATACACCACACCTGCACCCACCACCACTACTGTAGTTGAAACATGCAGCACACTCCCCAGACTTGCAGACACCCACCCAACATACATCCACACTAGCTGCCTGTCTTCTCCCACAGTGTCCACCCCTCATCCAAAAACACACAAACACACAAACGCACCAAGACACCCACCCATCAGACATCCACCACACCACAGCATACTGACCAGCCACCTGCACCCACTACTTGCACCCCTACACCACAAACATCCATACCCTCTGCCTCCACTCCCACGCCCTCATCCACGCCCACCCCAATTGCTCTGAAGAAACTTTTCCTCTCCCATGCTGACCTCTTCCAACCCACTGGCCCATCTTGTCTCCAAACGTGCTCACCTCCTTGCCCTTTCCACTCCTTCCATATCACAACCCACCCCTGTCCGCCCTTCACATTCCGTGCCCCTTCCCCAGATAAGAAAAAGGCCTGGACTGAGCCTAGGCCATCCAGCTCCACCCGATCCAAACAGCCACCACCCCTTTCAAAGGACAAGCCCACCCCCTCCACCTTCCAAATGAAAGTGTAAGGCCCACACATGTCGAAAATCCCCACCCCCACCATCACCTGCCCCGTTCCGTGAGGTGCCTGTATGCCCATATGTTGCCCCATTAGGTGGAGTACCATGCACTTGTGGGAGTCAGGTTGGGCCCGTTGTGGCCCATGGCAATTGTGGCCATACGGACTGACCATTGGCCCTGTGTAGACTGTTTGGCTCTGTGAGCTTCATATTAAAGTTTCTGTGTCACCTGTGTTTCGGTGGCACGCCATTGAACCCTAGTCTTTTGTTTCATTTTTTATGGGTGTGGGACATTTGTAGGTACTATGGTCAAGTTGGATTTGCCTTGTGTCCGGTAAGTATCTCTTGCTGTGGGGTGTATGGGTTGTGCTGCTGTGAAGGGTTGGGGGGCATTGCAGGGTGGGTGGAGTGGGTGGGTATGTTACTGTGCCCTTTCTGCCCTTGTTCAGAAGGTTGCAGTACTTACCGTCGTTGTGTTAGTCGGCGGTCCTGGTTGTGGATGTATATGGCAAGGAGCAGGGCTGACA